>NC_060062.1:643579-965368 GCF_020283565.1 Trifolium pratense
GACCACAATGTATATTGGTTAACATATTAATAGTTAACGTTTCTTTGGAAAAAATGGACGGAAGGGACCAAAAAGACTAACGGATATGTCTTTAAGGGACCAATTCAAAACTTTTTTTCTTTAAGGGACCATTGTAAAACCTAAAATGTCTTTAAGAGACCAATTAACTAATTATGCCTTAATTTTTTCATACAATACTTTTGAATTCCAAAAATTTAATTGTGATTTTTTTGAATGGTGATTTTTTTTTTTTAATTTAAAACCCAATGATAGGTTAAGGTGGGTAAGTGGACTAACATTCCCATCATGGGAGATAACCATTTGTAACTGTTTATTGGATTTTTTTCAACTTTCTCCTTTTGAAATTAAAAATCATTGTATGTGCCTACAATTTGTGTTTAAAAAGACACATATGACACATTATTTTAAGAATTTAATTTATATGCACCGTCAGTGTAAAGTTATTTTGCACATTCGTCTAATAATATAACGACACATCATGTATGGTAATTAAAAACACATGATGTGTCACATTCATTAAATGATGTGGCAACGCGTCATTGGATGTATGTGTAAAAAACTTTTACACCGACGGTGCACAACAATTAAACTCTTATTTTAATGCATGGATTAAGCATTTCCCATAATGGGAAATTTAATTCATCTTCCTAACCTAACCTAGCAAATAATGAAGAAAAAAGAAACCATGTTGAATTAAATTTGATGTTTAAATAAGTGAGTAATCCTGTTTTATTAACAATCTACGTATGTCTTTTTCTTTATACACCCCACTTTTTTACTTGTTACTTTTTATAACAGTAATTTTTTTAGGTACTTTTTCTGGTGATGAGTTTTTTGAAACTCAGGTTTCATGTTTTTCCCAAATTGGCAATGAACAAAAGATGTTGCGGTGTCTTCCATTCCTCTCTTAGAAATGACTACACTAAACCCTAATTTTTGAGTATAAAATTCAGAACAATGTGGTGGTGAAAAAACAATAGAGAGAAAGAACAACAGAAGCAAAGAAAGAATGAATATCTCATAAGCTCATATCATATCATCTTCAACCTTCATCAATCAATACCTCTATTTCCACCTTCACTCATAACCACCATTTTCCCATCAAAACCCTATTCACTTTCAACCATAACTAAGACTCTCTCCAAAATCTCACAAACAACAACATCACCATCATCTTAAACTATTAACCAACAAAACCATAATTTTTTTACTAAAATAATTTTTGAAAAAATCTAAAACAAACACAAATAAGATAAAAAAAATATATATTTTTTTTTGGAAAAATAAGATTTTTTTGGTGAAAAATCTGTAACAAACATGCTCTATAAGTTGGATTAATTAGATGTACATCCTTTTTTTTTTCTTGCTTGTTAATGCGTATTGTATCTAACTTGTTCAGTGAACTGATGTATAAATTGGATAGAAGGTTCACTTTGTAACAAACTAATTCGATTCTCAATTTTGAATAACAGAAACAAACATCCCACCAGGTTAAAATGTCAGGCAAAAATTTTGAGATTGAGCCCCCAAGTGTATTTCTCCCACATTCGTTGCCTTACCGCCCGGCCTGGACACCTTATTACCGCCATTAACGATTGAAGACCCCTACCCGACATTCATGTTAGGAGACCCTGACTCGAGCCCCAACGGACCTCCATCATATTCGTGGGTGGTTTGGCTTCTTGTGGGGTATATGGTTTGTTTGGTGGTTTCGGTAGTTGTAGCTTTGACACTGTGCTGGAGGAGACATTTACCACCACTTCAATCATCAGTAGTACTGCCACTAGAGGAGGAGGAAGAAGGCATATGAGTCGCAAAAAAGAGAGGATGAAGTTGGTGAAAGGATTTAATATTAAATTTGAATGAAATGAATTGTTCTAAATATGTTAAATTTTGTGGTCCATTTGAATTATTTTGCATAATTTCTCTACACCAATGTACATAAGTTCTGCATAATTTCTCTGCACTAATGGACATAAGGTCCTTCATTAGTTTATTGGATCTTGAAGTGGTGTGACTCTTGTCATACTTTTGTTGAAATATGAGTGGTTTTCACTTAGTAGGAACTCGTTATTACTATTCATTTAGTTCGAATTGAAGTGTTTTTTACTTGTACGTTTTCGTGAAATCCAAAAATAAAATAATCCAATCATCAGTATTATTGATGCGAAATATTTATCAGTGTTGTCTGTTACTAATCTTTATCGAGAAACTTGACATTTTTATTTGAGTCTCTTTTCATTCATATAGCTAGACGTGAACTCGAGACCTTGCATAAATAATCCAAATCTAGTTTCACTAAGATCAATGCTTTGTTGGTAAAAATAAAAAATAAAAAATGAGGACATATTAATTTATTCAAATGATGATGAAGTGTATCACATATTCTATACACATACTCATTGTTTCATATGTTTATTGTTTACAGTTTCATATGTTTATTGAAAAAACAAAAAAGTATAAGTAATTGGGGAATAGATTCTCTTATGTGTATACACATGAGAGAGTAAAGTGTGACCATTTATCAATTATTAAGAGAGATAAATATTACATAAAGAATTTAGATGAAATATGAGTTTAAATGATTTCTTTTTACCATAATATTGACAATAAATTACTATACCGCTTTTTAGTATTTACTTACCATAATACTTACCATATTAGAAAATTGCAACAATTAATGGTATCATATTCTTCGTGAAGATATTTAGAAGACTATTATTTGAATCATAAATAAAAGAATTAATTTAGAAGGTCAGAAAAAGAGGTTCATAATTGAAGAGTCATGATATATGAACTTGCATGACAATGATATAGACACACATCAATAAAAAAAAAATTAAGCGAAACAGAAATAGCTACATCAATTAATATAATTTTGCTCATTTTTTCTTTAATTTGTGATTGTGTCTAAGTAACTATTTTGTATCTCAGCATGTAGTAAAATCTTCAAGAAAGAAAAAAAGCATGTAGTAAAGTCTATTTATTTTAGTTTTTTTAAGAATAAAAGTCTATTTTGTGATTATTTTTTTTTTATCGCAGGCAAAGACCCAAATCACCCAATTAATTAATTCACTTCTCATTTAGAGAAGAAAACAATACACTCGAATTGACATGGTAATTATTTGGTAAACCTTATTGTATGCGAATAACAAACATAAAAACAAACATAATTAGGAATGAGAAAACCATTCATAGATTTGGCAAAGAGTACGTACTAAGCTAGTTAATATTAGTAATAATTAATGGTGTCACATAGTACACACCATATCATATAAATAGGAGAGGGTTGGAGAGGAGCAACCACATATGGCACCACATTTTTTTTTTGAACAAGCTATGGCACCACAATTTTAATTAGAGGCACTTATTTTTTTACATAGTGTGTGCTTATGTGTGTGCGCATGCGTGCAATCGCGTGTGCGTGCGTTCGTGTGTTAAAATAAATAATTATTAAACTAAATTTTAAAATAAATTTAGGCTCTTATGATTTGATAGTGAAATCAATTTGTAGAATCTAACAATTAAAAGTATGTTTTTTAACTTTTCTTTCACATTATATATTTTTGTACGACTTATACAAAAATTGGAGCACCTAAATTATAAGGACACCCAAAATTTAAGGGACGGTGTAAAAGATAAATGGCTTTTATTCTCATGTGTATATATGTTAAAATGTCACTGTTTTGTAGATTGTGTTATGGGTGACAATTCCGTCTATGTTAAAAGAAGGATCAATTACGTGGGTGATGAATGTATTGTTGACGATGTTCCTATTTCAATACCTTCCTAAATTTTTTCACTCAGTCAACTTCGTACGTCGCAAACTCGCAGCTAGTTACATTTTTGGAACCATTTGGTTGGGATTCGCTCTCAACTTGATAGCTTATTTTGTTGTTTTCCATGTAAGTCTCTATAATATTCCGTTCGTCCTTTAATATAAATCTTCATTGCAAATTTTACATATATTAAAAAAAAAAGTTGTTAGTGTAATCAATGTAACTATTTGTTGATTCAATTAGTCCAAGAATTGACCGTCTGAACCACAATATGAACAATAATCATATATAAAACTCTTTTAAATAAGAAGCTATTTTGAGTATCCTCTTTTTTTTTAAACTATTTCTTTTAGAAAAAAGTAATTTTTAAACACAAAATAGCTTCTTTTCGTTTTAGAAAAAAATCACAAAATTAATCACAAAATTGTCAAATATCAATTATTATTTTTTATATAATTTGTGATAAATGGCCTATGGTTTCTTATGGCAAACCATATTTTAGGGACACATTTACAAAGGAAAATGTTAGGAGAAGTGTTAGATATTACTCACCTGGTTGGAGAACTTGGGCTGCTGTGGCAATTCAGTTGGCTTGGAGAAGGTATAGACATAGATTGACTTTGACTTCTTTATCTTTTATTAGGCCTCGTAGACCTTTTTCAAGGTCTACATCTATGGAAGAGGTTAGACTTCGTCTTTATACGGCTTTGTTAACCTTACCAAAGCCCAATCAAGATGATTTTGACTCGTCATAATATCATGTTTGTGAAAATTATTCATAGATTTGGCAATGAGTACGTACTAAGCTAGTTAACAGTATTAGTAATAACGGTGTCACATAGTACACACCATATCATATAAATAGGAGAGTTTTGAGATGAGCGACCACGAGAATGGATCCTCTCCAGTGTGATTTTCAATGGAGGGAAGAATGTTTAGATCTTGGCCCTCCATCCCTTTTTTTATACCATGGTCAACTTGCAACAAAAAAAAACTTGTGGTCAGGATTTCACTAGAACCACTTTACAATGGAGAGGATCCTCTCCCGAGCGACCACACATGGCACCGTAATTTTAATTAGAGACACTAATTTTTTTACTTAGTGTGTGTGTGTTTATGTGCGTGCGTGCAATCGCGCGTGCGTGCGTTCGCGTGTTAAAATAAATAATTATTAAACTAAATTTTAAAATAGACTTAGGCTCTTATGATTTGATAGTGAAATCAATTTTTAAGCATTTTTTTTCCAAATATTGCAATGACTAGAATTTGAACCCTTAAGTTATTGATGCTTTGTTGAAGTTATTGATGCTTCATATGCACTCTATATCTCATTATCACAATTTTGTTGTTGGCATGGTGAGCTCTTTTGGGAACCTCATTCTAGTCACTATGCTAATTGGAAACATCAAGGTATGTACATAATATAATACACTCAATTTGGGGTTACATATAACAAAAATATTTCAACACTTTTTTTTACTTGTGTACATATACACACCATTTTGTTTTGGAAGATTAGTTCTATTTTGGTGACATAAATTGCTTTTTTAGCCCTTCAATTCTTAAGAAAAAAAGACTTGATAATTCGAAATTCAGCCAGTAGTTAAAGTTTTTTTTTTGTTTTTAAATAATTTTTTTAAGTTGAAGATCAAATTCAAGTACTTTCGAGTTTTGAATTTCGATAGGTTCGAACAAAAATTAGTAGTTTATTATTTAATTTTTATGTTGTGAATGGTAGGTATTTTTACGTGCTACAACATCGAAGAAGCGAGAGATGAAATTGAAGATGAAGAACATTGAATGGTGGATAAACAAAACAAAAGACGCTTGCCACAAGGGCTCCGACAACGTGTGTGTAACTACGAGAGACAATGTTGGGCTGCAATGCGCGGAGTTGATGAATGCCAGTTAATCAAAAACCTCCTCGAGGGTTTGCGAAGGGACATCAAGTACCATCTTCGTTTGGGTTTGGTGAGACAGGTAATGTTGCCAAATTTTTATTGAATAATGCTGCTTATCACGAAGGATGCATTCTAGAAAAAATAACGATGTGTATTTTTCTAAAAATTTCAACACCACTCTCCCGTGTTTTCCGCCAAACATGGGTTTAAAGTTTGGCTAATCTTATAAAAACATGACACATATGCTCTTCGTGGATCTCGTTAAACTAGCAATCGTTATATATATCATTACTCATTTTTATTACATCTTTTTGCTTATGATTTTGGATTAAAGGTGGCAATGATGATCACTTTCACATGAGGGAAAGATGACTTGAATTTTAATGCTTCAATATTTTGTTTAGGTGCCATTATTTCAGCATATGGATGAATTGGTGCTAGAGAACATTTGTGACCGTGTCAAGTCCCTTGTATTCACAAAGAGAGAAACAGTAAGTTTTAAAGTGCATTTGTCACGGTAAACCATCCAATCTAGATCGAAAGGTCAAAATATAAGCTCACCATTTTAAAATTCTTAAATCAAATTTAAAATCAAATTTTTCTGGATCATTTTGATCATGATTGAATGATTACCGACACCCTAACTGCGTGACTACATGAAAGCAACAACTACGGTGGAGTAATCATCATTTGATCATGATCGGATGGTTACCGACACCCTAAGCAATTTCTCACCGTCAACTATTCCTAATCATCATATTATTAAAAATGTTTAACTTGTATTATAATAATTTCTAAAATTACACATACTAAATACTAATTGGTTATAATTTGTTAACATTGTAATTTTTTTACACCTACAATGCATTAAAATTAAACTTTTTATAACTAATTAACTAGAAACATGAATTATGTAGGGTTAATTGTGTTATACATACAGCTAACAAGAGAGGGAGATCCAGTTCAAAGAATGCTATTTGTAGTAAGGGGTCATCTTCAAAGTAGCCAAGTCCTAAGAGATGGAGTAAATCTATTTTAAAATTTAATTATAATAATTATTTAATTTATTTATTTTAACACGCACGCACACGTGAGTGCGCACGCACGCACATATGTATACAGTAAATTAAAAAAATTTGGTGTCTCTAAAATTTTGACGTCTTATGTTGTCGCTCCTCTCGAACACCTTCTAAAACCATCATGCCCACTGTTATTTGGATTTGTGTAAAACATGTGAGGATTTGGTTTTGTTTAAAGTAACTTCCTTAATTAGTTTTTTTCTCCTTTCCTTAACACAATTTGCAAGACCGTATTATCTATGGAGAATCCAAATTCTTGGTAAAATGAAGAGTTTCGACGACTTCTTTCATCAGTTGTGACATTCCGTCCGCCACCAGCACCTTCTCGATAATGCTCCCTCCGGCCACCATATCGGTCTAAATGGAAAACAAAACCATTTTTGAACTCATCTATTTCTCCTCTTCAAAACCCACATATTTGCTTGCCAAATCTATTAACTATCATTTTTTTTCCTATAAAGTTAATTTTGGTAACTTTTGCTTATAATTAAAATCAAAATTTTTTGTTGACTTTTACTTATAAATAAGTCTGGAAGGAGTACTCTTCTTGCATGCCCTTGCTTTATGACAGTAAAAACCAACACCAACAAAAACCAACATAAATGCATGTATAATTTCCAGTTTTATAGTCCTTTTGTTTTTTCCAATATTTGAAAGAAAACAATATTATGTGCATTAATAGATTTTTCCGTTTTCAATTAAAGCAAAAAAAATCATCAAATTAAGGATAATCTCAAGAGCAACTCAAAAGAATAGGCTTTAACATATTTGAAAAATGTTGGATATGCCTTGAAATCTCAGTTACAATAAGTCAGGAAAATCTGGTGTGAATATGTCTGCTGCGCGAGGCGCAGGAAAGCTGCGCGAGGCGCAGACTTGTTTTCTATCTTCAGAAGTCAGGTTCTGCCTCCTGCGCGAGGGGCTTCTCTCTCTCCCCCATATTAGGTCATTGTTGGACCGAACTGGGTAAACAAATTATCGTTTTCTTCCTTCCCTTTATCTTCTTTATCGGTGTTGTTATTATTATTGCTTATTCCGCTTAGTCATCGGTTGCCGTTCTATTGCTCAACACATCAAGTGCTTTTATTGGTGTGATTTTACAACGAATTCACAACAAAAAACAAACTCACTCGCCTTTCTCTTTATAATGCAGTGTGGTCAATTGTTATTTGAAAAACAAACAAAAAAAACCATCAACCTGTTCATCTTCTTCTTAAGCATACACACCCTTTCTTCTTCAAACTCTGTCTTTCAATAAATATAATCCCCCTTTCTTCTTCTTCTTCTTCTTCTTCTTCTTCTTCTTCTTCTTCTTCTTCTTATAATGTTATTGTTCACTTTCACCTTCACTGGGCCGCCAGCGAGTATATCGCCGGCCACCTTCCCTGAGCCACCCGATACCATATTACCGACTTTCACATTTGACCTCCCTGACTCCAGCCCCTACCGACCACCATCATGGGTAGTTGGGCTCATTATCGAGATTTTGAGTTTTCTGGTTTTGATGGTGGCTGTGGCAGTTTTGTGCTGCTGCAAGGGGAGGAGTTCAACTCCTCAGCCACCACCAGTGATGTTGCCGCCTATTCCGATGACAGAGATTCAGATGCAGAGGTTGATGGCGCGACGACCTTGATGTAGCTGGAGGAAGTGACACAGTAGAATCTCCTAATAATATATTGTATTTGGCCTCTAGGACTAGTACTATAAATAAGGCCAATCTCCATGTATTTTCAATCAAAATTTCAGCAACCACATATGGCACCACAATTTTAATTAGAGGCACTAATTTTTTTACTTAGTGTGTGTTTATGTGCGTGCGTGCATGCGTGCAATCGCATGTGCGTGCGTTCGTGTGTTAAAATAAATATTTATTAAACTAAATTTTAAAATAGACTTAAGCTCTTATGATTTGATAGTGAAATCAATTTGTAGAATCTAACAATTAAAAGTATATTTTTTAACTTTTGTTTCACATTATATATTTTTATACGACTTATACAAAAATTGGAGCACCTAAATTATAAAGACACCCAAAATCTAAGGGACAGCGTAAAAGATAAATGGCTTTTGTTCTCATTTTGTATATATAGATTAAAATGTCACTGTTTTGTAGATTTTGTTATGCGTGACAATTCTGTCTATGTTAAAAGAAGGATCAATTACGTGGGTGATGCCTATATTATTGACGATGTTCCTGTTTCAATACCTTCCTAAATTTTTTCACTCAGTCAACTTCGTGCGTCGCAAATCGCAGGTGGTTACATTTTTGGAACCATTTGGTGGGGATTTGCTCTTAACTTGATCGCTTATTTTGTCGCTTTCCATGTAAGTCTCTGTAATACTCCATTCGTCCTTTAATATAAATCCTCATTGCAAATTTTACATATATTAAAAAAAAGTTGTTAGTGTAATCAATGTAACTATTTGTTGATTCAATTAGTCCAAGAATTTGCCGTCTGAACCACAATATGAACAATAATCATATATAAAACTCTTTTAAATAAGAAGCTGTTTTGAGTATCTCTTTTTTTTTTAAAACTATTTCTTTTAGAAAAAAGTAATTTTTAAACACAAAATAGTTTCATTTCGTTTAAAAAAAGATCACAAAATTGTCAAATATCAATTATTATTTTTTATATAATTTGTGATAAATGGCATATGGTTTCTTATGGCAAACCATATTTTAGGGACACATTTGCAAAGGAAAATGTTAGGAGAAGTGTTAGATATTACTCACCTGGTTGGAGAACTTGGGTTGTTGTGGCAATTCAGTTGGCTTGGAGAAGGTATAAACATAGATTGACTTTGACTTCTTTATCTTTTATTAGGCCTGGTAGACCTTTTTCAAGGTCTACATCTATTGAAGAGGTTAGACTTCGTCTTTATACGGCTTTGTTAACCTTACCAAAGCCCAATCAAGATGATTTTGACTCTTCATAATATCATGCTTGTGAAAATCGTTCATAGATTTGGCAATGAGTACGTACTAAGCTAGTTAATAGTATTAGTAATAATGGTGTCACATAGTACACACCATATCATATAAATAGGAGAGTTTTGAGAGAGCGACCACACATGGCATCATAATTTTAATTAGAGGCACTAATTTTTTTTACTTAGTGTGTGTGTTTATGTGCGTGCGTGCAATCGCGCGTGCGTTCGTGTGTTAAAGTAAATAATTATTAAACTAAATTTTAAAATAGACTTAGGTTCTTATGATTTGATAGTGAAATCAATTTGTAGAATCTAATAATTAAAAGTATATTTCTTAACTTTTGTTTCACATTATATATTTTTATATGACTTATACAAAAATTGGAGCACCTAAATTATAAGGGCACCCAAAATCTAAGGGACGGCGTAAAAGATAAATGGTTTTTGTTCTCATGTGTATATATAGTGAAACAGGCAGTAGGGGCATGTTGGTAGGTATTTTTACATACTACAACATTGAAGAATCGAGAGATGAAATTGAAGATGAACAACATTGAATGGTGGATGAACAAAAGGCGCTTGCCACAAGGGCTCCGACAACGTGTGCGTAACTACGAGAGACAACGTAGGGCTGCAATGCGCGGAGTTGATGAATGCCAATTAATCAAAAATCTCCCTAAGGGTTTGCGAAGGGACATCAAGTACCATCGTTGTTTGGATTTGGTGAGACAGGTAATGTTGCTAAATTTTTATTACATCTTTTTGCTTATGATTTTGGATTAAAGGTGGCAATGATGATCACTTTCACATGAGGGAAAGAGGACTTGAATGTTAATGTTTCAATATTTTGTTTAGGTGCCATTATTTCAGCATATGGATGAATTGGTGCTAGAGAACATTTATGACCGTGTCAAGTCCCTTGTATTCACAAAGGGAGAAACAGTAAGTTTTAAATTATTAAAAATGTTTAACTTGTATTATAATAATTTCATAAATTACACATACTAATTGGTTATAATTTGTTAACATTGTAATTTTTTTACACCTACAATGCATCAAAATTAAACTTTTTATAATTAATTAACTAGCTAGAAACATGAATTATGTATGGTTAATTATGTTATACATACAGCTAACAAGAGAGGGAGATCCGGTTCAAAGAATGCTATTTGTAGTAAGGTGTCATCTTCAAAGTAGCCAAGTCCTAAGAGATGGAGTAAATCTATTTTAAAATTTAATTATAATAATTATTTAATTTATTCATTTTAACATACACGTACGCACACACACGCGAGTGCGCACGCACGCACATATGTATACAGTAAGTTAAAAAAATTTGGTGTTTCTAAAATTTTGATGTCTTATGTTGTCGCTCCTCTCGAACATCCTCCAGAACTCTCATGCCCACTGTTATTTGGAAACATGTGAGGATTTGGTTTTGTTTAAAGTAACTTCCTTAATTAGTTTTTTTCTCCTTTCCTTAACTCAGTTTGCAAGACCGTATTATCTATGGAGAATCCAAATTCTTGGTAAAATGAAGAGTTTCGATGACTTCTTTCATCAGTTGTGACATTCCGTCCGCCACCAGCACCTTCTCGATCATGCTCCCTCCGGCCACCACATCTGTCTAAATGGAAAACAAAACCATTTTTGAACTCATCTATTTCTCCTCTTCAAAACCCACATATTTGCTTGCCAAATCTATTAACTATCATTTTTTTCCTATTGTATTTTTCCGTTGAGATCTCTAAAATTGTTCACCAATGAATCATCAATTTCTGGGATTCCTCTTTTCTTTCATCCTTTCTTTCGAAAATGTTCAAAGAACACAATTTTATGTACACAGGCCGGATAAATATATTGTCCGGTACCCAGTGGCGGAACTAGAAAAAATATCGTGGGTGGGCCGAAAAATAGTCAATCTATTTTTAAATTGAATTTTTTGCTCTTCTATTTTCACATGTTACTATTTTGGTACCAACAAACTATATTTTTACTCTAAAAATTGTGATTTTTGGCTATAAAGGTGATTTATTGTCTCCAACATTGAATCTAAAGATGAAATATCAAATTTGAGACCAAAATTCACAATTTTTTCCCATTAAAATTCGCTAATTTTACAGCAACAAAGTAATAAAAAAATATTGAGATAGGACTAAAATTACAACAAATGTGAAAATATGGGACTTTAAAAATTTAATATTAATTAAACATATTTTTTATGTCATTTCATATTTATATACGCTAGTTCAACTGCTAATTTTATCTATTATTATAAATTCAATTAATTATGAACTAACATTTACACTAATACTTGAACTAATATGTGTACCGAATTACTTATAGTCATCAATAATATACTCTAAATTAATATTTATATTAATATTTGTACATATATATACCGGGTAACTTAAAATCATTAATAATACATTTAAATTAATACCCTACTTATAAAAAAAATTATTTTTTGGGGGTGGGGGTGGGCCGCGGCCCACCTCAGCCCACCCCTAGGTCCGCTGCTGCCGGTACCTTATTCATTTTTTAAATAATATACACTCATCTTTAGTAGTTTCTGTGCACATTGTATCAATCTTTTCTGTCATACAGTGTCAAATAGTTACCTGCTGATTAATTTTGGTGGCATTTAGAATGCACAAATTTAACAATTTGTGCATGATGCACAAGTTTATTTATTTTAATGTGGATCATTGGATTGAGCAAATGTATAGATTTTACTGTGGATCATATACACTTGATTGATAATTCACATACTCTCTTTCTTCCTTTTTTTATTTTTTTTTCTCAAAACCTCCATTTTAGGAGAGCCTTTTCGGCCACCACCACTATTGAATCATCTCTTTCTCCTCTATAGAACCCACAAATTTATATTTAGATTGGAGTAGTTTGAATTTTCAGACCATTGATCTTAGAGGCCGTTTTCGGCCAGCTTGAACATGTTCAAAGAAAACAAACACCGAATTTGTGCTCTTTGTTGCGAGATCTCTATATTGTCCTGCTACTTCACCTATTCTAACCACCTTCGCCGGAGAGCCACCGCACACCACCATGGGCGATTTTCCGGTGACCATTTCCGTCGGATTATCATATAAAATTTTCATTTTTAACCTCATTCATCAAAACAACAACAACAAACAACACATTAAAAGAGAAAAAAAATAATAGGATAAATTATAAGTAATGGATCAAAATTAAATTAATAACCAAAAAAAGTCAGAAACATCACTAACAAAGAATCATATACCCTCAAAAACATGAACAAAAAAGGGAAAAATAAACATAAACCACTAATTCAAGCACCAAATAGAAAAATAATTACCAGTTTCTTAAAAATTTAAACTTTTGATTGTCTTTAAACACTCACAAAAAGATGTTTCAAACCCAGAAAAACAAAACAACTAAAAAAAACCAAAACCTTGTATGGAAGGTGGGTGACAAGGTAATGGTGGTGGAGGGTCGGATTGAATGGTAGTGATGGTGGAGGAGTAGTATGTGACTTCCATCGTGTAGAGGAAAGTTTGTTGGGAGGAGAGAAGGAGAGTGGAGAAGAAGAAGGGTATGTGATAAGGTGTAGGAGGTGTATGATAAGATTTAATGAGAATGCAAAATCCAACCTCTCATCTCACTTTTTGAAACTTGTGCATGGTGCACAAATTTGACATTTTGTGCACCCTAAATGCCACCATTAATTTTGTTTTTAAATTTCATGTTTTTTTTCTTTTAATTTCATTGCGAAAGTTTTTCATTGTTACTATTCTCATATGGGACACCCTATAAATATTTTGTTGATTTTTATATTCAACTTTAATTCTAGTACATTCCTTCTCAATCTACAATGGGTTTGTTTTACCATTGTTAAAAGATATTGGATAATCTAATGTTCTTTAAATATCTCATTCATATTTAAATATCGGTATGCTAAACAGTAATCACGGAGCACTTGTTAAATATAATAAAAATAGAAATAAAAAATAAATTTAAAGCAATTTTAAGTTGTTTTTAAACGTGTCATTTTTTTAGGCTACCCCATATGAATCTCAGTTTTCAATAGGTTCACTTTCTTTGCCAATTAACCGATGCCAATCTTTTCAACGTTGCCGAAGAAGTTCCTCCTCCCAAACAAATAACTTGACGCCACAAGAACACCCCATCTCTACACAACTCCTTCCAACACCCATATCCATAACCTTGGAATCTTTCTTTTCAAATATAGCAAACAACAGCCTAAATCCACGACTAAGCATATCGTTACCAATCCACCTATCTAACCAGAAATTAGTAAGTCATCCTTGCCCAACATTTTTCGATATGCCCAAAACCACGACGAAGTATTTACTACTTCGTCTAAGACCGATAAAAGAAAATGTATTTTTTGTAAATAAAAGTTTACACATAATAATACAGTATAAAATCTAAATTCAAACAATATTTCTTTTTTCAAATTTTAAACAGTAACATCCTTTATTGTTTTTTATTTTTTGAGCGAAAACTTATATTAGTCCATGGAAAAAAAGTACGGTTTGTTCTTCAAATATAATCCCTTATCCCTATACAATAGAAAAGTCTTATGAATAATTTCTTCATCAATAAATTGTCTACTTTTGTTCCTTTTCTTCTTTAGTGTTTAAAAGATGAAGGGTAAACGACTGTTTACCCCCTGTAAAATTAGGGATTTTTCGTTTACCTCTTATACAATTTTTTTTTTGTTTATTCCCCTACAATGTGAAAATTTTCTCATTTTGCCGTCTATATTGACAACTAGGCATCTGATTGTACATCTTTGCTTATGTGGCATGCACACGTGGAAATACATTAAATTATATTTATTTTTAAAAATCCACGTCAGTTAATAAATTATTTTTTTTAAAAAAAGTCTTTTTTAAAAAAAAATTCTTAAAACTTTATTAATATTTTTTTAATATTTTTTTTTAACTATCAAAAAGAATAATACTTTCTTTTCAAAAAATAATAATTTTTATTTATAAAAAAAATCTCTTAAAACTTTATTGTTATGTTTAATAATTTCATTTTACTACTATCCAAAAAATACTAATTTTATTTATAAAAAAACTCTTAAAACTTTATTATTATGTTTTTTTAAAATACCGTACAGCGTCAGTGCGTACCGAGGAAGTACCGTACGCGTACCGGTACGTACCCAGTACCAATACTCTGTCTAAAATGGAATACCCATGCATCATAGTTTGGTCGGCATTTTTAAGCTTGTTTCCAGGTTTAAACCAACAAATTAAGTATTGCAACAATAACAATCCATGCTGTAAAAGAGCCATTCCTAAATAAATACCAAGCTTGATGGCATCATCAAATACAATAGCATCAAATATTAATCCAGTAACCTTCAAAGGAACAGAGAATTTTTAATTTGATTCGAACTTAAAAGAACAACCAATTACAATAGTAAGAACATGACCACATGAATAATCAAGATTAGATTTGCAGTAGAATACATAGACAACAAGTGCAAATACCAAGTTGGGACAAAAAACATTAGTCCATAACAATTCGGCCCAGCAAAGCCCAATTCAATCACGGTCTCTTAAACAAAAATGACATTTTCTCTTCCGACCGCACGTAATTCTTTTTAATCTCCTAATATTTCAATTTTGTCCTTGCAAAAAAATTCGGTTTCCAGAAACTCTGAATTTTTTCTAGTAAAAATTCAAAAAAAAAAATCGGTTTCTAAAAACTGAAAAATAATTTCAAGGTAAAAAAATTCAGTTTCTAAAAATCAAATTTTATTACGAGGACAAAATTGAAAATTCAAAAGATATATCGAGACAGAGAGAAAACTATCAACAAAAATATTGTGCTAAGTTTGCGTGAGAGAAGGGTGGTTGTTGGATTGGGTCCAATTCATTGACAGTAATAACTAATAAGAGTATGTTAGTGGTCATTCATGACATGAATATGTAGTGAGGAAAGACACATAGTTATGTTCGAATTGTTAATCACCTTTGTTCTTACTAATGTTTTCCCTTTTATAGTTCAGTCTTCAATCTTAAAACTGTTTTCCCTTTTATCTTTGTTACATGCTGAAACTCTTTAATTTGTTATGTCACATAGTCTTCGAATAAACTAGAATTACAAATCATCTTTGTTACATGCTCAAACCTTTTGATCTGTTATGTCTCATTTTTCAAATTATCTATTACAAACAGTTTCACCCATGTCTTGATTTTATTTTATTTCCATAGCTTTCCTTTACAAACTGTTTCATGATGCTACAATAAATATTTTGGAAACGTATATTTTGAAAAGATTATTCAAATTAGTAACTGTTTTGTCTATTTTTTCTTTGAAATCAGAAAGTATTATTAATAATAACTCTATTTTGTATTTTGTTCTTAATTTTTAATAATAACTCTTTGCCTTTTTTTAGTTGTTCCATTTTTATAGCGATATTTTGTTATAAGGATTATGTGTATTTATTCCATAATTTTAAATCGCAACCTGCATTGGCTTAGAATGACATTGTTTTTTCTCTATGAGATTGCGCTGATTTATTCTGTTTTGCGAGGTTTTGACTCTGATCCATCACAACAAACCTGACAAAAGTCAACTATGAAACACTGTCAGACAAAAAATTTCCACATCTTTTAGCAATGTTCAGCTGGTTACATGTTCTATTGGTAAGATTATTTGAATTTTGAAATTCAAATTTTACCCCTTTTGCTTTTCCTCTGTTCCACACTTCTAATTTTTACTTTTATAGATACAAAAACCATACACAACAAAGAGAAGAGAATTGAATTGAAGTTCAAGAGAATATTAACTTGAAATTAACATAACATATATTATTATTACAACAAATTAAATAAATAGTACTAGTGATTTTCAAACCGACTTGGAAGCATTATTATTATTACAACAAAATTTGATTTCTTAACTCAAGTACGTAGTGATTTGAATTAAGAAAGAAATATCCAAATAGGCTTATTGCACAAACGACTTGGCCCACTCAAGATTCCCCTTTAAATAAACCTATAAAACTTACTCTCTAATCATACTTCTAGAACTCAGAATTCTCAACACAATTTTTTAAAGTAGTAACATTTTTTTTGTTGATAGGAAAAGAAAGGAAGAAAAAAGGAAATTAAAAATAACAATAAAAATAAATAAAATATTAGATGAATGAAAGTATTGTCTTAATCTAATAGCTCGATCAATAGTGTCTCTTTTTCTATATGTCTTGTGTATGGTGTAAAATTTGTTTAAATTGTTAGATTAAATTACACCACTAGATTCTATCACGTACCTTCAAAATATATCAACTCTCACATGTTTTCTTAAAAAAACACTTACTTTATTAATTAAGAAATAAAATACAATGCCCAGATTTATTTAAACTTAAACAATGTAGCTAGATGAGCATAAAACTAATTCCCCTCCAGTGTAGCTTGCAGCTCCTTCAAGCATGCGCCGGCAGCACCTCAATCATAGGCATAGGCGGCAACATTACTAGTGGTGGCTGAGGAGGTGAACGCTGCCTACGGTGTGAGAAAATTGAAAAAACCACACAAAATATCACAGCAACAACCATTCCGACAATGAGTAAAATCGACCATAGTGGAATTCGGTAGGGGTTGTAGTCATGGTGGTCAAATGGTAATATAGTATTAGTAGGTTGAGCGAAGGTGGAGGACGCCGGTGATATACTCACCGGCGGCTTAGGGAAGGTGAAGGTGGGAAGTACAATCACCGGGGGCTCACTCTCGTATTTTTTGCTCATTTGTGTAACTCTCGGAGATGAATTATGAGAATGTTTAGAGAAGAATAATAATCTTCAAAACAACAGTAATTAATTTTCCTTGAATAATAATCATCTATCTGTCTTATTCAATGGTACTACAAGGTACAAACAAACAGCTGTAATTCCATGACTCATCCTAGTCGTCTAGATCCTTCATAGGATGGTTGACCATTCTTGACTCTTCTCTTTTATGATTGTTGCCGTATTGTATTTAACTATTCTTTGATTTCTTAAAAATGTGAAATACTAGTGTATGAAATAAAGTGGGGTGGAATAGACCGAAATAAAATCAAAAGTCGAATTCATTGTCTACATATTTTATGGATCCAGTAAGAATTCAACATGGAAAAAATTGCAATATATGAAGCGAAAAGTCCATTTTTTACGGTTGCAAACGAAGAACATGAAAGAAAGGTAATACATGATGAGGGTAATAAAGTATTTTAATACCAAAAAGAAGTAAATAATTGTCTAAAAAGAAAGCAAGGTAAACAGTCCATAAGATCCCACGTGCAAACTACTTTTACATTTTTTTTTACTTCTAATTTTGTGTCGTGCTTAATTGACATTAGGGGTTTCTATATTTTTTTTGGTTGATGGGGTTTCAATTTAATTTAACTCTCTAATAATAATTTGTAGGTAATTAGTTACCGCAAAGAAAAGCCTAAGAAGAAGAGGTCATCATCAACAATTCAACATCATCACCATTATCATTACATCACACAGTGATGGCTCAGTTAGTAGTAGTAATTAATTGTAAAAGATATGATATATACATAATCATTGACGCGAGTATTCTGCAAACAATGATATTCAATTCCCAACATTACATGTACTCCCTTCGTCCTAAAATATAAGCAAAAATTGGTCGATAAAAGTTGATGTTTTTGGTTTAAAATTTAGTCCAAATACATTCACTTTTATTGACCTCCTTTTGCTTATATTTTGGGACGGAGTAGTACCATTAATTGTATTGGAGTAATCATTGACCCTTAGGATTTCATTATCCCGTTAAAACCTGTGACCATGCGTTGGAAAGCTAAGAAGCATCTCTACATTTTTGGCGTTTAAAATTTTGTGAAAATGAAAAAAATTTGGATTTTTTTTACCAAAGTTCCGTAAGAAGGGTCCTGACCTTTTTCATATTTTAATCAAAGTAAGTATCCCTTTGACAAAATTATTACATTATCCCTAGAGGGGGGAAATCGCAATGCAATTATATTTATAACTGAGAACTCTCTAGTCTTAAAACATCTAGCTATAAAGACAAAGAGTTATGCATAAACTTACTCTGCCATGCCCAAACACTCGGAACATCCTTTTAATCAGTGAACAGAGGACAAAAGTGTTGTTAATGATACTACATAGAAAACTCCATGATTACTGTCATTTAATATTAACAATCAAACAAAAAAAATTAAGACTAAAATAAAATGTGAAAATAAACTAGTAAGGCTATCTTGAACCATTTAACAAGTTCATCAATGGGCTTATCTTGAACCAATTGTGATAGAAATCCTCCAACAAATGTGTCTCCTACAAACACAAAAAAGTAGTACATAACCATGTTTCCATTAGCAATTTAGTTGGACAAAATTGGCATCCTAATTGCCACTGCAAACATAAATCATGTAGAATGTGTTTGAGTATGGTCCCAACATCCTATTTATTCATGTATTCAGCAAAATCCTATCTAAAACTTCAATCTCTTTCCTTCATTTGGCAAACCGCAAATCAATAATACATCTCAATGTACCTTTTGTGAGTCAAACTAGTTTACAAGATCCCTAGCATGAAGCTAGTATAATTATAAACAAAATCCACATATTAGAACCTTTTATCTGTTAGAAATCACTTGAAGATTTATTCTTATTCAGAATCTATTACTTATCAACAATTAAAAATCTAACCTGGCATTGTTCAATAACCAAACCTCATACCAAAACCAATCCATCTACAATTACTATGTTACCACCCTAATCTAAAAAACTACATAACAATCTAAATGCACAAACCTTTATTGTTTAGCTCTATGTCTTGCAAGATTGACTCATAATGAAGTAACAAACCATGACCATCCCTACTCAGAATCAAAATCATTTGGCAGGCACCAGGGCTATGAAGTAACATGGCCTCGAGGGTGTAGTATATTAAAACTAACACATACAATTACAAATTAATCATTATCGATAATTTCTCAGTATTAATATCACCATATAATAAACAAAACATAGATCCTGAAAAAAGTTCATCAAAACATACCGAATGAAGAAGACATGAAGGTTGTAGATTATTGAAGTTAACACTTAGGAGAGAAAATGTTATTTTCATTACTGTGATATTGTGCTAACTGCTATTACAAGGAGATACTTCATCATATACATAGGTAATGATGAAGTTCTAGCTTAGAGGAGATACTTTATCATTCAAGGTGATCATGTGGCCTAGTTGACGTGAACATTGCAGCATACTGCCAGAGTGTGCGCTCGGTGCCTCCATTGTCCCTTACAAGAGTCACTAGACCTCTAGTCCTTTGCCTGTAACGCCTATAAGCAACTTGAATGTTGACAGCAGCCCATGTTCTCCAATTCGACGAGTAGTATCTCGCCGTTCTCTTAAGCCTCTCGTTTGCGAATTTGTACCGGAAGTGATCAGTTATGTACCTCAAATTTTGAGCATCAAGACCGAATGCTTCTGTTGATTCGAGACACACAAATGTAGCTGAGGAGGCCGGAAGCCGGTCTATAAAAGGGCGTCTGAGGCACCATGAAAGAAGTTCATCGCCTAAAAAGCCACCTGGTTCAAGGACACTTGTTGCTACCATGCCTTTGCTGAGATTTTGGGTTCGCCTTATGCTTCCACGGACAATAAACACCATCCTTGGTACAAGATCACCTTCTCTAATTATCTGTTTCATAATGATATACACGAAAGAGTTAAACAACCATGACCGTCATTTTAAAGTTCTATCTAAACAAATTGCTTCAATTGTTCATATGATAATATCATTAATACCTTTTCATCTCTAGAGAAGACTAGGGGCTTCACTCTGTCACAGATGTTGTCAAGAATAAGATCATCCAAGTTATGGAATAATGGTACCTATAATACAAGATGGAAGTCATGGATAAGCTTGTTTCCTTTATCTTTCTTAATCAAACAACTACGGAATATTATCCATTTTATTGAGGCAACTTTACTGTACAATTTCTTTCATTTTCAAGTTTGGAATTATCTTACCTTTTTAATCAGGTCCAAGCAAAGGTAGCGCTTGATGTCTCTCCTCAGGCCCTCGGGTAAGTCTTTGATAAGTTCCTCCATCTCATCTTCTCCTCCCATGGCTGCCCATCTCTGACGTTCAAAATGCCGAACCCTTTGTCTTAACCGGGATGGCAACTGCCTCCTCCTCATCCACCATTCCATGTCACGACGTCTAAGCTGCGTGTTTCTCTTCTTTGCCAGGACTCCTTCTAAGAATACCTTCATAGTACAAATGTCTCATTGTTAAACAATGTGTGAGTCTGAAACAGTTTTTCAATAAGCGTAACAATATCAAGCATTTTTCATATTTACTTGTCGGATTGGATTGCCTGCAGTCACCAATCCCATGCATTCACGCAATCATCCCATTGGTGGCTGATGAATTGATATCGGACCGCGCTTGAAATCTAGACCGTCCAATTTCGATCCAACGGCCACTAATGTGTTTATTGTGTTAATGCGTGGGATTTCGGGCAATCCAAATCCAATAATAATCTATTCTGGATACCTGGATGTTACCAATCAACAGAGTGGAAAGTAGTATTCCAGCAAGTACAATGCATATACTGAAAATCACTTCTAGCCAGTTACTTGTGGGTTCAAGATTATTTCCAAAAGTGCTGCAAGAATTAGTAGGGGATTAATATATGAAATAGAATATTATTTGGATACTTCTCAACCAAATCCAGGGAAACATTTTTGCATGAATCAAACTGCAATCAATTATGGAAATCAATTATTGAGAAATCTACCTGAAAGTCTTCAAACCCCAAAAAATGGGATCAAGAATCTTGTCAGCCAAGGAATCGCTGGATATGACAGGAAGTGCCCATTTGTAGATCCCATATCTGAAAGGTCCTTCGACATCTAAGCACACAGGCGGTATCAATGTTGAGTTTCCACCACATGAATTTCCAATGGTTCCTGGTGGAAACAATGAGTATGACCGATAACATATTTCCTCTGAGCATGACAGAGGGAGACTGCATCCAACAGACCTGTCACATTGCTGTTGAAGACAAGATGCAACGCGTTGAATGGCAAGGACATAACAACACGCTCCAGCAACCTATAAATTGTATCCCATTTGAATGATAAACTCAAATAAGTTAATTTCAAACATGCTTTGTATGATAACTTGAAAGTAGTGATGCGGCTCAAATTTTCATTTGAGGTTTTCTTACCTGAGAGGCAAAGAAATAAGCTATAAGATTGAGTCCAAATCCCCAACAAATGGTGCCAAAGATATAGCCTGTGACTTTTTGCATTCTTCTCATCATGGATATGCTATGGTAAACCTTAGGGAGAAATTGGAACAAAAAAATCAATAGCATTGTTGTCATCATTATTTTAATCCTCTCTTCTTTTATCAATTTTGGTACTACTACCCAAAATACAACCTGCAAATAGAAGGATATCATATAGTCAAAATAAGTTTAATAAATTACTATCTGTTAATAAAAACATTATGAGATTAATTTATAATATTGTTCTAGTTTTGATGAATTTATTTTGACCAATTTATAAAGTTGAGTCTATTGACAACTAGCTTGTTGACCTATTTACAGGTAAATTTATCGACATGTTTTGAAGCTGTAATGAGAAAATTTTAATATTAAATCATACTTATTTTGAAAGATCAAAATGATCTACAGTTCTCGGATATTAACCTGGTGGTGGAATAGGTGAAAAGATCATAATGAACTAGAGTTCTCGAACATTAAAAAAAATGTTAAAAATAAAGAATTGTTAGTTCGAACCCGCATCCCCTATCATATCCAACATGTTTATCATTTGTGTTATAATGACATGACAATAATGCATCTCTTTGTATCAATTTGGGTGTAGCATATAATCATTTGGTTCAAAGTATACTTAACAAGTATACTTAACTGTCTGTCTATTCCAAGAGTATAAATAAACTATAAAGTATAAACTAATAAAAGTAAACTAATGAACACTCAACTGCTTATACATATATATAGGTCCAAAATTCTTACCTGAGGCACCGGAAGAATAACAAAAACATCGAACCAAAAGCCTCTGAGAGATCTCATATAATGACAAGCAATGGCACGTGCGTCCCACACGAGTCTCCCACGTCCAACCACAAGTGATTCTCTCAACACATACGGTAATCTAAACTGCAGCAGAATATGAAGCAGATGAATCGCATCAATAGCCGACCGCGCCACAGTAGCAAGGAATGCCAAACCACCGTCCATATACAAACACGGGGAACCTCCTCTCCCTATGGACAGCGCGTAGAAAAATATGGGGTCAATGGCCAATGCAACACCACGCGCAAATAACAAAGCGCGGTTCCATATTTTCACGCGCTTGCTTGTTGGATCGAAAGGTTTTCCGTAGCTATCACAGCTGGTGGAGTGGAAAAGTGGCACACCTACTTGTGTGCAAGCATAACACTCCATATTAAATGCTACTAAGTTCTAGACCCCAGAGGAAAGCACAGCAATCAGTCCTAAAGGTAGATGCGACTTCGTTCCTTTATTTTCTTATAAGAGTGTTAGCGCACCGCAGGAAAATTCGTTCTTCAATTCATGATAAAACACAATGCAGCAAAATAATAAAAGAAGAGATGCTTCCACCACCACCGCCTAAATCAGTTCAGTCATCAATCGCAGCAGGACGTTCAAGACAGTGATATAAGTATACTTACCTAATTGCCCCTAACTCCTACAATTTCCTACGCATAAAATCTTCTTTCAAATTCACCAGATTCCACCACTTAACCCAGATTCTTCTTCACCGAACTTAATTCTTCTTCAAATCACCCACATTCACCAAACTCAGTTGCATACTGCAATTTTCCCCTGAAACCCACCACCATACAGATCTATATTTCCCCTTTGTAAGATGGGAAAAGAAATCAAAATGATGGAAATGGTAGAAACAATTGAAATTTCTTCCGTACACTTTCACCCAAATACTCTTCTCCTTTGTTGTTGACTTGACAGTTGACAAAACAAGTGTGTAAATGTAATGCAGCTGGATGTGTACGGAAGAATTGTGTAATGAAGCAGTATATGTACGGAAGAATTGTCTATCTTTCTTTCTGGTAGAGTAAGTAAAGAATGGGACAGACAGAGTTCAAGGAGATATGATTTGACAAGACTGTCTTTTCCTAGTACTAAGGTTGTAGAGAATGATTTGTCTGATCAGAAGGTGGGACCCACATGGGAGTCCAAATTTGAAAAGGAGAGGAGAGGGACGTTACTTGGAGGTTGAGAGAAAGGGTGAAAAAGAGAACGGATTAACTCTCGATTGGTTTGATTTTTTATGTTTTCAATGTCCGAACCGATCAACTCTCGATTGGATTAGTGAATTAAAACATAAACAACAAATTTTTAAGATGTAAGAAAAATAATAAAAACACCATGTTGAATTCAGATGTTGTAGGAGAAACAAAATTTGATTAAATTAACTTGTACATACATACACTAAAAAAATTATGAAATATGGAATATCAAAACAAAGACAAAGTAGTATCAACAAATTAGGACAAATAAGATTTTGATGTGTTAGTGTATGATATACTAACTTGTTGCTTTTCATTATAATATCACCCATCTTAAAAAGATTTGTTACAAAGTTGGACATCATTTTATAATATAGTTGAACAAATAAACTTGAGAAAAAGATGTTCAATTCACATAAGTAAAATTACTTACTTTTAATTATTTAAATTTACTTTGCTTTGGTGGGCCGGTTTTAGGTGTGAGTTTGCTTGATGAGATGAACTTAATAAATGGTAAATAATATAATAATTGGTTCGGTTCATCGATTCTTTGGAATGATTTCTCTCCCAACCCCCGTGATTCTTTTATACTTCCCAATATTCCAATTTTGTCCTTGCAAAAAACTTCGATTCGCAGAAACCAATTTTTTTTAGTACAAATTCAGAGTAAATTTTGGTTTTCATAAACCGAAATTTGTTTTCAAGGCAAAAAAAACTTCGATTTCTATAAACCGAAGTTTTTTGCAAGGGCAAAATTGGAAATTCAAGAGATATAAAAGAAACATGGGGTTGGGAGAGAAAACATCATTCTTTGGTTCCTACAAATTGAAAGAAGATTTATTCTGTCCTGTGTTATGTGTATGGTAACTAGCAGTATTTGGTCACATAGTTGATAGTGCATATATTATGTCGAAAGAAGATTTATAGTTGGAGAGACAACTAAGCCTCATTAAGAAGTCTCTTATCAAGAGTATTCAAGTATATTTTACACACATATATCGTTTATTGTTGTTTAATTTGAACTTCATTTAATAGTTTTTTTTTTTTACTGATTTTGGTGGTTTCTATAGAAAGAGTTAGGGTACATAGTCGATTGTGTTGATATTAACAACCAACCTGCTTTCGGAAGTAAAGAATCATAAATTGCAGGTAAAATATTTTATTGTGGTTAATTTTCATTTTTTTCACTACTCATTTCTCTATTTCAATATAATGTTAATTGCCTATATATATATATATATATAATGTTAATTTTTTTCTTACCTTTTGTGTGGTAGACAGAACCTTGTGCCCTTCAAACTTTCTATCCTTCTTGCCAAAATGCCTTCTAGTTTTTGTTGAGATTAGTAATTCAAACTAAGCGTGTTTAGCAAAATATATAGTTAGTTTTGGTTAGTTGTGATTTGCAACTAATTTATCTGATTTAGGTCGTTAGTTAGTTAGTTATAGGAACAGATTACTTGTTGCACAAGTAATTGCAATAGTAATGTATCAAATCAGCAGCAGAGATAGCAGGAAACAATAGTGCAATATACTATCCACGAAAATATTGAAGGGTTTTTGAGGAAGAGGAACTAATAAAAAGCAACCTCAAAATCACTTCGTGAAACAAAATTTAATAGAGAACAAAATCACAGGTTATCTGAATGGCACACACATTACACAGAGACACACCATCATATAGTATTATTGATCAATAGTTTACAATACAATTATACAACGCATCTCTTAGGATCACAAGAGTACACATATATGTTTTAATACACAGGCACTTTAACTAGGCCATTACCACTTTAAAATACAAATTAATGAAATTATACAAAGATTTTGTATCGTAACACCACACACCAACAAGGTAATTCATGAAACAGAACCAAAACCTAAAGCATGCTCATAAGTAGAGCCAAAGACATCATATCAGAGAAAAATATAAAGATGTACACACAAATAGGTTTTGCAAGTGTAATATGATGTGATACCTGAACTTTAGCTCCACAATATGTGATCAAACCTGGGATTCATGTTAACTATGTAATGTCAAGAAGCAACCTACACATCATCATAGATTCATAATTGCAACTTTTGCAACTTCAAAGGATGCATAAAAAATGTTGATGTTGCAATAAAGTATAAGAAAAAGAGAACCATTTATGGTACCTTTATAGAACTTAAAAGAGAATCTTTTAGAACTGAATGTGTTGCGTTCTTTTAATCAATCCTACACTTGCAAATAGATTTAATATCTATTAGTTTGATTGAAAGTTACTCATAAAAAGTCCAATAGCAACATAATGGACATCAAATAAGTAGAAAAGGAAGTAAGAGAAATCTACTTGTGGACATAAAAAGACAGAAGAACTACAAAGATAAACCTCAACTTTAGTGACGAGGTCAACAAAAGTCTTTAAAATGCATCTTTCATTTTTGGATTTCATAGCTGACTACAGCATTCAAACATGACACCATCCACAATGGCATGCCCAACTCTTGGTGATAAGTTGAAAAGGCATAAATATAAGAAAAAAATCAAAAGATTTAAAACAAACAAACTTATCATATTATTGAGAACCAAACAGCGACATTATTTTTAAAACAAATTCATAAAAAGGTTTAGTTTAGCATTTCCACACTAACATTCACTTATCCATCTCCACCTCCTCTCCTTCCATTCTCCTTCAAAATTTATACATACACTTTACACAAATTACAGTTAAATTAACAATAACGTCAATAGAGTCTTGACAACTCGATCATGCTTCCACTAGCTCTACAAACAAAGTATATCACAATAGTCCTGTTATTAGATCATTAAAAGTAATTACAACAGTCCTGCAACTAGCTCTATAATAAGTTAGATAAATTCATTTATATCTCAGTCTCTATTTGTGGGATGATGAAAAGAGATAAACATGTAATGAACAGAACTAGCATTTCTAGTAAACATTTTGAGAACAGAATCAAACATGATAAAGTAGAAGACGAAAACAGCGAAATGACTAGGGAAACCTTAGCCAATCACCAAACCCAAAACTAGTGAATCAGCTGTAAATCAAGCACATGTCAGTGCAAATCAATAACAGGTTATATACCTACAGATTAGAACAGCGACTTCCAAGTTACTACTCACTAACAGGTTATATACCTACAGCCGTAACAAATAATGACGCTATGCAAAGTCAAAGTTGTTTCATTTCACTCCTATATTCCTTCAATTCCAAATCTCAAACTTTCAACCAAAAATCTCTACTGATTTCCCTATTTTAATTCCCACCACAATCATCTAAAACAGATTAAATCAACTGGAATTCTATAACACTTAAACAAAGCAAGTATCCTAGCAAATTCAACTTCCTCTAAAATATTGTCAACAAATTCCATATTTTAGTTTATCCTTCATAATACTTCTCTTCATCTACGTTATCTAAATAACCCTTCACACATTAAAAGATAAATGATAATTTTAACAGCAGATTTATAATTTTGTAAATTGTAGATAGCTTTGCACTCTCAATTTTGTAGTAAGAATCAAGAACGCCTTGTGAATTCTGAACTATCAGTAACATGGTCTGTTAAATAGGACTCAATTCAACATAACAAAATATGATTAGTTTGGCATCTTAATATCGATTATAAACACCTTAATACCCGTTATACAGACTTAAGCACACAAACACAACTTATATAGACATGCTAATACAATCATTAAATCCCCTATCTTGTGCTTAAGATTCATATATTTGGCATATTTTATAACTTGGTTAATACTCCAAATAATAAACTACATCTTACTCTAATGCAAAAAGCATAAGAAATGCCCCTACTAGGAGCCAGAACACAATTTCAAGTAGTGTGCCTACAATATACCGTAGCTGCAAATACACATTTCAACATAGAAGAGAAATAATATATGAACATAAAGTATAAGAATCAGTATTGAAACTAATGAGTTATCAAATTCTGAGAAAAAACCTAAAACCCTAGCAAAACCCTACAGCCTGAAAAAACACGAAAAAATGAAAATTGATTAGCAAGTTTAGAAATTAACCTTGTTTGTAGATTGGGCAATGAGTAGCGAATGAAATTGATTGGAGAAGTTATGGAATTGTTGTTGGGGATTCGCGGAGCAGAGAGAAGTAAGGATCGGGGAATGGTTCGTGAGAAATGGGAGAAAAACTTATAGAAGACCATTGTTGAGGATTTTGAAGAAGAAATTGATGAATGAAGAAAGAATAAAGGGTTGAGATTTTTTTGAAGAGTGAATGATGAAGAAGAAGAAGAAGGAGAAGGGGTGTCTTTGTGAAAAACAGAGAAGCGAAGAAGAAACTAGAATACGTTAACTAACTCCTTTATTGACTATTCTGCCCTTCAGTTTTAAATTGACACTCAAATTTTTTATTCTATTTTATTATCAAAAAAAATTATTCTCTTTAATTTGGTTTGATATACTCCCTCTTGTAAATTTTTATTTTAATTTTTCGGCTCCCTGTTAGTATTATATTGATCGACGGGGGATAGTATGATTTTCGATTTCAACCGTGCTTACACGGCAGAAGACATATATCTTCTATAATCTATCTATACCAATAATAAAGATAATACTTAAAATTTGGGGTAGCCTTTTTTTGTTTTCACACTTTTTTTCAACTTTCAAAACCAACCATTTATTTTGGTTCAAAAAAAAAAAACATTTATTTCATTCTTTTACTTTACACATCGTCATCATTAATCCTATCATAAATTCAACAAATAGACGTAGTTGAATACAATGAGAGTTTGATGTTGCAGCTTGTGGAATCATCTAAAATTCCAAGATTGGTTTGAAGGCAAGCAATTCTTCGAGAATACGGAAGGCATTCCGGGGTTCGAAGAAGATGTGGTGAAAATCTGGTGGAGCGGCATGATAGTTGATGGAAAGTTGACATCACCATCAATTAAAAGGCAAGGCGAAGATTGTTAGGATTTTCCTTAGAATTGAAAGTAATGCAGAAAAATGGTTTTGGATTTGCTACTGCCATTTGCGAATGAGTCGCAGAACTGGTAGATGCAGCCTTGAGCTGCTGTCTCTTGCGCATGAGGCACAGTTAGTTGCGCATGAGGCTCAACTCGCAGTATATATACTGTTGTTCATTTTTTGCATCCGCCACGAAGAGAGAAAGTGAGTTTTCCAAAGATTGTTCATCAACATTAATCTAAGGTCAAAAGGGATCTTTTTGGGTATACTCTACGGTTGGGATAATCATTGTAACATCGGAAAAAAACTTATTGGTTGAACCTTTTGGTCATGGGGAGAGATTTCGAAAAAGGGTAGATTTAAGAAAAACTCTAAATCTTTTAACTCTTGTGGTGAATCTCATTGTAATCAAGTTTTCTATTGATAGTGGAACATAGAGCTCTCTCTCCCTAGAGTAGGTTGGTTTTAACCGAACTGGATAAACAAATTCATCGTGTTCTTTATCGTTTTTACTTGTTTTAACTTTTGTGTTTAATTGTTCATCCATTTTGATTTGATTGCTTATTCATTTACTCCATACATTAAAGGATTTATTGGTGTCGTTTCTTCGAATAGAAATAAGATTTTGATGTGTTATATATTATACTAACTTGTTGCTTTTCATTATAGTTATCCATTTTGAAAAGATCTGTTACAAAATTGGACATCATTTTATAATATAGTCGAGCAAAGAAAAAAATGAGACATGATTTGAAAACATATGTCCTTTATATTATGTTTTGATCACACAGTTGATAGTGCATATATTATGTCGAAAGAAGATTTATAGTTGGAGAGACAACTAAGTCTCATTAACAAATCTCCTATCAAGAGTATTCAAGTATATTTTACACATATATATTGTTTATTAGTAGTTTAATTTAAACTTCATTTAATAGCTATTTTTTTTTACTTATTTTAGTGGTTTCTAT
This sequence comes from Trifolium pratense, assembly GCF_020283565.1. NCBI lineage: Eukaryota > Viridiplantae > Streptophyta > Magnoliopsida > Fabales > Fabaceae > Trifolium > Trifolium pratense. The sequence goes on from NC_060062.1 coordinate 673,525, forward strand.
AGAAAGAGTTAGGGTACATATAATCGATTGTGTTGATATTAACAAACAATCTGCTTTCGATCATTCTTTATTAAAGAATAATAAATTACAGGTAAAATATTTTATTGTAGTTAATTTTCTTTTTTTTTTATTACTCATTTCTCCATAATTTTTTCTTACCTCAACTATATTATTATTATATAATAAAATGGATGATTTTTGTCTTTTGAGTTGCTCTTGAGTAGGGTTGGGAACAGGCCAGGCCAGGCCAGGCCTTGACAGGCCTGAACCTGGCCTACGATTTTTTTTCAGGCCTGAGCCTGGCCTGTGGCCTATCAAATGTTTTTTTTTTTGGCCTGGCCTGAGCCTTTTAAAAGCCTGGTCTGGCCTTGTAGCCTGTTTAAAAGCCTGTGTTAATTTAAAGCTTCTCTATATAGTTTTTTTTAAATAGGCTAAACAGACCTTAAAAAGTTCACATTTAAATTTTTATAATTTCTACAACATTAAGAAAAAGCTAATAATATGATTAACACAATAATTAAAAACTAATAAAATAACAAATACGATTACGAAAAATCGCAATAATTAAAAGCTAATAATATTTATATAAATAATATTTTTTTATAAGATATAAATAATAATATTATATAAATAATAATTATTATAAACAGGCCGGCCTATCAGGCTTCGTAGGCCTTTTTAGAAGCCTAAGTCTGGCCTATTTATGTAAACAGGCCGTTTTCAAAGCCTAAGCCTGGCATTTTTAATAACCAGGCCAGACCAGGCTTATACAGGCCAGGCCGAAGGCCCCTGTAGGCCGCCTGGCCTATTCCCAACCCTACTCTTGAGATTCTCCTAAATTTGATGATTTTTTTTGCTTTAATTGAAAATGGAAAAATCAATTAATGCACATAATATTGTTTGTTTCAAATATTGGAGAAAGAAAAGAGGACTAGAAACCGGCAATTATAGAAAATCTTAGTTGTGATGCATTTCATTCAACCATGTGTCACGTGAATACATATCATATCAGCCATTTTCCATATCTCAGCTTATCAAAAAAAAAAAAACAAAACATTTCATTTTCCATATCTCTATCAGACTATCACCATTTAAAATGGATCTCACACAAAAAAACATAATAATAATAATAATACTAGTAATCTGAATATGAATATGATGATCACATTATTTGGTCCCACCGTGAATGTACTTTAGAATTATGAACCGCGAACGTGTTGTGAAGAACAAATTAAGTACAAACAAAAAGACAAGACACCACACTGAAGATGAAATGGACCAAGGACATGCTGAGAAATTTTGCTTCAACAGTTGATCAATCCTCCATTTTCACAATTTGTCAAGTAGCATATTAAGAGTTAATTAAAAATGAGAATGAACAACAAATTTGAGAGTTTTCCACCCTTTGAGAGTTATCCCACCTTCCCACCCACGTACATCGCCTCCCCCTTGCCACCCGATAGCATATTACCGACTTTTACATTTGACGACGCTGACTACAACCCCTACCAAACTTCATCATGGGTTATTTGGCTCGTTGTCGGGTTCATGGTTGCTCTGGTTTTAGTTTCGGTTGTTTCAATTGTGTCACAGTGCTGCTGCAGTAGGAGGACTCCTCAGCCACCACAAGTGGTGTTGCCTCCTATGCCGATGACTGAGATCGAGATGCAGACCTTTCTGGCACGACCTTGATGGAGCTGGAGGAGAGGGAGGAAGTGTGTGTTAGCAAGCTGGGTCGACCCAAGTCCAATACAGAAGTTCAAAAGTCTTTTTGGCACCATGATTTCAAGTTCAATTGAAAAATTATTGCACTTGTTAGTTGTTATTTTATTTTATAACTATTTTTAATTCCTCCAATTGTTATTTAGTATTATTTGTATTTCCTTCGAGTGGCCAATGACCCAATTGTATTAGATTCACTATGGAATAGTACTTCCTCCGATCCTTAATATAAGAAGAAGTTCACTTTTTAGATACATTGAAATATTAATTTATCTAGACTATATTATTGTCTAGATAATATATCTAAAAAGTGATATTCTTCTTAAACCGGATGAAGTGAGTATATTGTAATGCAATCTCTCTTAGAAATATGAATAAAGTTATATTTTATTTTATCAGTTTAAATTTTATGTCTTTTGGTCATCGATACAGTTACTATCATGTATCATAAATTTTCAAAATTACGATTTTGCCCTTATTCCATAAAATAGTCCCAATTTCATAAAATATTCTTATTATGAATTGTGGTTGCGTACAACATGATGTATCTGTTAAGAACAAATGGCCAACTTGCTTCATTGATCATACAAATCTTGCTTATATAGCAAGTCATTACAATTGGGCCTAACACAACTATATTGGGCTTAAGTTAATCAAGGCCCAATACTACAAACCAACTATACAACAAACTCTCCCCTAATTGAACAATCCTAAGAGTTCAATTAAAGAAACTTGACAAACAAGCTAAACAATACTCACACAAAAACTGAAATAAGCAAAGCAAAAAACTGAAGCAATTCTGCAGCCAAGCAAAGCAATCTGCAGCAAGATACTTGACTCAGCAGCACCAAGCCTACATGTCTGATCAAGCATTCATTTCATCACCATTCCTAAACCACTTCTCAATTTCAGAAAAGCATCCAACTTCAAAGGTTTAGTCATAATATCAGCCAACTGGTCTTGTGATTTGCAATGTTTGAGCTCAATTGTACCATCCTTTGTGAGATCTCTCAAGAAGTGAAATCTCACATCAATGTGTTTACAACGACCGTGCATGATGGGATTCTTAGACAGCTTGATGGAGGAGTTGTTATCACAGTAAATCTGAGATAACAATATAGTTGATCACAAGACCAACCCATTGATCTGTCTCTGGGACGTGAATAACACTAATGTGCTTGGCCAGAACCTTTTCTCTAACAAAGAAGAGATCAATTTCCATGTGTTTAGTGCGAGCATGGAGGACATGGTTATGGGATGTTTTCTAACCTTTCAAACCATTGTCTAGGGATGTTTTCTCTTCGGGCCCCCGTGTTTTTTTTATACCCCAAATATTTCAATTTTGTCCTTGATAAAAACTTCGATTCGCAGAAACCAAATTTTTTTTAGTACAAATTCAGAGTAAATTTCGGTTTTTATAAATCGAAATTTGTTTTCAAGGCAAAAAAAACTTCGGTTTCTATAAACCGAAGTATTTTACAAGGGCAAAATTGGAAATTTAGGGGATATAAAAGAAACACGGAGGGCACAAAGAAAAAACATCTTGTCTAGGAGCTTGTTTGATTGAGCCCATACAGTGCCTTGGTGTTCAATGGTATAATAATTTTTTTTTCAACTATATCAACTCACAATTTAATTCAATCCACAAATTAACCTTTACTACAGGTGCTATATGTGTCAGTAAATCCTTTACTACCAGTTGTGTCTTTAGCTTCTTGAATTGACCATCTACATCCCCTTTGGTTTTGTAGATTCATCTAGACTAGCAACTGATCATTGCACACCCTTTTCTCCCAATCCAATAGTTATCCTCATCAAAAGTAACATTGTTTGATTTTATAACATTTTGAGTCTTCACATAAGGACTCCGTACCCCTATGCTTGGATGCTATAGCTGATAAAAATTATGATTTCTATTAGAAGAATCTTCTGAATTGTTTTCATTGAACTGAGAATTGGTAGTTACAAAGTGGTTACAGATCCATCATTTATAGATGGTTACACAAGCTAAAGCTTAGAGCCTATGAACTATCTGGGATGTGAGGTCAGCCCATTGATATGTCTTTAGGACAATTTAATTCAATCCACAAATTAACCTATCATATCATATTCACTTACACCTAGTCACGTGGTACATAACTCTTCTAAAAATGTCCTATGATTTTCAACACTCAATAGAGGCATGAATCCACTACTGTGTAGGATCAACTAAACTCAATGATTCTAAATTCCAACATTATCAAACACATGTTCAACATTGGCCAATTAATTAATTAAGCCTACTAATTTTCTTCAAACAAATATCAAAGGCAATAATTGAACATGATATAATTCTATATATGAAGTTATATTTCGATATAAAATCCTCACATGTATAAGTAATTGGAAACTTTCTTTAAACAAAATGAAAGTGGTAAGATACTCAAACCTCTAGCTTGTTAGTAATTATTTTCCTTTGTTCCACACTTCTAATTTTTACTTTTATAGATACAAAAACCATACACAACAAAGAGAAGAGAATTGAAGTTCAAGAGAATAATAACTTGAAATTAACATAACATATATTATTATTACAACAAATTAAATAAATAGTACTAGTGATTTTCAAACCGACTTGGAAGCATTATTATTATTACAACAAAATTTGATTTCTTAACTCAAGTACGTAGTGATTTGAATTAAGAAAGAAATATATCCAAATAGGCTTATTGAACAAACGACTTGGCCCACTCAAGATTCCCCTTTAAATAAACCTATAAAACTTACTCTGTAATCATACTTCTAGAACTCAGAATTCTCAACACAATTTTTTAAAGTAGTAACATTTTTTTTGTTGATAGGAAAAGAAGGGAAGAAAAAAGGAAATTAAAAATAACAATAAAAATAAATAAAATATTAGATGAATGAAAGTATTGTCTTAATCTAATAGCTCGATCAATAGTGTCTCTTTTTCTATATGTCTTGTGTATGGTGTAAAATTTGTTTAAATTGTTAGATTAAATTACACCACTAGATTCTATCAGTACCTTCAAAACTATATCAACTCTCACATGTTTTCTTAAAAAAACACTTACTTTATTAATTAAGAAATAAAATACAATGCCTAGATTTATTTAAACTTAAACAATGTAGCTAGATGAGCATAAAACTAATTCCCCTCCAGTGTAGCTTGCAGCTCCTTCAAGCATGCGCCGGCAGCACCTCAATCATGTTGTGGCAAGTGTGAGTGGTTAAGTCCCACATTGCTTAGAAAAGTGGAGGTTGAACACTTTATAAGTGAGATGACCCATAAACCTAACACCTTAAGGTTTTGGGTAAGAGTGTGGTGTCCAAACTCACTTGTAGAGTTGTTCTTAAGCCCAATGTGGATGATCCCCGGCTGCCCTCTCGTGATGACCCAACAGTGGTATCAGAGCCGATGGTTCGACGAAGGGTTGAACTGGCTCCTTGTATCGAAAGTCTTCCTGACAAAGGTGGTCAGGCGGCGAGTCCCGTGGAGCAGTGTGGCTTACGGCGGTACAAGTGTAGGATGAAGAAAGCTTCCGCTTGAGGGGGAGCATATCCAAGAGTGGATGGACTCACACTTGAGGGGGAGATTGTTGTGGCAAGTGTGAGTGGTTAAGTCCCACATTGCTTAGAAAAGTGGAGGTTGAACACTTTATAAGTGAGATGACCCATAAACCTAACACCTTAAGGTTTTGGGTAAGAGTGTGGTGTCCAAACTCACTTGTAGAGTTGTTCTTAAGCCCAATGTGGATGATCCCCGGCTGCCCTCTCGTGATGACCCAACAAATCATAGGCATAGGCGGCAACATTACTGGTGGTGGCTGAGGAGGTGAACGCTGCCTACGGTGTGAGAAAATTGAAAAAACCACACAAAATATCACAGCAACAACCATTCCGACAATGAGTAAAATCGACCATAGTGGAATTCGGTAGGGGTTGTAGTCATGGTGGTCAAATGGTAATATAGTACTAGGAGGTTGAGTGAAGGTGGAGGACGCCGGTGATATACTCACCGGCGGCTCAGGGAAGGTGAAGGTGGGAAGTACAATCACCCGGGGCTCACTCTCGTATTTTTTGCTCATTTGTGTAACTCTCGGAGATGAATTATGAGAATGTTTAGAGAAGAATAATAATCTTCAAAACAACAGTAATTAATTTTCCTTGAATAATAATCATCTATCTGTCTTATTCAATGGTACTACAAGGTACAAACAAACAGCTGTAATTCCATTACTCATCCTAGTCGTCTAGATCCTTCCTAGGATGGTTGACCATTCTTGACTCTTCTCTTTTATGATTGTTGCCGTATTGTATTTAACTATTCTTTGATTTCTTAAAAATGTGAAATACTAGTGTATGAAATAAAGTGGGGTGGAATAGACCGGAATAAAATCGAAAGTCGAATTCATTGTCTACATATTTTATGGATCCAGTACGTCGACCAAAGTTTCAATTTCATAGTTTACAAAGTGGGGAATCAATTAGAACTTCTTTATTCCATTTTTCCCCTTAAAATAATAGAAACACAAAATTATGAAATATAATTTGAGATCATGTCGTAGAAAAACGGTGGATGGTGTTCTAGCCTTTGAATTAGTTCAACAAGACACTATAGCTAATAAATACATATGCAAAGAAAAATCTTAAAAAAAAATCTTGGGATGTAGTGTGAATATTTGATGGACACATATGCAAAGAAAAACATTATAAACAAAATAAAAGCTAATACCACATGGAAAAAACTAAGAATTCAACATCATCACCATTATCATTACATCACACAGTGATGGCTCAGTTAGTAGTAGTAATTATTACATTATCCCTAGAGGGGGGAAATCGCAATGCAATTATATTTATAACTGAGAACTCTCTAGTCTTAAAACATCTAGCTATAAAGACAAAGAGTTATGCATAAACTTACTCTGCCATGCCCAAACACTCGGAACATCCTTTTAATCAGTGAACAGAGGACAAAAGTGTTGTTAATGATACTACATAGAAAACTCCATGATTACTGTCATTTAATATTAACAATCAAACAAAAAAAATTAAGACTAAAATAAAATGTGAAAATAAACTAGTAAGGCTATCTTGAACCATTTAACAAGTTCATCAATGGGCTTATCTTGAACCAATTGTGATAGAAATCCTCCAACAAATGTGTCTCCTACAAACACAAAAAAGTAGTACATAACCATGTTTCCATTAGCAATTTAGTTGGACAAAATTGGCATCCTAATTGCCACTGCAAACATAAATCATGTAGAATGTGTTTGAGTATGGTCCCAACATCCTATTTATTCATGTATTCAGCAAAATCCTATCTAAAACTTCAATCTCTTTCCTTCATTTGGCAAACCGCAAATCAATAATACATCTCAATGTACCTTTTGTGAGTCAAACTAGTTTACAAGATCCCTAGCATGAAGCTAGTATAATTATAAACAAAATCCACATATTAGAACCTTTTATCTGTTAGAAATCACTTGAAGATTTATTCTTATTCAGAATCTATTACTTATCAACAATTAAAAATCTAACCTGGCATTGTTCAATAACCAAACCTCATACCAAAACCAATCCATCTACAATTACTATGTTACCACCCTAATCTAAAAAACTACATAACAATCTAAATGCACAAACCTTTATTGTTTAGCTCTATGTCTTGCAAGATTGACTCATAATGAAGTAACAAACCATGACCATCCCTACTCAGAATCAAAATCATTTGGCAGGCACCAGGGCTATGAAGTAACATGGCCTCGAGGGTGTAGTATATTAAAACTAACACATACAATTACAAATTAATCATTATCGATAATTTCTCAGTATTAATATCACCATATAATAAACAAAACATAGATCCTGAAAAAAGTTCATCAAAACATACCGAATGAAGAAGACATGAAGGTTGTAGATTATTGAAGTTAACACTTGGGAGAGAAAATGTTATTTTCATTACTGTGATATTGTGCTAACTGCTATTACAAGGAGATACTTCATCATATATATAGGTAATGATGAAGTTCTAGCTAGAGGAAAAAAACAAAAAATTAGTTACAAACTGACTCAACAACTAAAATAGTTATTAGTTAGTAACTAACTGAAACTGAAAAACTAACTAATTGCCTTAATACTCCCCCTCAATATATTACAAATTCCGAACTTGGTCATAAGAGAATGAAACAAGTTTTTAGGCAAAGCCTTAGTAAGAGGGTCTGCCAGTTGATCACCACGTGTTTTAGGCAAAGACACTATAATAACATATCTCCTCAAAAAACAAACCCATCAAAGATTCCACCACACACCTTTCTCCTAAGCAATCTTTTCTATCTTAATCGCCCTTTTCAAAAGCTTAATCGGGGTATTGTCATCTTCATCTTCATCAAGCTTTTGAGGAGAAACTCTCTTAGCAGGTTTCTTGCTATTAGCTCCCTTAATCTCATTTGATGCAATTTTTCTGGGAGCTATGGCCACCTTAGAGTTTGACTCAACATCAGAATTAGAATTCTGCTCAAATTGTTGGATATGTCCAACAGGAGTACCTTCAATGACCATGTCTTTTGTGTTTCCTTTTGCAGCAACCTTGTTGGTCTTTGTTCCATTTTCCTCATTTGCTGAAAGTTGATTCTCAGTTATGACAGATTCTTCAGCATGAGTCCCCTCAACAACTATCTCTTTAGCTTTTCCTCTCACACCACTTGCAGTCAATTCATGTAAATCCTAAATAACATATTTAATAAGTGAGGTCAGTATTTGTATTCAAGGGTAATAATAAAGATAATTAAGCTGATGATAACTAGAAACAACCTTGGAAGATATAAGAGATTTTTGCATCTTTGGACTTTTGACGAAATCAAAAGTATCAACACAATCATCACCGAGGTTTACAACAGCAGAGGAAAATTTCTTCATTAAATCTTGGGTACATTCAACAGGAGTACAAACAATCTCTTTTCCTTTGTCCTTGCTACTACTTCCAGTCAATGACTGTAAATCCTAAGAAAGTAAAAGATAAATATTTATGGTATATGATATTGATTAAACACATGAAAACTATTGTAATTGATAACATACCTCAGACAAAATATTGGCAGAACTACAAACCAATACATCTTCTCCTTTCTCCAACAAAGTACTTAAAGAACCAACCTCCTAATTTAATAAGAAACTTAATCAGTAAGACATAAAGACAGAAAGTATCAACATAAAATAATATGGTCATAGAGATTGCATACATTGTTAATTTTGCTAATGGCAGCTTCCTCCTTGTCCCACTTGTCTTGGAATTGCTTGATCATGGCATGATCAGTGCATATTCTTCGTACCCTAAATGCCTGCTCAAATCTAGGATTGGTTGAAGGTTTTGTCTCAACCTTAAACAGCCAGGTCTTCTCAACCAACCCAAAAATTTGAGGTGGAACTGATCCAACACCACCATTCTATATTATCAAAAGACAACTCATCAGCACCACATATATTAATATAGATATATAATGTTAAAAAAGGATAAAAATTTCAAGTATTACCCTTCGAGTATGCTCTAACATATCAGCACAGCTCATGTTGAACAAAGGGCTTGCATCTTTGTCAAATATCACACAGGGAGCATGATCTGTCTGATCCATAACCCTAACCTTCAGACAATACCTTATACATGGAAGAAAAAATTATAAATTCTGAATCAGTCACCTTAATACTTATAAAATCAAAAAATAAACAAACAGTGTTTTGGAATAGTAGTTACATAGGGAAAACTCTCATTACATGCTTATTGCATTTTTTCGCAAAAAAACATCTTAGAGTCTGGGATCACAGATTTGTTGCAAACACAAGCGGTATACCAAAAACAGTCTGGATTCAAAATCCTTTTGACAGTTGCACACACAACATTAAGTGATTCCTAAACCCAAATTTTTAAAGTATATTAGTATATACACGAAAGAGGAAACTTAAAAAAAAGTAGGTGAGTTCAATTAAAAATTTACAGTAGTTGCGTCTTTGAGTCCTTGCAAAGTCATTCTTGGTGTATTGAATAGAAACTCGTCAACTGGGCTTACAGTAGGTTCAACATGGATTTGAGTCAGAGTCATTGGAGAAGGACTCTCAAGACTTTCAGGCAGGCTTTATACAAAAAACAACAAAATATAGTCAGTAAATTATGTTGATGTGTGTTAAAAAAATAGTCAATACTTAATAAATTAAAAATCATAAGCACTAATAATCACACACCTTTCCCTCAAGACTACACTTTCAGCACAATTTGGGTTGAACAACACTCGGGTACAATTTGGGTTGAACAATAGTTAAAATTGAGGCCAAATGAAGTAGTTGTTTTGTCTTTTTCCATGTAGGATTTGCTGAAATTGAATATGGGAGTGACATGTGTACAAAATTACCCTACAACTGTGTTGGTTGTGTGTAGTTATAAAGATTAACTTGATGAAATCTGCAGCCATGTGCTCTCTAATGAAGTGGCAGTCAATGTCAATATGTTTAGCCCTTTCATGACTCATGGGATTGCTAGCCATCAGAATTGCTGATGTACTATCACAAAAGACTTTACAAGAAGGCACCGCTATATCAAAGGCTCTTAAAAGTTGTTTTAGCCATAATAACTCAGAAGTTACTGCAGCCAATGCTCTATACTCTGCTTCAGCTGATGATCTAGATACTGTGACTTGCTTTTTTGATCTCCAAGACACCAAGGATTCACCAATGAAGATGCAAAATCCAGTTGTAGATTTTCTTGTTGAGGTGCAACTCCCCCCAATCTGCATCAGAATAAGCAGAAAAATGTCGTAGGCAAGCATGTCATCAACTACTTGTATCATTTTTGGCTTCAATTTCTCAAACTTGTCGATATTATAACCACGCAAGCTCTCTCTGAAATGCTCAACATTTGGAAAGTCACCAGGAGGTAAATGGAACTCCCTTTGTACCTGTTTTGAATTTTACAGATCATATATACACAATATAATATTTAAGTGACATCAAAGAGACATGTAAGGTGAGCAGAGCAAATGAAGAATCTGGTGCATACCTTTCCAAATTCACCTGCCAAGTTATCAATGAGTTTTTGCTGAGCTTTAGATTTGCCCATCATCGCAGGCATCTCCTTTTTAAGATGACCGATAATGTAAGCATGTATCTTGGCTGCTCGGGCTCGTTTAACAAATTCATTGATCTACAATAGTCAATGAATTGAATACATAAGATAAAATTATGCAAATCAGCAACTTCAATAAATAACACATAAACAATAATTAACTGGATTGTGATATTCAGCAAAAGTATACATATCAAATTTCTCCATCATGAAAATGACCCTGGAAGATCCACAAAATTAAATCAAAAGGCAAACTTACTAGTAATTAAATCATATCAATCTTCATAGTTTATTTGCTAACTATTTCTAGTAGAAAATAAAATAAAACGACTCTTCAATAAAATAAAATTAAATAAATAAACTCACTCTTCGATCACAAGCCGCCTTTGGTATATCTTTCAGATCTGAAAGAAGGTCTTCCTGTTCTTTTTCAAACAGTTCCTTTCCGATTGGACCGCTGACAGCATCATTTACAGGCTTGTCGTTAAAGGAGCTGCAAAAGAAAGGTGAGATTACGGTAGATTTGGAATTAACCCTCATAGCACAATAACAGAAATCTATAATTATGATAAGTATCAAAAAAATTTGAAAAATACATCAGCCACAATTCCACTACAAAAATAACATTGGTGCAACTTCATGATACTAGATAAAGATAAAATTAAAATAACTGGTGAATGCAGAAACACATTGGTTTCTTTCCAACTCTCCATGTCAAAGAGTACATTTTAACAATGACATACATATACTAAGTGACATACCCAATATACACACGAGTGACTTCAGGTGTGTTCAGCACCTTCCCGAGTGACCACATTAAGGCTCCATAAACCCTCGTCAGCTGTAACATAGAGCCAAATTGAGGTCAGTATTCCCTAAAGCATGTACTATGAGTTTCATTAGTATATATATAAAAACAAACAGAAGTTTAACTACACAAGTGCTTACTTGCTGAGTATCAACTTGATCTGCCTTGTTCAAAACTACTCAAATTTTGTCATCATGTCCCCGCAAAGAAGTTATCACGCGATTGAACTCATCACTAATATCAAGTTTGTGAGGATCAAACAAGAGGAGTATCAAATCACACTTTGCAGCAAACCAAGATGTTACACCCGTAAAATCATATGCTCGTTGTGTCCGTTGCTTTTCTCCAGATAGAACTCCAGGACTGTCCACAAATGTAATGTGCTCCAGTAGCTTTGGACAATCAAAAACTGGTTAATGGTTATATCCAAATGCACACAAGGAAAATCAATTAACTTATTCAATGGAGCTAAAGCAACTTACCGGATGAGGCATTTGTGAACACTAAAATTTTGACAGAAAAGCTGTGCCAAAAGTTGTAAGTCCACTAAACGGCATGTCTGCTTGGACAGCAACAGTATTTCCAGGAATGCTTCTCTCATCAGGTCCAGACTGTACACCAACACCATTTGCTAGTTAAAATTAATGCAATAATTCATTTTCCAAGATGACTTGAAGATATCTTACAATAATTCAAAGAATAATGCTAGTAACACAATCTTTAACACACTTTTTAACACACTCTTTTATTGGTTAAAGTTTATATCGTCCCACCAAAATTATATGCGACCCACCTGATTTGGTGGGACCAATATGAATTTTAACCAATAAATGATAGCGTGTTGGAAAGTGTGTTAGAGTGTGTTGCTAGAACTCAAGACAATTCAAATTGTCAAAACTAGGCACTTATGCAAAAATAATTTGAAAACTAAGAAAACTTTAAGGTATTAGAGTGTTGTGGGAGGGACTCTGGTTTTCTGGCACATACCATGACAACAACAAACCTATCAGTTGTAGGCTCAGGTCCAATATGTGCACCTATTGACAGTTATGGAAAACGACACAAACTTCAGTAACTTATGTCTACAAAACAGATATGGGAAGTGCCACACTTAGCCACCGATATGGATATAGAGAAGCAGAATTACTTGCCTGGATAACCACATTTAAGCAGATGTTTGATAAATGTTGTTTTACCAGTTGAATATTGACCCAAAAGCATAACCATAGGTTTGGCATCAAAATCACTATTTGTCTACAGTAAGTAAAGCGTCGCAATCAATAAAGATGTCAATTGTGTATTTAAAACATAGCAACAATGTAACCAAGTAAAGAAATGTGACACTAAATCTATAATAGCATGTCATTTCTAAAGATGGTAACTTACTGACCAATAATGGGGAGACAAAATCATTAAAGCGGTAAGTAACTTCTAAAGGCTTCAACTTCTGGATGTAGAGTCTCTTCAAACCATCAATTATCGATGTCACGGAGGAAAGTGGCACCTGTGTGTGGAGATATGCACCAAAATACAAGTGAAAACCCTATAAGAACATATATTGATAATTTCTAAACTTTAGCAATAGCAAAGAAGTAGCAACACACAGAATAAAGGGCCTAGAGAACACATCTACAGGATGGCCTTAGGATACTTGACAAAATAAAAAAATTGATTAGACTTGATAGTAACAACTCGAAACTGGCACATTAATATTATTCACCTATTGAGTATCAGGCAGATTATTGGGATCGGCTTGCATCATTTAGACACTTGTATAAAAGCCAAGAGATAATGTTATAGTTTCAGGCCTCTAATAACATCCTAGTCAGACAATAACCGAACCAACCATTCCTGGGGATACTTTTCATTCTTATATTACGATGACACAAACTGAAACTAGAGCATAATAAAGCTGGTAAAGAATGCCAATAAAGCTTGATATTGTTATTAATTCAAAACATGACATGAATATTCAGATGTTCTCTCTAGCAGCAGATAAGGATAATGCACAAAGAAAGAGAGGAAAAATTCAAAGTCACAGTCACACAGAGTAGCAGAATGCTTGCCTTTTTTGTGGACTTCGAAGAAAACCAACTGCTTGATGGTGATGGCTGTAATTGAGGACTACCTGCATTATTGCTAATTACTTAACGGGGATTTTGAAGAGAAAAGAACAAACAAGAAAACCAAAATCAATATGGGTTCTCATATTCAATGAAATGGGAAATATATTACCATTTACATCAGCATCTTTTTGTTTATGCTTTTTTTTCTGTATATACAAAGCCAAAAAGTAAGTACTTTTACTAAATAAACATGAAAAAGTTAATACCATAACCAAAATAGTAAATCGTAAAAATAAATACTTACAGCTAGTAATACATCCAAACCCTCCATTATGGGAGGTTTCAGATTTTTCAAATCAACTGCAATAAATGATAAGCTCTATTAGCTAAAAAAACTTGCAATGGAAATTCACAATAAATATGTGCAGACAGTACATACTATGTGCATTTTAATATTTGACCAATACAATTACTAAACTTTATTCAAACAAAAACAATAGAAGAAAAACCTAAACACACATAACTTACTGACCATCACTATTCAGCAGATCGTGTGTTATTGGGTGTCCAGATTGTGCCAAAGAAACTACCTACATTTCAAATGAGTAAGATTCTGGAAATCAATCAGCATTAAACTTCCGCAAAGTGTAACATATTTTTACCTGCATAGCAATGATAAACTCTTGGAAACCAAGATAACCTTGCCGCTTTGAATCTGCAATAGCCCACACCTTATTTTGGTAAGGAGCAAATAAACAAACAATTTAGTTCACGAGGTATAAAGAAAAAAATTAAAAAAGATACTCATCAACAAGTACAGTTTATATAAAAAAAAAACTCAAATACCACATGTCCATACCATTCCAATTGATAGAGACAAACGTCAAATTAGTATCAAAGTGAAATAAATAAAAGTGTAGGAGTTCAAATTCAATTCAATCCACTATTAGTCTAGTACAAAACATAATCATAAATTAAAGTTAAAATTTAAAACAAAATGGTTAATTGACAACAGAAAACTCTTGATAGCGACATCTTTAAATCTAAAAAGCAAAAAGTCAAAACAAAAGGAGTTACATTGAATAACAGTGTCGTTAATTGCATATTGCAGAAACTACCTTTTTTTTTTTTCAAATTCCACTACACAACAGTGCTATAGCCGCTATTTCACAATATTTGGAACTAAATAGTATATCGCGGAACAATAGCAATTTCTTCAAATTCCAATATACAATAGCGCTAGCGCCGCTATAGCTATTATTTAACAACATCGCAGAAAAATCTGTGATGCATTTCCACAAATCGAAGTTCAAACCCACTTCAAGAGAAACCACTATATTTGATTTAGCAAAGTGAAAATAGAGTAGAGTTTAGTATAGTAGGAAGGACAGGGAAAGTTGAAATTCGACTAATGCATGCTTGACAGTGTAAGAAAGTTTTATACGGTCATCCAATAAGAAACCATTAATTTGCCATTTCATACAATTAATTTCAAAATAACCTATGATTTGGCGGAATACAAGATGCTCATTGGATGTTAGTGCAAAACTATCTTACATTGACAGTGCATATTCTATATTCTCGAATACAGATGCAATTCATTACTCTTAGAAATGAGTGTTGGACCGATTGTGGGACTTCTTAACACCCCCCTCACGCCCAGCACTATTGGGCTTGGTGCGTGAATATAAATGGTGGGTGACCCAACGAATCTTGGAGAGGTTCTGATATCATCTTAGAAATGAGTGTTGGGCCTAACTCAACCCTACAAAACCGGCTTGTATGGTGAGGATTGCCTCTTACTTATAAACCCTTACACAGGCCATCTCACATCCGATGTGGGACTTCTTAACAATTACAATTACTATATATAATAATGATCATACATTGTTGGTGTAAAATAGTTTTACACTGATATGCAATGAGAGACCACCATCTTTCCGCATCACACTATCAGTTTAAAAATAACCATACAAAGTGGGGTGACATGGCAAAGCAGTGGATTCTCAATTAGAAAACTACTACAACAGGGGAAAACTTGCAAAAATCACATTACTATCATCTAAGTTTTGATCCCAGTGCATGTTACCTCCAATTTCTCAATTCCTAAAACCTAAAAGTAATCAATTTAATCACTTTTTTCTGAACTATCAAACCAAGCAATCATATCTTAAGATTGTTTACAAGTCATAAATGTAAGAAAAACAAGAAAACCTGTTTAAGATCTTGACGGGACAAATTAGACATAGCGAAAAACTTGGTGGCATCATTCCCCGTTATGCGTCCATCACTATCTGAAAATCAAAGCGAGCACAGTGTTCAGTTCCATTGTTAAACAAACAAAAGCTAAGCAAAAAATTAGTGAAAATAGATAGATTAGTACCTGAATCAGCGAAATTGAACCATTGCTGGTAAATGTTCTGATGCTCTTTGGAGCACGAACCGATTGGGATCGGATCGAACTCCAACTCCATTGATAGCAGAACGATACACTTTGTTACGCTTTCAAAACGCAGATTCTGTGATGTGATGTCGTTTGTGAGTGAACAGAAAATGAAAATGAGTGCGGTATACGACGAGTTCGATTAGCTTTGAAACAGAGTTGGTAGTACAAGAATATATTTCTTGTTTAAACTTTAAAATAAGTTTATTTTAATTTAAGGCTTAAATATGCAAAAAATGTCTCACTTTCATTTTACTAAATATGATTATTTATTTAAGAGATCATTTTTAAAATAAAATGAAAACTGCAGTGATAAAATGAAAGTTTTTTAAAATGTACGGACTAAAACTCAAATGAGTCTTAAATGTAGAGAATTTTTTCATATTTAAGCCTTGATTTAATTTATTTTGTTAGTTTACTCAAACAATTTAAATTATTTTTTTAAGTTGAGTAAAGGGGAAAGCAATTTTGTTTTTTAATTATTTTTGCAGTTTGCTTGCTTACATATGCGTTTGCTTTGCTTTTTATCATGCCAAATTCCTAACTTAGCGTTAATGGAACTTGGTGTCATTGTCACCACTTTAATATGAGAAAATGTTTTTCCCACAAGATTATTAAGGCCCGTTTGGATTAACTTAATGAGTTTATGCAAATAGTTTATGAAATTTTTATATATTATTATAAGTTTGTCAATGTAATTTATGATAAAATAGTTAATAAAAATACAATTTTCATTAGTGTGAGTGAACTTATGAAATAACATAAAACCTAATTTATATTACATAAGCTCAAAAATAAGTTAATCCCGGACCTTAAGAGCAATATGAGTAAATTTGTAACCCGAGTTAGTTTTTACTCTTGAATTGTAGAATTTGAACATTTTAAAAAAAAAAATTATTTTACATATTTAAATTTTACATTTACGAAATCCTTCTATATATGGGTTTAAATTTTAATACATGAATTCAAAAATTTGAATGTGTAAAAATTCATTCTACAATTTAGAATTTGAACGCCCTTATACATGGTGTTTTGGACAGTGCCTCAGGCCATTTTATGGCCTAACTCTAGGGCCCAATAGTTGTGGAGCTATTCTCGACGAATTTTGACTATAATAATGGTGCACATGATCTCTTTGTACATGCGTCGTAGCGGATTTTTCCCTGTGTCACTCATAGATTGTTAGATCTTATCTCAACGACTCCATGCACTTCTCCTTGCACCTAAGTAGGCATTTACAACATTCTCTCTGTATAAGCATGACTCAGGGTCACACCAAGGTATACGATTAACTTAATTACTAACATATTTTCTCCAACTTAATTACATGTTGGCTTGGATGTCAGAGTGATAACCTCCAAAGGCTTGATAACAACATTGGACTGGGCTTATGCAACAATTGGATTAGTTTGATATTATTATATATGAATAAAAAATTGACTGCATTTTTTCAATTATTTAGTTATGTTTTCTCTACTTTTATTTGTATTTATTTACATGGTTCAATTGTTGTGGCAATTGGGAATGAGTTAAGTCTCGTATTGTTTAGAAAAGTGAAGGTTGAACACTTTATAAGTGAGAGGACCCATAAACCCAACGACTTAAAGTTTTGGGTTAAAGTGTGGTATACAACTCACTTGTAGAGTTTTCTTAAACCCTAGTGGCATCATAACAATGCACATTCAAAAAGCTTGAATATTTTGGTCACTTTAATTTATTCGTATTATATATGAGTTTATTTTAAATTATGTCATTTTCTATTAATATGTGTCACTATGCGTTACTATCCATTGACCCTTGTCTAATGTTCATGTAAGTATGTGTTTCATAATTTTCTATTGCTGGTATGCTGCTGTGTAATATCATTTTCAAGTTGAATTAATGATGGATAGTTTTATTTGAAAAAGTGTGATTGTTTGATTTAGGGCAATAGGGCCAGTTTGGATTGACTTATTTTTGAGCTTATGCAAAATAGCTTATGAAAATAAATATGCTTTTATGCATCATTATAAACTTTTTCAAGGTAGTTTATGAAAAAATAGCTTATAAAAATACAATTTTTGTTAGTGAAAACTTATAAATTAACATAACTATTTTTTTATTTGCATAAACTATTTTCATAAGCTCAAAAATAAACTATATATATATATATAGAGAGAGAGAGTCGTTGAGATGAATCTAACTGTTCTAACAGTGTTTCAAAGAGGGTATTCGTTGTAGGGGGAGACGAGAACAATGATGTTTGTTACTAGTGGCTTGCATATGGGAAGCTACCAGAATGGAGCGGGTTTAGATCGGACTTAGAGTATTTTGGCAGCTCGTATTGGACCTTTGCCCCAGTTCGGAACACACTTATACATATATTTTACGAGATTTTTTTTTTCGTTCTACCTACTTCTCGCGTGCACTACGTGTTTTCATTTTTACCCTTCCGCTACTTAAGTAGCAAACATAATAAAAATGAGAAATTTTGTAAATGACGTCCGCTACTTAAGTAGCGAACGTTATTAAAAACAAATCTGGTATGATAATTTTGGGGTGAGCTTGCTACTTATTTTAGTAATTATATAGGGCGGATAATGGTTAGGTGGCAAAATAAATTCTCATATTTCATCTATTTGAAGTTTTGAAAAACAGCACAAAAGAGACTAGCATATTTATTTGGATCAGATAAAGCACAATGGCCCATTAAATAGGCAGCCCATATCCATCCATTGAATGGAAACTATTCATCTCTCATTACCACCGCACTCAAAAACTATATATCTTCCAACGTTAAAGAATAAAGATTATCAAACGGTAACATTATTTCTTTAAAATGATAATCGCTTTCTCTTTATCTCAAAACATGCCAACAAGTGTTATTTGTTTGTTTTAATTTCCCTAAAATCTGGTGTGAGTCACACTTAGAGGTTGAGATGTAAGCCTTTGTTGGCTCAGAACCAAATTGACTAACTATATATAAATTGTTGATCTTATTTCCTGTCTTAAATTGGGAGCCTTTGTTAGTAGCATTTACATTTGATTCACATGAACCTATGGCAATTATAGTTAGTTTTGGATGAATGAGTGATTGAGATAGAAATGATTAATCGGAAGAGAAATTATTGTAATTGAGACATGAGGATTAATTGTGAAAGAGAATTGTATTGAATTATGAATGGAGCATTACATTTATACATATACTGTTGCAATTACTTGTGCAACAAGTAATCCGTTCCTAACTAACTAACTAACAACCAAAATCAGATAAATTAGTTGCAAATCACAACTAGCCAAAGCTAACTATATATTTTGCTAAACACACTTAGTTTGAATTACTAATCTCAACAAAAACTAGAAGGCCTTTTGGCAAGAAGGATAGAAAGTTTGAAGGGCACAAGGTTCTTTTGAGAAGGATGCTGATATATGTTTACTTTTTCAAGTTCATTATACTAACAAATAAAAATACAAAATTGACCCCATATATATGCTTATAACATAAGTTTCCCTTATTTGGATTCATTTGTTTCATTATATAGAAATATTCCTCCCTCACTTTCTCATGTGACTTTATTTCATGATTCCATCATGTACCATGTCCTAGAACTAGAAGTGCTTTTGAATGAGAGTTCATGTACCATTTTGACCAATTATATCTCAATCAACACAAACATGTAAAATGTTATTGTGTGATTCGCATGCAAAATACTGAACCATATAATTTTTTTGAGCAGACAAAAATAATGGTACATGAACTATATGTCATATGAAGTATGAACAATATTGTTATGATGATTGAGTTGTTTCAATTTCCTGTTCAAAACAATACCCCTAATTATTTCGTATATATTTATTTTGACAAGTTACTTCATTTATTTTTAACTTAGTGTGTATGTGTGTGGTGCACTCGCGCTTGCATGCATGCGTGCGTACGTGTTAATTAATAACTATTTTATAATGGAATATTTTTAAAAAGGTAAGATAGTTCCAAACCTGAAAATGAAAGAAATTGTACAGTAAAGTTCCTCAATAAAATGGATAATATTCTGTAGTTGACTGATTAAGAAAGATAAAGGAAAGAATTGTATCCATGACTTCCATATTGGATTACGTACCATTATTCCATAACTTGGATGATCTTATCCTTGACAACATTTGTGACAGAGTGAAGCCCCTAGTCTTCTCTAGAGATGAAAAGGTATTAATGATATCATCATATGAACAATTGAAGCAATTTGTTTAGATAGAACTTTAAAATGACGATCATGGTTGTTTAACTCTTTCGTGTATATCATTATGAAACAGATAATTAGAGAAGGTGATGTTGTACCAAGGATGGTGTTTATTGTCCGTGGAAGCATAAGGCGAACCCAAAATCTCAGCAAAGGCATGGTAGCAACAAGTGTCCTTGAACCAGGAGGCTTTTTAGGCGATGAACTTCTTTCATGGTGCCTCAGACGCCCTTTTATAGACCGGCTTCCGGCCTCCTCAGCTACATTTGTGTGTCTCGAATCAACAGAAGCATTTGGTCTTGATGCTCAAAATTTGAGGTACATAACTGATCACTTCCGGTACAAATTCGCAAACGAGAGGCTTAAGAGAACGGCGAGATACCACTCGTCGAATTGGAGAACATGAGCTGCTGTCAACATTCAAGTTGCGTATAGACATTACAGGCAAAGGACTAGAGGTCTAGTGACTCTTGTAAGGGACAATGGAGGCACCGAGAGCACACTCTGGCAGTATGCTGCAATGTTCACGTCAACTAGGCCACATGATCACCTTGACTGATAAAGGTTTTAATGGACACTTTCTCACCAGTAGCCAAACTTACTACTGTTTGTGTCCTACTTAGTTTGGCAGCTTCAAGACAATGGAAATTGGCCCAGCAAGATATAAACAATGCTTTCCTTAATGGAGATCTCTTTGAAGAAATATACATGGATCTGCCACTTGGTTATCAAAGACTTACCCGAGGGCCTGAGGAGAGACATCAAGCGCTACCTTTGCTTGGACCTGATTAAAAAGGTAAGATAATTCCAAACTTGAAAATGAAAGAAATTGTACAGTAAAGTTGCCTCAATAAAATGGATAATATTTCGTAGTTGTTTGATAATACTTCCATCTTGTATTATAGGTACCATTATTCCATAACTTGGATGATCTTATTCTTGACAACATTTGTGACAGAGTGAAGCCCCTAGTCTTCTCTAGAGATGAAAAGGTATTAATGATATTATCATATGAACAATTGAAGCAATTTGTTTAGATAGAACTTTAAAATGACGGTCATGGTTGTTTAACTCTTTCGTGTATATCATTATGAAACAGATAATTAGAGAAGGTGATCTTGTACCAAGGATGGTGTTTATTGTCCGTGGACACATAAGACGAACCCAAAATCTCAGCAAAGGCATGGTAGCAACAAGTATCCTTGAACCAGGAGGCTTTTTAGGCAATGAACTTCTTTCATGGTGCCTTAGACGCCCTTTTATAGACCGGCTTCCATCCTCCTTAGCTACATTTGTGTGTCTTGAATCAACAGAATCATTCGATCTTGATGCTCAAAACTTGAGGTACATAAGTGATCACTTCTAATACAAATTCGCAAACGAGAGGCTTAAGAGAACAGCGAGATACTACTTGTCGAATTGGTGAACATGGGCTGCTGTCAACATTCAACTTGCTTATAGACGTTACAGGTAGAGGACTAGAGGTCCAGTGACTCCTGTAAGGGACAATGGAGGCACCGAACGCAAACTCTTGCAGTATGCTGCAATGTTCATGTCATTTAAGCCACGTGATAACCTTGAATGATAAAGGTTTTAATAAATTGCGGACATTAATAACTATTTAATTTATTTATTTTAACACGTGCGCACGCATGCATGCACACGTGAGTGCACCACACACATAAACACTAAGTTAAAAGGAATGAAATAACTTTTGTCAAAAATAAATTATATATATATAACAAATAGGGTTATCGTTTTCTGGGTACAATATAAATAGGGATATTTTATTTCCTACTATGAATGGTGTTACCTTTTTTTTTTTTTTAAAATAATGATTCTAGTTATGTATTTTTTTACTGTTATATATTATTTTATAATCGTAATTTATGTATTTTTTTATAATATAAAAAAACCATAGTATTATGAAAAATGTATTTTCTTAAAAAAAAAAAAATAAGCCACTAGGTTTGGTCTAGTGGTCAGGGGTTTGGGTAGTATGTTATAGGTTCTGGGTTCGATCTCAGCTCATTGTAAACCCAAAAAAAATTATTACTTTTAAAATATCAAACCAATTGGAACTATTTAACTAAGTTAAATTGATTATTTCTTATTTGTTCTCAAAGATCAAACCAACATGCATGTTATCGTACTCCCCGTAATTCCTGAAAATAAATACACATGTAAATGAATATATTATTTTCAGTACAGAAATGATTAAAATGTGGAATACAGGTTTTGTGATCGTTCATAAAAAAAAATCAAATAAATGGCGTTTTGCCATAAGAATTTTATGAGTTACTCCCTCCGTCCCATTATATAAATCCCCTTTGCAATTTGATTTAAAAAAAAACAAAGAATAGAACAAAAATAATTGTCCGACATTTGATTTAAAAAAAGAAAAAAGGACAGCACAAAAAAGATGAAGGATCAAGGTGTTAGTTTCTCATGATGTTGGAGATTTTTAGGTTTATGAGATGAAGATGATGTTGGGATTTTATTTTTTATTTTTTCATAAAAGAAGATGAAGATGATGAACATTGTTCATCAAATTATGAGATGGTTTAATTTTAATTTGAAAATATTTTTAAAAAAATAAAATTACGTGTTTTTTAACTAAAAAAATCATTGTACATTAACATATCAAACAAGGTACTGTACAAAATTGTTTGTCATATGCACTGATCATCAAATAGAGTGTAATACAAAAAGTTGTCATGTAACTCAGTCACTTGTTCAGTACTGTTCTGTCCAGTAATCATTCGTTTGCAAATCAAACGTACCTGTATTGTGATAAATGTGTGTTTTTTGGGTATTACAATTACTATATTGTCCTTTGTGAAAATATGTATTTGTAGTTAAATTTACGTATTTCATTGCAAAGTAGGGTTATGGTTGAAAAAATAATAATAAATGTGTGTAAGGAATTGAAAAGAGACTTATATTTAGAGACAAATTTTATCTTTGAAAGATTACTTATAATTAGGGATGAAGGGAGTAATTAACGACGGTTAACAAAAGGGTGAATTTCCAGCAGTTTTAAATCCCCCATATAAATGTTTGTTTGAAAGAGTTATTCTTACGTAGTCATGAGACTAAGAAATTAAATTTGATCACACACTCAAAACACAACAAAAATTTAATCATTTAAAAAATTATATATTATTTTATTATTACTTTTTCTACATTTACTTTTCTTGTGTGTGTGACCAAGAATGTGGTCCAAATTTTTGGGTCATGGAAGAATATCTCTGTTTGAAACTGTTGCAGTGGTTTTTGCTGTTGCCCAAGCCTACAATCATACATGATTTCCTTTAATCCGTAAAATCTGTAAAATAAATATTAATTCAGTGTTATGGAGGAGTATAACATGTATATGGAGGAGTATGGCATGTCAGTAGTAGTAGTGAGACATTCTAATATGTGCAGAAACCCAAATGATTTTTTCTTAGGCACACTCACAACAAAGGTAAAAT
This sequence comes from Trifolium pratense, assembly GCF_020283565.1. Taxonomy (NCBI): domain Eukaryota; kingdom Viridiplantae; phylum Streptophyta; class Magnoliopsida; order Fabales; family Fabaceae; genus Trifolium; species Trifolium pratense. The sequence continues at coordinate 697,372 of NC_060062.1, forward strand.
ATTAAAGAAAAAATAATTAAAATAATATTGATTGATTTGACTATTTTATTTTTCTTTTAATTTTATAAATTTATGTGTGTGCCTAATTTGTGTCTAAATCATGTGTGTCTAAGTAAGAATGTCTCAGTAGTATACTAGTATTTCAAAATATTTTGTTTGATATAAGTCTCCACATTGGTAATTTGAAATCTGGATCTATTTATTTATTTATTTATTTACTAAAAACGATATTCATTCATTCCGATAATTGATAGAGTACAGCAGATGTAAATACAAACTCAACATCACCGAATACAAAAAGGATGAATCTGTGAACAAACTCACATCATCTAAGTTAATAGCATACAACGACAAAATGCCCACAAAGAATACGATAAAATTAAAGTCATCGGAATGTCAATGCTTCCGGATCTGCAACGTTGATGCCCGGATTATTGATTGAATCTGCAATTGATCGAAGATGATCTTTCAATATGAACTAAACAAACACCGCAATAAAACTACCCCTATAAATGTGACCGGAGGGAGTAACTAACTATTACAAGTTAAAACTACCCTTAACAACTTGTGACAGTTAGTAACAAACACTACTTGACAGTTGGCTTGTGGAACAAGCAACTGTCTTATTCTTCTAATTCTGCATTATTAACAGAACACTACATTTATACACACACTGTTGCAATTACTTGTGCAACAAGTAATCTGTTCCTATAAGTAACTAACAACCAAAATCAGATAAATTAGTTGCAAATCACAACTAACCAAAACTAACTATATATTTTGCTAAACACACTTAGTTTGAATTACTAATCTCAGCAAAAACTAGAAGGCCTTTTGGCAAGAAGGATAGAAAGTTTGAAGGGCACAAGGTTCTCTTGAGACTTGAGATGGATGCTGAGGCATGTTTACTTTTTCAAGTTCATTATACTAACAAATAAATCAGAGGAGCATGATGGTGGTTCTGCAAGAAATAAAAACAAGTTCTTCCATTGCCCTATTTAAAAGGAATTGCTAGACTACGTTCATTTGAAAGTTCAGGGTGATCAGTAAATCACAATTTATAATTAAGCGCATGTTAGTTTACCCGAAATTCGGACAGCCCACTTCCACTGGCCAATGAAAATAGAGCAGCATTTTTTGAGTTGACGCATAAGTTTATTTTTCATCTTGAATTACCCCCTCCTTTTTAAGGACATACAATATAATAAAAACGAGATTCATGAACGAGAAAGTACTTGCCACCAGTGCGAGAGAGAGAGAGAGAGATGAGTTTTTGATTGTGATTTATGTGATGTCATTGCAATTGGTTGTTAATATACTTTAGGGACTCTCTTTCACTGATTTAGTGATACATTACATTCAATACGGTTGTTTGAGTTTCTTTTTGTTGATTCATATGTGGTTTAGGTTAATACTAATAGTGAGGAAAAACGACTCTGTTCATTCCTCCTGGATTGTGTTGCATCTGTTCCTCCTAATCCTATGTTCTTCATTAATGCAAACTGGTTCATTACTACTGTTTTTCATAAAGCCCCCTTTTGCTCTCTCGAATTCACACTCGGCAGTTTCAAAGTCAATGTATGCCTTCCGCAACAACTCAGGCATGTCCAATGCTGGTTGAGCAATTGCAAGATCAAATATTGCTCGAGCTCATTCAGTCTCAGATAGATATATATCTCTCCAGTTCTGCATATTTGCTCCATGCATAGCAGTTTAAGTACATGTCACATGGATAGGTTCAATATTGAGATTTCAACTTCCATAAATTGCAAGTACAATAAAAAAAATTGTAAGATACAAACAAAAACCAGTACGCAAAATGAGTCACGGTGAGAATCAATATGGCAAAAATGGAGGAAAATATTAAGAATTCTCTTCATTGGTATAAGAAGCTTGCAGTTACTTTCAAGTTAAAATATGATTATTATACTAAGTTACTAACAAGGTTTACAGCAAAATAAGAAAGTACTATATATCCTCGTTTAAATATCATAATAATGATAAATAAAACAGAGATTTAAACACAATACATGGAATTTCATAACTACTTATAATTCTTACAAATTTTGATTGAAAATACATGGAGATTGGCCTTATTTATACTAAGTCCTAGAGGCCAAATTAAATTAGAGATGAAATAAATAAATAGCTACAATATATTATTAGGAGATTTTACTGTGTCATTTCCTCCAGCTCCATCAAGGTCGTCGCGCCATCAACCTCTTCATCTGAATCTCAGTCATGGGCACAGGCGGCAACACCACTGGTGGTGGCTGAGGAGTTAAACTCCTCCTCCTGTAGCAGTACAGAACTGCCACACAGCCACTATCAAAACCAGAAAACCCAAAACCCCGATAATGAGCCTAACTACCCATGATGGTGGTCGGTAGGGGTTGGAGTCAGGGTGGTCAAATGTGAAAGTCGGTAATATAGTATCGGGTGGCTCAGGGAAGGTGGCCGGTGATATACTCGTCGGCGGCCCACTGAAGGTGAAAGTGAACAATGACATTATAAGAAGAAGAAGAAGAAAGGGGGATTATATTTATTGAAAAACAGTGTTTGAAGAAGAAAGGGTATTGTGTATGCTTAAGAAGAAGATGAACAGGTTGATGATTATTTTTTTTGTTTTTCAAATAACAATTGACCACACAGCATTATAAAGAGAAAGGCGAGTGAGTTTGTTTTTCAAATATGTTAAAGCCTATTATTCTTTTGAGTTGCTCTTGAGATTATCCTTAATTTGATGAATTTTTTTGCTTTAATAGAAAACGGAAAAATCTATTAATGCACATAATATTGTTTTGTTTCAAATATTGGAAAAAACAAAAGGACTATAAAACTGGCAATTATGCATGCATTGCTAATAGATTCTCTAGGTTACTCGATGTTGGTTTTTGTTGGTGTTGGTTTTTACTGTCCTAAAGCAAGGGCATGCAAGAAGAGTACTAAAGTATATAAAGGAAGATTCCTTGTAATTTGGCTTCTTCATTCTAAATCACATGCATAAGAGTCCTCATAAGTTTGTCACACTTTAATTCACTGTTAATGAATTAATGAGGGCAACCCAAATTAGAAGCCGTATATAGTTTTGTTTAGACTAATATGGATGGAATGGAACATATCTTGTTGGCAGATTTGTCTCTTTTTTCCTTTTTTTTTTAAAAATTTTTTTTTAAAATTTTATATTACAACATGTTACAAAATATGCAGTTGGTTGATGAGAGTTAGAAAATAAAAAATCTGTGTAAATACACACATACAGTATAAAGTAGGGAATCAAAATATGTATTGATCCTATGATTTGCGGTATTTGAAGTTCACAAAAATCCTATAATTTCTCACCAAATTCGCAGCCACCAAAGAGAGAACAATAAAATCCTTGATTATGGTGAATTTACCTTTAAAATATTGTTTATGCGTGTATGACATTAGGTCTCAAGTACACACCTTTTGTGTCTTTATTTTTTAAAAAACTCACTCGTTGGGCAAGCGCGACAATATATATCGTGTACACGCAACTTCCATATTTTCCTATTTCAATTTAGTCATATTGGTTTTGCTGTGCGACTCGAGGTTCTGCGTGCACAAAAGTCAGATTCTTTCACCAAGTCATTGTGGTTTTTGAAGGAACTTCATTTGAAAGAATGAAGTTGATGATTTTTGAAGAATCTTAGAATTCAGATGAATCTGTATGTATATATTGACCAAAATATAAAAAAAATAACAAGCATTTAAAATTAAATAACACAAGTATTTTCAAATAGAAGTTTATACATCACTTTCATATCAAAATGATCACCAGAACCTTCACATAAAGCAAAAGCTCAACATGACAACACAAGTTGTGGATTCCTAATTGTGCATATGACTTGCCAGTATGCTATTGAATCTTAACTCAAGCCATCAAAATTAAATATCTAAGTATACATTCTTCATTGATAAACACTATAATTAAGACTATGCATCTCCATGATGAGTTCCATGCCCATGACCATCTAATACTAGGTCCTTGCCCATTACTAACTCCATGACTTAGCTTCGTGACAAGATGATGACGAATGCATCATATTGATGAAGTTCAATAGCAGTAATCAAAACACGAACCAAACTCTATTTGTCTTGTTAATATATAATCAGAGGTATGAGACAGAAATCTAGCAAACAAGAAGAATGAAATACTTACAGTCAAAAGTCAATGAGAATGAAACAATTTCTAATGCAGGCACTAATAATGTGCAATAATGCAAAAGGAAATATATGCAAATGTTTACCGATGATATAAGCAGCTGAAGGAGCTGCGGGGAAAATTAAGATATCATTTTGATCCAGTGCCTTGTTAAAGCTATTCCTTATAACTCAGCAAATACCTGTCATATTGAACATAAAATATGCCAAACATTGTCAATAACCATCGGTAATAATGAGAACTTAGAAAGCATACAACATTTGTACTAAAGATGGTGAAGAACTCTTACCATTACTCACTTGAGGTGGCATCAAATCTATCACTTTAGGCATCCATCAAAAAATTTCAGCATCCCTGCAGCTGCACAAACACTAATGTTGAACTGTTGGTCATAAACTTAAGTCAATCGTTACACAAAAGGCATCGGAAACAAGTTAACACATACTGTCACCACTCTGACCTTGTCAAATTCTGAGAAAAAACCTAAAACCCTAGCAAAACCCTACAGCCTGAAAAAACACGAAAAAATGAAAATTGATTAGCAAGTTTAGAAATTAACCTTGTTTGTAGATTAGGCAATGAGTAGGGAATGAAATTGATTGGAGAAGTTATGGAATTGTTGTTGGGGGATTCGCGGAGCAGAGAGAAGTGAGGTTCGGGAAATGGTTGTTGAGAAACGGGAGAAAAAGTTGTAGAAGAACATTGTTGAGGATTTTGAAGAAGAAATTGATGAATGAAGAATGAATAAAGGGTTGAGATTTTTTTTTGAAGAGTGAATGATGAAGAAGAAGAAGAAGAAGGAGAAGGGGGTGTCTTTGTGAAAAACAGAGTAGAATAGCGAAGAAAAAACTAGAATACGTTAACTAATAAAAACATTTATCAGTGTTTGTCAAAACTATATTTTAACAAGAACAATTTATGTTGTTATTTGACACGTTGTAATTCTAATGGAAGGGGGAAGATTATCCTATGTATACCAAATTTGTAATGGATATTTTTAGTATGAATATTTGGAGTATTTTGCATTTTTAATTATTATTTTGGCAATATCATTTGAAATTATTATTTTTGAAATTATTAATTTGATAATGTGGATATTCGTCAATTTTCACTTTTTCAACCATTTTTATTTCTCTTTATCTTATTTCGATATCATTGTTTTTTTATTATTAATGAATTTATGACTTTTGTATTAAAATTATTTGTTTTCATTTTTTGGTGGTTCAGTTACTATAATATATTGAAGTGACAAATTAAAGAAAAAGTACGCAAAAGTGAACTATGGAGAAGATGACTAAACCAATAATATCTTATTGTTTTTTATTTATCATTGAAATAGTATATTTTTTTGTCATTTAATTGTTGAAGTTTAATATTGAGAATATTTAGACTATTAGTATTATATTGATCGACGGGGGATAGTATGATTTTCGATTTCAACCGTTCGCTTACACAGCATAAGACATCTATCTTCTATAATCTATCTATACCAATAATATAGAAAATACTTAAAATTTGGTGTAGCCTTTTTTTGTTTTCACACTTTTTTCAACTTTCAAAACCAACCATTTATTTTGGTTCAAAAAAGAAAAAACCAACCATTTATTTCATTCTTTTACTTTACACATCGTCATCAATAAATCTATCATAAATTCAACAAATAGACGTAGTTGTATACAAGGAAAGTTTGATGTTGCAGCTTGTGGAATCATCTAAAATTCCAAGATTGGTTTGGAGACAAGCAATTCTTCGAGAATACGGAAGGCATTCCGGGGTTCGAAGAAGATGTGGTGAAAATCTGGTGGAGCGGCATGATAGTTGGTGGAAAGTTGACATCACCATCAATTAAAAGGCAAGGTGAAGATTGTTAGGATTTGCCTTAGAATTGAAAGTAATGCAGAAAAATGGTTTTGGATTTGCTACTGCCATTTGCGCATGAGTCGCAGAACTGGTAGATGCAGCCTTGAGCTGCTGCCTCTTGCGCATGAGGCACAGTTAGTTGCGCATGAGGCGCAACTCGCAGTATATATACTGTTGTTCATTTTTTGCATCCGCCACGAAGAGAGAAAGTGAGTATTCCAAAGATTGTTCATCAACATTAATCTAAGGTCAAAAGGGATCTTTTTGGGTATACTCTAGGGTTGGGATAATCATTGTAACATCGGAAAACACTTTTGGTCATGGGGAGAGATTCCGAAAAAGGGTAGATTTAAGAAAAACTCTAAATCTTTTAACTCTTGTGGTGAATCTCATTGTAATCAAGTTTTATATTGATAGTGGAACATAGAGCTCTCTCTCCCCAGACTAGGTTGGTTTTAACCGAACTGGGTAAACAAATTCATCGTGTTCTTTATCGTTTTTACTTGTTTTAACTTTTGTGTTTAATTGCTCATTCATTTTGATTTGATTGCTTATTCATTTGCTCCATACATTAAAGGATTTATTGGTGTCGCTTCTTCGAATAGAAATAAGATTTTGATGTGTTATATATTATAATTATACTAACTTGTTGCTTTTCATTATAGTTATCCATTTTGAAAAGATCTGTTACAAAATTGGACATCATTTTATAATATAGTTGAGCAAAGAAAAAAATGAGACATGATTTGAAAACATATGTGTCCTTTATAGTTGGAGAGGCAACTATAAGTCTGTGTTTGGTTACCAGCAGTATTTGGTCACACAGTTGATAGTGCATATATTATGTCGAAATAAGATTTATAGTTGGAGAGACAACTAAGTCTCATTAACAAATCTCCTATTAAGAGTATTCAAGTATATTTTACACACATATATCGTTTATTAGTAGTTTAATTTAAACTTCATTTAATAGCTATTTTTTTTTTACTGATTTTAGTGGTTTCTATAGAAAGAGTTAGGGTACATATAATCGATTGTGTTGATATTAACAAACAATCTGCTTTCGATCATTCTTTATTAAAGAATAATAAATTGCAGGTAAAATATTTTATTGTAGTTAATTTTCTTTTTCTTTTTATTACTCATTTCTCCATAATTTTTTCTTACCTCAACTATATTATTATTATATAATAAAATGGATGATTTTTGTCTTTTGAGTTGCTCTTGAGATTCTCCTAAATTTGATGATTTTTTTTGCTTTAATTGAAAATGGAAAAATCAATTAATGCACATAATATTGTTTGTTTCAAATATTGGAGAAAGAAAAGAGGACTAGAAACCGGCAATTATAGAAAATCTTAGTTGTGATGCATTTCATTCAACCATGTGTCACGTGAATACATATCATATCAGTCATTTTCCATATCTCAGTTTATCAAAAAAAAAAAAAAAACATTTCATTTTTCATATCTCTATCAGACTATCACCATTTAAAATGGATCTCACACAAAAAGGGACAAGAAAAAAATTAAGAGAGTTCTATATTTAAAAATAGAGACAGTCCTACTAATTATGCAAATTTAAGTAGGGTCACTAACCTAATAATATTTTTTTTTTAAGAAGTCAAATAATGTTGGAGAACAAGCACGCACATACACTTTGTGTTATTGAAGAAGAAGAAAATTTAGGGAGAAGAAAAGAGATTTTATTGATTAGAGAATATGAGAAAAAGTTATTTACACACTTGTTCTAACTCCTACTTATAGAAAACAAAAAATAGGTGATTAACAAGTTAGTTATAACCAACTAACTTGAAATGAAACTAACTTTTTAAACTAGGTTTGAACAATTACAAAACAACAAATAATATATTAACAAAACAAAATTTTGTGCATTTAGATTGTGTGCTAATTCTTAAGAAAATGACTAATTTTATTGATTTTACAATAAAATTAATATTATTTATTAAAACATCCTTATATTATAAAATTCAATAAATAATGATATAGTAAAGAAAAAGAAAAGTAGTAATGAAACACTTATTATAAAATATCTATCTAGCTCCCCTATGAGTGAGACATTGTTTAGTAGAATATTTTGTAAGAACGTTAATAAATGGCTACACTGTTAGCAAACAAGATATATAATGCAGGGGACCATATATAATATATGTACATGTCTGTTTTTTTCTAGTAACTAGTAAAATATATTAGACAATCTAAATTTACTTATGTATTATTTTCCTATAAAAACAATTGTAAAACAAAAAAAAAGTCGAAAGTGGCAATTAGGCACATGCATATGCATCCAACTCCAAGTTTGTAACAAATGAATATAGACTATTTTTATTATTAGTATGGAGTTTGTTTGTTTGTTTTTGACTCCATAAAGAATATAGTTTGTCGATGAATAATACTAGTAATCTTTAAAGATTACTAGTATTATTCATAATTAATATCATATGATTCAAAAATTTTGACAAAATTTTGTCAAAAAAAAAAACATAATAATAATAATACTAGTAATCTGAATATGAATATGATGATCACATTATTTGGTCCAACCGTGAATGTACTTTAGAATTATGAACCCCGAACGTGTTGTGAAGAACAAATTAAGAACAAACAAAAAAACAAGACACCACACTGAAGATGAAATGGACCAAGGACATGTTGAGAAATTTTGCTTCAACAGTTGATCAATCCTCCATTTTCACAATTTGTCAAGTAGCATATTGAGAATTAATTAAAAATGAGAATGAGCAACAAATTTGAGAGTTTTCCACCCTTTGAGAGTTATCCCACCATCCCACCCACGTACATCGCCTCCCCCTTGCCACCCGATAGCATATTACCGACTTTTACATTTGACGACGCTGAATACAACCCCTACCAAACTCCATCATGGGTTATTTGGCTCGTTGTCGGGTTCATGGTTGCTCTGGTTTTAGTTCCGGTTGTTTCAATTGTGTCACAGTGCTGCTGCAGTAGGAGGACTCCTCAGCCACCACAAGTGGTGTTGCCTCCTATGCCGATGACTGAGATTGAGATGCAGACCTTTCTGGCACGACCTTGATGGAGCTGGAGGAGAGGGAGGAAGTGTGTGTTAGCAAGCTGGGTCGACCCAAGTCCAATACAGAAGTTCAAAAGTCTTTTTGGCACCATGATTTCAAGTTCAATTGAAAAATTATTGCACTTGTTAGTTGTTATTTTATTTTATAACTATTTTTAATTCCTCCAATTGTTATTTAGTATTATTTGTATTTCCTTCGAGTGGCCAATGACCCAATTGTATTAGATTCACTATGGAATAGTACTTCCTCTGATCCGAAGAAATTCACTTTTTAGATACATTGAAATATTAATTTATCTAGACTATATTATTGTCTAGATAATATATCTAAAAAGTGATATTCTTCTTATATTAAGGACCGGATGGAGGGAGTATATTGTAATGCAATCTCTCTTGGAAATATGAATAAAGTTATATTTTATTTTATCAGTTTAAATTTTATGTCTTTTGGTCATCCATACAATTACTATCATGTATCATAAATTTTCAAAATTACGGTTTTGCCCTTATTCCATAAAATAGTCCCAATTTCATAAAATATTCTTATTATGATTTGTGGTTGCGTACAACATGATGTATAACATGATCTTTCACGGTAAAAAAAAACATGATCTTTCACATCATAAAAGAATTGTTCTATTTGCTACTTCATTCCCTCTGATCCTATATAATCTAAAAAGTAGAAATTTTCTTATATATAGGACCGTATGAAGTAGAAAATAACTGGTATGGATTACACTTTATGTTAGATTATGTTAGATTACACTTTATTCTCTCAAGTGTAAATCACACTTGAGAGAATCCATTCCCGACTAATTAGCTTATTACATTGAGTTAGTTAGTTAAACTTGTAAGACAAGTTAGTTAGAGTTAGTTAGATAAGTTGGTTATTCAGTTTTGTAACTAACTATTCTATATAAACTCTAGACACACTTGTAACCATTCATTCATTCAATATTCAATACAATCTTCTTCTTCCTTCTCTTTGTTCTTCAAGTTCTATCAATGGAGTTTATTCTTGTTAGTTTGGTATCAGTTTATTACTTGTTTATCATAAAATGGAGTACCTCAATTTCATATTACCTGTTATTATTTTTGTTGATTGATATTTTTATTAATATTAAAATTTTAATTTTTTTTCTTATATTGAAATAAAGATAATCTATAATCACTAGAATTCATATAGAATTATACGCAGTAAACTTTGTTACATCATTCACTCTTCAAAAAAATCTCAACCCTTTATTCTTTCTTCATTCATCAATTTCTTCTTCAAAATCCTCAACATTGGTCTTCTATAAGTTTTTCTCCCATTTCTCACGAACCATTCCCCGATCCTTACTTCTCTCTGCTCCGCGAATCCCCCAACAACAATTCCATAACTTCTCCAATCAATTTCATTCGCTACTCATTGCCCAACCTACAAACAAGGTTAATTTCTAAACTTGCTAATCAATTTTCATTTTTTCGTGTTTTTTCAGGCTGTAGGGTTTTGCTAGGGTTTTAGGTTTTTTCTCAGAATTTGACAAGGTCAGAGTGGTGACAGTATGTGTTTACTTGTTTCCGATGCCTTTTGTGTAACGATTGACTTAAGTTTATGACCAACAGTTCAACATTAGTGTTTGTGCAGCTGCAGGGATGCTGAAATTTTTTGATGGATGCCTAAAGTGATAGATTTGATGCCACCTCAAGTGAGTAATGGTAAGAGTTCTTCACCATCTTTAGTACAAATGTTGTATGCTTTCTAAGTTCTCATTATTACCGATGGTTATTGACAATGTTTGGCATATTTTATGTTCAATATGACAGGTATTTGCTGAGTTATAAGGAATAGCTTTAACAAGGCACTGGATCAAAATGATATCTTAATTTTCCCCGCAGCTCCTTCAGCTGCTTATATCATCGGTAAACATTTGCATATATTTCCTTTTGCATTATTGCACATTATTAGTGCCTGCATTAGAAATTGTTTCATTCTCATTGACTTTTGACTGTAAGTATTTCATTCTTCTTGTTTGCTAGATTTCTGTCTCATACCTCTGATTATATATTAACAAGACAAATAGAGTTTGGTTCGTGTTTTGATTACTGCTATTGAACTTCATCAATATGATGCATTCGTCATCATCTTGTCACGAAGCTAAGTCATGGAGTTAGTAATGGGCAAGGACCTAGTATTAGATGGTCATGGGCATGGAACTCATCATGGAGATGCATAGTCTTAATTATAGTGTTTATCAATGAAGAATGTATACTTAGATATTTAATTTTGATGGCTTGAGTTAAGATTCAATAGCATACTGGCAAGTCATATGCACAATTAGGAATCCACAACTTGTGTTGTCATGTTGAGCTTTTGCTTTATGTGAAGGTTCTGGTGATCATTTTGATATGAAAGTGATGTATCAATGAAGAATGTATACTTAGATATATTATTTCTCTTCCATGTTGAAATGTGTATTTGCAGCTACGGTATATTGTAGGCACACTACTTGAAATTGTGTTCTGGCTCCTAGTAGGGGCATTTATGCTTTTTGCAATAGAGTAAGATGTAGTTTATTATTTGGAGTATTAACCAAGTTATAAAATATGCCAAATATATGAATCTTAAGCACAAGATAGGGGATTTAATGATTGTATTAGCATGTCTATATAAGCTGTGTTTGTGTGCTTAAGTCTGTATAACGGGTATTAAGGTGTTTATAATCGATATTAAGATGCCAAACTAATCATATTTTGTTATGTTGAATTGAGTCCTATTTAACAGATCATGTTACTGATAGTTCAGAATTCACAAGGCGTTCTTGATTCTTAATACAAAATTGAGAGTGCAAAGCTATCTACAATTTACAAAATTATATGTCATAAATCTTCTGTTAAAATTATCATTTATCTTTTAATGTGTGAAGGGTTATTTAGATAACGTAGATGAAGAGAAGTATTATGAAGGATAAACTAAAATATGGAATTTGTTGACAATATTTTAGAGGAAGTTGAATTTGCTAGGATACTTGCTTTGTTTAAGTGTTATAGAATTTCAGTTGATTTAATCTGTTTTAGATGATTGTGGTGGGAATTAAAATAGGGAAATCAGTAGAGATTTTTGGTTGAAAGTTTGAGATTTGGAATTGAAGGAATATTGGAGTGAAATGAAACAACTTTGACTATGCATAGCGTCATTATTTGTTACGGCTGTAGGTATATAACCTGTTAGTGAGTAGTAACTTGGAAGTCGCTGTTCTAATCTGTAGGTATATAACCTGTTATTGATTTGCACTGACATGTGCTTGATTTACAGCTGATTCACTAGTTTTGGGTTTGGTGATTGGCTAAGGTTTCCCTAGTCATTTCGCTGTTTTCGTCTTCTACTTTATCATGTTTGATTCTGTTCTCAAAATGTCTTCTAGAAATGCTAGTTCTGTTCATTACTTGTTTATCTCTTTTCATCATCCCACAAATAGAGACTGAGATATAAATGAATTTATCTAACTTATTATAGAGCTAGTTGCAGGACTGTTGTAATTACTTTTAATGATCTAATAACAGGACTATTGTGATATACTTTGTTTGTAGAGCTAGTGGAATCATGATCGAGTTGTCAAGACTCTATTGACGTTATTGTTAATTTACCTGTAATTTGTGTAAAGTGTATGTATAAATTTTGAAGGAGAATGGAAGGAGAGGAGGTGGAGATGGATAAGTGAATGTTATAGTGTGGAAATGCTAAACTAAACCTTTTTATGAATTTGTTTTAAAAATAATGTCGCTGTTTGGTTCTCAATAATATGATAAGTTTGTTTGTTTTAAATCTTTTGATTTTTTTCTTATATTTATGCCTTTTCAACTTATCACCAAGAGTTGGGCATGCCATTGTGGATGGTGTCATGTTTGAATGCTGTAGTCAGCTATGAAATCCAAAAATGAAAGATGCATTTTAATGTCTTTTTATGTCCACAAGTAGATTTCTCTTACTTCCTTTTCTACTTATTTGATGTCCATTATGTTGCTATTGGACTTTTTATGAGTAACTTTCAATCAAACTAATAGATATTAAATCTATTTGCAAGTGTAGGATTGATTAAAAGAAAGCAACACATTCAGTTCTAAAAGATTCTCTTTTAAGTTCTATAAAGGTACCATAAATGGTTCTCTTTTTCTTATACTTTATTGCAACATCAACATTTTTTATGCATCCTTTGAAGTTGCAAAAGTTGCAATTATGAATCTATGATGATGTGTAGGTTGCTTCTTGACATTACATAGTTAACATGAATCCCAGGTTTGATCACATATTGTGGAGCTAAAGTTCAGGTATCACATCATATTACACTTGCAAAACCTATTTGTGTGTACATCTTTATATTTTTCTCTGATATGATGTCTTTGGCTCTACTTATGAGCATGCTTTAGGTTTTGGTTCTGTTTCATGAATTACCTTGTTGGTGTGTGGTGTTACGATACAAAAATCTTTGTATAATTTCATTAATTTGTATTTTAAAGTGGTAATGGCCTAGTTAAAGTGCTTGTGTATTAAAACATATATGTGTACTCTTGTGATCCTAAGAGATGCGTTGTATAATTGTATTGTAAACTATTGATCAATAATACTATATGATGGTGTGTCTCTGTGTAATGTGTGTGCCATTCAGATAACCTGTGATTTTGTTCTCTATTAAATTTTGTTTCACGAAGTGATTTAGAGGTTGCTTTTTATTAGTTCCTCTTCCTCCAAAACCCTTCAATATTTTCGTTGACAGTATATTGCACTATTGTTTCCTGCTATCTCTGCTGCTGATTTGATACATTACTATTGCAATTACTTGTGCAACAAGTAATCTGTTCCTATAACTAACTAACTAACGACCTAAATCAGATAAATTAGTTGCAAATCACAACTAACCAAAACTAACTATATATTTTGCTAAACACGCTTAGTTTGAATTACTAATCTCAACAAAAACTAGAAGGCCTTTTGGCAAGAAGGATAGAAAGTTTGAAGGGCACAAGGTTCTGTCTACCACACAAAAGGTAAGAAAAAAATTAACTATATATATATATATATATAGGCAATTAACATTATATTGAAATAGAGAAATGAGTAGTAAAAAAAATGAAAATTAACCACAATAAAATATTTTACCTGCAATTTATGATTCTTTACTACCGAAAGCAGGTTGGTTGTTAATATCAACACAATCGACTATGTACCCTAACTCTTTCTATAGAAACCACCAAAATCAGAAGAAAAAAAACTATTAAATGAAGTTCAAATTAAACAACAATAAACGATATATGTGTGTAAAATATACTTGAATACTCTTGATAAGAGACTTCTTAATGAGGCTTAGTTGTCTCTCCAACTATAAATCTTCTTTCGACATAATATATGCACTATCAATTATGTGACCAAATACTGCTAGTTACCATACACATAACATAGGACAGAATAAATCTTCTTTCAATTTGTAGGAACCAAAGAATGATGTTTTCTCTCCCAACCCCATGTTTCTTTTATATCTCTTGAATTTCCAATTTTGCCCTTGCAAAAAACTTCGGTTTATAGAAATCGAAGTTTTTTTTGCCTTGAAAACAAATTTCGGTTAATGAAAACCAAAATTTACTCTGAATTTGTACTAAAAAAATTGGTTTCTGCGAATCGAAGTTTTTTGCAAGGACAAAATTGGAATATTGGGAAGTATAAAAGAATCACGGGGGTAGGGAGAAAAATCATTCCAAAGAATCGATGAACCGAACCAATTATTATATTATTTACCATTTATTAAGTTCATCTCATCAAGCAAACTCACACCTAAAACCGGCCCACCAAAGCAAAGTAAATTTAAATAAGGGTATCTTTGAAATATATTTAAATTTTACTTATTTAATAATTAAAAGTAAGTAATTTTACTTATGTGGATTGAACATCTTTTTCTCAAGTTTATTTGTTCAACTATATTATAAAATGATGTCCAACTTTGTAACAAATCTTTTTAAGATGGGTGATATTATAATGAAAAGCAACAAGTTAGTATATCATACACTAACACATCAAAATCTTATTTGTCCTAATTTGTTGATACTACTTTGTCTTTGTTTTGATATTCCATATTTCATAATGTTTTTAGTGTATGTATGTACAAGTTAATTTAATCAAATTTTGTTTCTCCTACAACATCTGAATTCAACATGGTGTTTTAATTAGTTTTCTTACATCTTAAAAATTTGTTCTTTATGTTTTAATTCAGTAATCCAATCGAGAGTTGATCGGTTCGGACATTGAAAACATAAAAAATCAAACGAATCGAGAGTTAATCCGTTCTCTTTTTCACCCTTTCTCTCAACCTCCAAGTAACGTCCCTCTCCTCTCCTTTTCAAATTTGGACTCCCATGTGGGTCCCACCTTCTGATCAGACAAATCATTCTCTACAACCTTAGTACTAGGAAAAGACAGTCTTGTCAAATCATATCTCCTTGAACTCTGTCTGTCCCATTATTTACTTACTCTACTCTACCAGAAAGAAAGATAGACAATTCTTCCGTACATATCCTGCTTCATTACACAATTCTTCCGTACACATCCAGCTGCATTACATTTACACACTTGTTTTGTCAACTGTCAAGTCAACAACAAAGGAGAAGAGTATTTGGGTGAAAGTGTACGGAAGAAATTTCAATTGTTTCTACCATTTCCATCATTTTGATTTCTTTTCCCATCTTACAAAGGGGAAATATAGATCTGTATGGTGGTGGGTTTCAGGGGAAAATTGCAGTATGCAACTGAGTTTGGTGAATGTGGGTGATTTGAAGAAGAATTAAGTTCGGTGAAGAAGAATCTGGGTTAAGTGGTGGAATCTGGTGAATTTGAAAGAAGATTTTATGCGTAGGAAATTGTATTTTATCATGAATGAGTTAAGTGGTGGATTTGATGACTGAACTGATTTAGGCGGTGGTGGTGGAAGCATCTCTTCTTTTATTATTTTGCTGCATTGTGTTTTATCATGAATTGAAGAACGAATTTTCCTGCGGTGCGCTAACACTCTTATAAGAAAATAAAGGAACGAAGTCGCATCTACCTTTAGGACTGATTGCTGTGCTTTCCTCTGGGGTCTAGAACTTAGTAGCATTTAATATGGAGTGTTATGCTTGCACACAAGTAGGTGTGCCACTTTTCCACTCCACCAGCTGTGATAGCTACGGAAAACCTTTCGATCCAACAAGCAAGCGCGTGAAAATATGGAACCGCGCTTTGTTATTTGCGCGTGGTGTTGCATTGGCCATTGACCCCATATTTTTCTACGCGCTGTCCATAGGGAGAGGAGGTTCCCCGTGTTTGTATATGGACGGTGGTTTGGCATTCCTTGCTACTGTGGCGCGGTCGGCTATTGATGCGATTCATCTGCTTCATATTCTGCTGCAGTTTAGATTACCGTATGTGTTGAGAGAATCACTTGTGGTTGGACGTGGGAGACTCGTGTGGGACGCACGTGCCATTGCTCGTCATTATATGAGATCTCTCAGAGGCTTTTGGTTCGATGTTTTTGTTATTCTTCCGGTGCCTCAGGTAAGAATTTTGGACCTATATATATGTATAAGCAGTTGAGTGTTCATTAGTTTACTTTTATTAGTTTATACTTTATAGTTTATTTATACTCTTGGAATAGACAGACAGTTAAGTATACTTGTTAAGTATACTTTGAACCAAATGATTATATGCTACACCCAAATTGATACAAAGAGATGCATTATTGTCATGTCATTATAACACAAATGATAAACATGTTGGATATGATAGGGGATGCGGGTTCGAACTAACAATTCTTTATTTTTAACATTTTTTTTAATGTTCGAGAACTCTAGTTCATTATGATCTTTTCACCTATTCCACCACCAGGTTAATATCCGAGAACTGTAGATCATTCTGATCTTTCAAAATAAGTATGATTTAATATTAAAATTTTCTCATTACAGCTTCAAAACATGTCGATAAATTTACCTGTAAATAGGTCAACAAGCTAGTTGTCAATAGACTCAACTTTATAAATTGGTCAAAATAAATTCATCAAAACTAGAACAATATTATAAATTAATCTCATAATGTTTTTATTAACAGATAGTAATTTATTAAACTTATTTTGACTATATGATATCCTTCTATTTGCAGGTTGTATTTTGGGTAGTAGTACCAAAATTGATAAAAGAAGAGAGGATTAAAATACTGATGACAACAATGCTATTGATTTTTTTGTTCCAATTTCTCCCTAAGGTTTACCATAGCATATCCATGATGAGAAGAATGCAAAAAGTCACAGGCTATATCTTTGGCACCATTTGTTGGGGATTTGGACTCAATCTTATAGCTTATTTCTTTGCCTCTCAGGTAAGAAAACCTCAAATGAAAATTTGAGCCGCATCACTACTTTCAAGTTATCATACAAAGC
This sequence comes from Trifolium pratense, assembly GCF_020283565.1. NCBI lineage: Eukaryota > Viridiplantae > Streptophyta > Magnoliopsida > Fabales > Fabaceae > Trifolium > Trifolium pratense. The sequence goes on from NC_060062.1 coordinate 714,928, forward strand.
ATGTTTGAAATTAACTTATTTGAGTTTATCATTCAAATGGGATACAATTTATAGGTTGCTGGAGCGTGTTGTTATGTCCTTGCCATTCAACGCGTTGCATCTTGTCTTCAACAGCAATGTGACAGGTCTGTTGGATGCAGTCTCCCTCTGTCATGCTCAGAGGAAATATGTTATCGGTCATACTCATTGTTTCCACCAGGAACCATTGGAAATTCATGTGGTGGAAACTCAACATTGATACCGCCTGTGTGCTTAGATGTCGAAGGACCTTTCAGATATGGGATCTACAAATGGGCACTTCCTGTCATATCCAGCGATTCCTTGGCTGACAAGATTCTTGATCCCATTTTTTGGGGTTTGAAGACTTTCAGGTAGATTTCTCAATAATTGATTTCCATAATTGATTGCAGTTTGATTCATGCAAAAATGTTTCCTTGGATTTGGTTGAGAAGTATCCAAATAATATTCTATTTCATATATTAATCCCCTACTAATTCTTGCAGCACTTTTGGAAATAATCTTGAACCCACAAGTAACTGGCTAGAAGTGATTTTCAGTATATGCATTGTACTTGCTGGAATACTACTTTCCACTCTGTTGATTGGTAACATCCAGGTATCCAGAATAGATTATTATTGGATTTGGATTGCCCGAAATCCCACGCATTAACACAATAAACACATTAATGGCCGTTGGATCGAAATTGGACAGTCTAGATTTCAAGCGCGGTCCGATATCAATTCATCAGCCACCAATGGGATGATTGCGTGAATGCATGGGATTGGTGACTGCAGGCAATCCAATCCGACAAGTAAATATGAAAAATGCTTGATATTGTTACGCTTATTGAAAAACTGTTTCAGACTCGCACATTGTTTAACAATGAGACATTTGTACTATGAAGGTATTCTTAGAAGGAGTCCTGGCAAAGAAGAGAAACACGCAGCTTAGACGTCGTGACATGGAATGGTGGATGAGGAGGAGGCAGTTGCCATCCCGGTTAAGACAAAGGGTTCGGCATTTTGAACGTCAGAGATGGGCAGCCATGGGAGGAGAAGATGAGATGGAGGAACTTATCAAAGACTTACCCGAGGGCCTGAGGAGAGACATCAAGCGCTACCTTTGCTTGGACCTGATTAAAAAGGTAAGATAATTCCAAACTTGAAAATGAAAGAAATTGTACAGTAAAGTTGCCTCAATAAAATGGATAATATTCCGTAGTTGTTTGATTAAGAAAGATAAAGGAAACAAGCTTATCCATGACTTCCATCTTGTATTATAGGTACCATTATTCCATAACTTGGATGATCTTATTCTTGACAACATCTGTGACAGAGTGAAGCCCCTAGTCTTCTCTAGAGATGAAAAGGTATTAATGATATTATCATATGAACAATTGAAGCAATTTGTTTAGATAGAACTTTAAAATGACGGTCATGGTTGTTTAACTCTTTCGTGTATATCATTATGAAACAGATAATTAGAGAAGGTGATCTTGTACCCAGGATGGTGTTTATTGTCCGTGGAAGCATAAGGCGAACCCAAAATCTCAGCAAAGGCATGGTAGCAACAAGTGTCCTTGAACCAGGTGGCTTTTTAGGCGATGAACTTCTTTCATGGTGCCTCAGACGCCCTTTTATAGACCGGCTTCCGGCCTCCTCAGCTACATTTGTGTGTCTCGAATCAACAGAAGCATTCGGTCTTGATGCTCAAAATTTGAGGTACATAACTGATCACTTCCGGTACAAATTCGCAAACGAGAGGCTTAAGAGAACGGCGAGATACCACTCGTCGAATTGGAGAACATGGGCTGCTGTCAACATTCAAGTTGCTTATAGACGTTACAGGCAAAGGACTAGAGGTCTAGTGACTCTTGTAAGGGACAATGGAGGCACCGAGCGCACACTCTGGCAGTATGCTGCAATGTTCACGTCAACTAGGCCACATGATCACCTTGAATGATAAAGTATCTCCTCTAGCTAGAACTTCATCATTACCTATGTATATGATGAAGTATCTCCTTGTAATAGCAGTTAGCACAATATCACAGTAATGAAAATAACATTTTCTCTCCTAAGTGTTAACTTCAATAATCTACAACCTTCATGTCTTCTTCATTCGGTATGTTCTGATGAACTTTTTTCAGGATCTATGTTTTGTTTATTATATGGTGATATTAATACTGAGAAATTATCGATAATGATTAATTTGTAATTGTATGTGTTAGTTTTAATATACTACACCCTCGAGGCCATGTTACTTCATAGCCCTGGTGCCTGCCAAATGATTTTGATTCTGAGTAGGGATGGTCATGGTTTGTTACTATCAAGCATAATTAGTATTTAATTATTACCATTATTATTTTAGGATTTGTATAAAGTCTATAGAGTCAATCACCTTAATTATTGGAGATATTTGTTCCTTAATTATTGGAGATATTTGTTCCTTAATTTACTCCATAATTTACTCCAATTAGGTTACTATACTTGTGTATATATACACCTCTTGTAAACTCTCAAAAGTAATGCAATATACAACTTTATTCATTCCTTTATATGGTATCAGTTGGTAACGTTCCAGCCCTACCCTGTTAACACTTTGCCGTCACACTTTGCCTCCCATGGCTTCCGATGGCTCTCGCTCCATAGCTAACCCCTATGAACCCTCCAAACCCTTTTCATGTATCACCCTCAGCGGTGTCACCAAGCTTCTCCCTACCAATTATCTCAATTGGAAACTCCAGGTAGAAGCCTTCCTTGATGGTTTTGATCTACTCAAATACACTGATGGATCGTTCCCTACGCCGACAGCAACGATCACCACCACCGCAACGCCTCCGGTAACATCACCAAACCCTGCTTTTCAAACATGGCGTCGCCAGGATCGCCTCATCTATGGTGCCATCCTCACCACTCTTTCCGACGAGGTGGCCTCCTTGGTGTCCCAGACGAAGACCTCGCACGACCTCTGGGAGCTTCTCAAGAACACCTATGCCAAAGCCTCCCGCAGTCACCTTAAACAACTCAAGGAACGTCTTCGGATGGCCTCGAAAGGTACTCAATCCATCACGACCTACATGCACTCTCTGAAGCAAACTGCTGATCTCCTCGCCTCTCTCGGCTCTGCTGTCTCTGTCGAGGACATGACCGACTATGTCTTGCGCGGCCTTGATGACGGTTACCGAGCAGTCATTGATGGGGTCAACGCAAGGGACACTCCAATCACCTTTGATGATCTCCTCGAAAAGCTCCTCATCCAGGAACTCTCTCTTGCTGCTGCTCAACGCCAATCACCTGCTCCTGTTACTGCGCTGCACGCTCAGGCAAGGTCGACCAACAACAAGCCTCGACCAAGTCAGGCACCTGCACCGACCAACCAACGCCCAGGTGATCGCAAACCATTCCTTGGTCGATGTCAATGGTGCAACATCAAGGGACACGTCCTCGCTGACTGCCAACTCTTTCGGACCCAACACCCCAGCGTCCCCGCACCTCCTCGTTCTTCTCCGAGCACCACTGGCCAGGCCCAGGCCCACACAGCTACTGCTGGCACATCCTCGCCTGGTTTTCTGCTCGACAGTGGAGCAACACATCATGTGACCAACGACCTTACAAATCTGGCACTTCACCATCCATACACTGGCCCCGACTCCCTCTTCATGGGGAATGGTTCAGGTTTAAACATCTCTCACTCTGGAACACTTTTAATTAATGATTTATCCTTGTCTAATGCTCTTTATGTTCCCTCCATGAAACAACAAATTATTTCTGTTTCTCAACTCACCAAACAAACTAACTCTGCCGTTGTTTTCTTACCAAACTCTTTTTATGTCATGGACTTGCAGACACGCCAAACAACCCATAAAGGCTCATGTGTGAATGGACTTTATCTGTTGCCCACGACCTCGCCTTCCGCCCACACCGTCCAAGTGGAATCCTCTGCTTCCTGGCATCACAAGCTTGGACACCCTTCAACTTCCATCTTCAAATTTATTCAACATCATTTTTCTTTAGGTTCAAATAAATTTCCACAATCAGATTGTAATTCATGCCAAATTAATAAAAGTCATAAACTTCCTTTTCATGAATCTACTCTTACATCTACTTATCCATTAGAAATAATTTTTTCTGATGTATGGACTTCCCCTGTTTTATCTACTGATGGTCTTCGTTACTATTGTTTGTTTGTTGATCATTATACTCGCTATATATGGCTATATCCCATGAAACTAAAATCTGATGTGCAGTCTATTTTTCCCAAATTTAAAACACTAGTTGAAAACTTCTACCAACACAAAATAAAAGTCCTATACACTGACAATGGTGGCGAATACATTGGTCTTCGTCCCTTTCTAAGTACTCATGGCATAAGTCACCACACCACTCCCCCTCATACACCCGAACACAATGGCATCTCTGAACGGCGGAATCGGCACATTGCCGAAACCGGTCTCTCCCTCCTTCACCACGCTGGCCTTCCCCTCACCTACTGGCCTCACGCCATGACCACTGCAGCCTACCTCATTAACCGTCTCCCTACCCCAATCCTCGGGAACCAATCACCTTACTCTAAACTCATCCGCATTAGTCCGGATTATCATAAATTAAAATGTTTTGGATGTTTGTGTTTTCCCTGGATTAAACCTTATGCTAACCATAAACTTGCTCCAAAGTCTACTATGTGTGTTTTTGTAGGTTACTCAGCAGATCAACATGCATATCTATGCCTCGATCCTTCAACTGGACGGATTTACACCTCTCGCCATGTCAAGTTCGTCGAAACTGAATTCCCCTTCCGATCACTGGTGGCCCAACCGATCACGTCCACGACCTCACAGACTGGTCCACTCCAACTGCCCGTCTTGCCGACCATCGCTCCACCTACTGCGAGCACCAATCCCACATCCCCGGATACCTCACTTGTTGAGCCTCCCTCCCCGTCTGGCATTTCCTCCCCGACCACATCCCAATCCTCGTCCTCACATACAACGAGCAATGAAACGACCAGTAATGACCCCCCTTCCTCCTTACAGCCAACATTGCTCCCACCACCACAAACGACCTCTCCCCCCACAACGACCACTGAACCCCATGGCGGTGGGATCATCACCCGGTCCAAAAACAACATCGTCAAACCCATCCACAAACTCAACCTCCATGTCCGTCCCTCATCCCCGATGGAACCTAGTACTATTACCCAAGCCCTTCGTGATCCGGACTGGCGTTCCGCCATGTTGGCTGAATTTGATGCCCTACATCGCAACAACACCTGGGAACTCGTTAGTCGTTCCTCTGCTCAAAATTTGGTTGGTTGTAAGTGGGTCTTTCGCATCAAGAGAAATCCAGATGGGTCCATTGATAGGTACAAGGCTCGATTGGTCGCTAAGGGTTTCCATCAACGCCCTGGTTGTGACTACACAGAAACATTTAGCCCCGTCGTCAAACCAGTGACAATTCGGATCATCCTCGCCTTGGCAGTTCGACAAGGATGGTCCGTCCGCCAGCTTGATGTTAACAATGCCTTTCTTCAAGGGACACTCAACGAGGAGGTCTACATGGCTCAACCACCTGGCTTTGTTAACAAAAGCTTCCCTGATCATGTCTGTCGCCTAAAGAAGGCGCTCTACGGGTTAAAGCAAGCTCCTCGCGCTTGGTATATGGAACTTCGTGTATTCCTGCTCTCCATTGGCTTCGTCAATTCCACCGCCGATGCTTCTTTGTTCATTCAGCGGACACCACGCGCGACACTATACTTGCTCGTCTATGTCGACGACATCATTGTTACGGGGAGCTCCTCGACAGAATTGTCTCGTCTCATTGCTACACTTGCTGCCCGTTTCTCATTGAAAGATCTTGGCTATCTCAATTATTTCCTGGGTGTTGAAGTCATTCCTTCTGCTGCGGGCATGTTTCTTTCACAACGGAAATACATCACTGATCTCCTTCAAAAGTCGGGCATGACAGAAGCTAAACCAGCGTCCACTCCAATAACTGCTACTCCTCCGCTGCTCAAAAACTCTGGTGATCCCTTGCCCTCCCCGACTGAATACCGAGCACTAGTTGGAAGTCTCCAATACTTGAGTCTTACTCGACCAGACATTGCCTTCGCGACCAACAAACTTGCTCAGTTCATGCAGAACCCGAGCACCATGCACTGGTTGGCTCTCAAGCGCCTACTTCGCTATCTGGCCGGCTCTTGCGACAAAGGCATTTTCATCTCCGCGACTGCTCCCCTGAACTTTCATGCGTACTCAGATGCGGACTGGGCGGGTGACAAAGATGATTACATCTCTACCACTGGTTACCTGCTCTATCTTGGCGACACCCCCATCTCTTGGAGTTCCCGCAAGCAACGCTCGGTTGCTCGATCATCCACTGAAGCTGAATATAAAGCCTTGGCCGACACGGCCAGTGAACTCCTTTGGGTACTCTCTTTGTTCACTGAACTTGGTCACACTCCTACAGCTGGTCCTGTCATCTACTGCGACAATCTTGGTGCTACACATCTGAGTGCTAATCCTGTCTTCCACTCCAGAATGAAGCACATAGCCTTAGCTTATCACTTTGTCCGTGAAAACGTTCAACGTGGCCGTTTTCGTGTTTCCTTCGTCTCTACCAACGACCAGCTTGCTGACATTCTCACCAAGCCTCTGCTTCGCCCCCGGTTCGAGTTTCTACTATCCAAGTTGCATCTTTCTTCCAGGTCGCCCAACTTGCGGGAGGATATCAAGCATAATTAGTATTTAATTATTACCATTATTATTTTAGGATTTGTATAAAGTCTATAGAGTCAATCACCTTAATTATTGGAGATATTTGTTCCTTAATTATTGGAGATATTTGTTCCTTAATTTACTCCATAATTTACTCCAATTAGGTTACTATACTTGTGTATATATACACCTCTTGTAAACTCTCAAAAGTAATGCAATATACAACTTTATTCATTCCTTTATAGTTACTTCATTATGAGTCAATCTTGCAAGACATAGAGCTAAACAATAAAGGTTTGTGCATTTAGATTGTTATGTAGTTTTTTAGATTAGGGTGGTAACATAGTAATTGTAGATGGATTGGTTTTGGTATGAGGTTTGGTTATTGAACAATGCCAGGTTAGATTTTTAATTGTTGATAAGTAATAGATTCTGAATAAGAATAAATCTTCAAGTGATTTCTAACAGATAAAAGGTTCTAATATGTGGATTTTGTTTATAATTATACTAGCTTCATGCTAGGGATCTTGTAAACTAGTTTGACTCACAAAAGGTACATTGAGATGTATTATTGATTTGCGGTTTGCCAAATGAAGGAAAGAGATTGAAGTTTTAGATAGGATTTTGCTGAATACATGAATAAATAGGATGTTGGGACCATACTCAAACACATTCTACATGATTTATGTTTGCAGTGGCAATTAGGATGCCAATTTTGTCCAACTAAATTGCTAATGGAAACATGGTTATGTACTACTTTTTTGTGTTTGTAGGAGACACATTTGTTGGAGGATTTCTATCACAATTGGTTCAAGATAAGCCCATTGATGAACTTGTTAAATGGTTCAAGATAGCCTTACTAGTTTATTTTCACATTTTATTTTAGTCTTAATTTTTTTTGTTTGATTGTTAATATTAAATGACAGTAATCATGGAGTTTTCTATGTAGTATCATTAACAACACTTTTGTCCTCTGTTCACTGATTAAAAGGATGTTCCGAGTGTTTGGGCATGGCAGAGTAAGTTTATGCATAACTCTTTGTCTTTATAGCTAGATGTTTTAAGACTAGAGAGTTCTCAGTTATAAATATAATATAATGTTTTTCTTTGCATATGTGTCCATCAAATATTCACACTACATCCCAAGATTTTTTTTTAAGATTTTTCTTTGCATATGTATTTATTAGCTATAGTGTCTTGTTGAACTAATTCAAAGGCTAGAACACCATCCACCGTTTTTCTACGACATGATCTCAAATTATATTTCATAATTTTGTGTTTCTATTATTTTAAGGGGAAAAATGGAATAAAGAAGTTCTAATTGATTCCCCACTTTGTAAACTATGAAATTGAAACTTTGGTCGACGTACTGGATCCATAAAATATGTAGACAATGAATTCGACTTTCGATTTTATTCCGGTCTATTCCACTCCACTTTATTTCATACACTAGTATTTCACATTTTTAAGAAATCAAAGAATAGTTAAATACAATACGGCAACAATCATAAAAGAGAAGAGTCAAGAATGGTCAACCATCCTAGGAAGGATCTAGACGACTAGGATGAGTAATGGAATTACAGCTGTTTGTTTGTACCTTGTAGTACCATTGAATAAGACAGATAGATGATTATTATTCAAGGAAAATTAATTACTGTTGTTTTGAAGATTATTATTCTTCTCTAAACATTCTCATAATTCATCTCCGAGAGTTACACAAATGAGCAAAAAATACGAGAGTGAGCCCCCGGTGATTGTACTTCCCACCTTCACCTTCCCTGAGCCGCCGGTGAGTATATCACCGGCGTCCTCCACCTTCACTCAACCTCCTAATACTATATTACCATTTGACCACCATGACTACAACCCCTACCGAATTCCACTATGGTCGATTTTACTCATTGTCGGAATGGTTGTTGCTGTGATATTTTGTGTGGTTTTTTCGATTTTCTCACACCGTAGGCAGCGTTCACCTCCTCAGCCACCACCGGTAATGTTGCCGCCTATGCCTATGATTGAGGTGCTGCCGGCGCATGCTTGAAGGAGCTGCAAGCTACACCGGAGGGGAATTAGTTTTATGCTCATCTAGCTACTTTGTTTAAGTTTAAATAAATCTGGGCATTGTATTTTATTTCTTAATTAATAAAGTAAGTGTTTTTTTAAGAAAACATGTGAGAGTTGATATAGTTTTGAAGGTTGTGGTGTAATTTAATCTAACAATTTAAACAAATTTTACACCATACACAATACATATGAAGGTTTATTTAAAGGGGAATCTTGAGTGGGCCAAGTTGTTTGTGCAATAAGCCTATTTGGATATTTCTTTCTTAATTCAAATCACTACGTACTTGAGTTGAGAAATCAAATTTTGTTGTAATAATAATAATGCTTCCAAGTCGGTTTGAAAATCACTAGTACTATTTATTTAATTTGTTGTAATAATAATATATGTTATGTTAATTTCATGTTAATATTCTCTTGAACTTCAATTCTCTTCTCTTTGTTGTGTACGGTTTTTGTATCTATAAAAGTAAAAATTAGAAGTGTGGAACAAAGGAAAATAATTACTAACAAGCTAGAGGTTTGAGTATTACCACTTTCATTTTGTTTAAAGAAAGTTTCCAATTACTTATACATGTGAGGATTTTATATTGAAATATAACTTCATAGAATTATATCATGTTCAATTATTGCCTTTGATATTTGTTTGAAGAAAATTAGTAGGCTTAATTAATTAATTGGCCAATGTTGAACATGTGTTTGATAATGTTGGAATTTAGAATCATTGAGTTTAGTTGATCCTACACAGTAGTGGATTCATGCCTCTATTGAGTGTTGAAAATCATAGGACATTTTTAGAAGAGTTATGTACCACGTGACTAGGTGTAAGTGAATATGATATGATAGGTTAATTTGTGGATTGAATTAAATTGTGAGTTGATATAGTTGAAAAAAAATTATTATACCATTGAACACCAAGGCACTGTATGGGCTCAATCAAACAAGCTCCTAGACAAGATGTTTTTTCTTTGGGCCCTCCGTGTTTCTTTTATACCCCCTGAATTTCCAATTTTGCCCTTGCAAAAAACTTCGGTTTATAGAAACCTAAATTTTTTTTGCCTTGAAAACAAATTTCGATTTATAAAAACCGAAATTTACTCTGAATTTGTACTAAAAAAAATTCGATTTCTACGAATCGAAGTTTTTATCAAGGGCAAAATTGGAATATTTGGGGGTATAAAAGAAACACGGGGGGCCCGAAGAGAAAACATCCCTAGACAATGGTTTGAAAGGTTAGAAAACATCCCATAACCATGTCCTCCATGCTCGCACTAAACACATGGAATTTGATCTCTTCTTTGTTAGAGAAAAGGTTCTGGCCAAGCATATTAGTGTTATTCACGTCCCAGAGACAGATCAATGGGTTGGTCTTGTGATCAACTATATTGTTATCTCAGATTTACTGTGATAACAGCTCCTCCATCAAGCTGTCTAAGAATCCCATCATGCACGGTCGTTGTAAACACATTGATGTGAGATTTCACTTCTTAAGAGATCTCACAAAGGATGGTACAATTGAGCTCAAACATTGCAAATCACAAGACTAGTTGGCTGATATTATGACTAAACCTTTGAAGTTGGATGCTTTTCTGAAATTGAGAAGTGGTTTAGGAATGGTGATGAAATGAATGCTTGATCAGACATGTAGGCTTGGTGCTGCTGAGTCAAGTATCTTGCTGCAGATTGTTTTGCTTGGCTGCAGAATTGCTTCAGTTTTTTGCTTTGCTTATTTCAGTTTTTGTGTGAATATTGTTTAGCTTGTTTGTCAAGTTTCTTTAATTGAACTCTTAAGATTGTTCAATTAGGGGAGAGTTTGTTGTATAGTTGGTTTGTAGTATTGAGCCTTGATTAGCTTAAGCCCAATATAGTTGTGTTAGGCCCAATTGTAATGACTTGCTATATAAGAAATGTTTGTATGATCAATGAAGCAAGTTGGCCATTTGTTCTTAACAGATACATCATGTTGTACGCAACCACAATTCATAATAAGAATATTTTATGAAATTGGGCAAAACCGTAATTTTGAAAATTTATGATACATGATAACTGTATGGATGACCAAAAGACATAAAATTTAAACTGATAAAATAAAATATAACTTTATTCATATTTCCAAGAGAGATTGCATTACAATATACTCACTCCATCCGGTCCTTAATATAAGAAGAATATCAGTTTTTAGATATATTATCTAGACAATAATATAGTCTAGATAAATTAATATTTCAATGTATCTAAAAAGTGAACTTCTTCTTATATTAAGGTCGGAGGAAGTACTATTCCATAGTGAATCTAATACAATTGGGTCATTGGCCACTCGAAGGAAATACAAATAATACTAAATAACAATTGGAGGAATTAAAAATAGTTATAAAATAAAATAACAACTAACAAGTGCAATAATTTTTCAATTGAACTTGAAATCATGGTGCCAAAAAGACTTTTGAACTTCTGTATTGGACTTGGGTCGACCCAGCTTGCTAACACACAGTTCCTCCCTCTCATCCAGCTCCATCAAGGTCGTGCCAGAAAGGTCTGCATCTCGATCTCAGTCATCGGCATAGGAGGCAACACCATTTGTGGTGGCTGAGGAGTCCTCCTACTGCAGCAGCACTGTGACACAATTGAAACAACCGAAACTAAAACCAGAGCAACCATGAACCCGACAACGAGCCAAATAACCCATGATGGAGTTTGGTAGGGGTTGTAGTCAGCGTCGTCAAATGTAAAAGTCGGTAATATGCTATCGGGTGGCAAGGGGGAGGCGATGTACGTGGGTGGGAAGGTGGGATAACTCTCAAAGGGTGGAAAACTCTCAAATTTGTTGCTCATTCTCATTTTTAATTAACTCTCAATATGCTACTTGACAAATTGCCCCTAACTCCTACAATTTCCTACGCATAAAATCTTCTTTCAAATTCACCAGATTCCACCACTTAACCCAGATTCTTCTTCACCGAACTTAATTCTTCTCCAAATCACCCACATTCACCAAACTCAGTTGCATACTGCAATTTTCCCCTGAAACCCACCACCATACAGATCTATATTTCCCCTTTGTAAGATGGGAAAAGAAATCAAAATGATGGAAATGGTAGAAACAATTGAAATTTCTTCCGTACACTTTCACCCAAATACTCTTCTCCTTTGTTGTTGACTTGACAGTTGACAAAACAAGTGTGTAAATGTAATGCAGCTGGATATGTACGGAAGAATTGTGTAATGAAGCAGGATATGTACGGAAGAATTGTCTATCTTTCTTTCTGGTAGAGTAGAGTAAGTAAAGAATGGGACAGACAGAGTTCAAGGAGATATGATTTGACAAGACTGTCTTTTCCTAGTACTAAGGTTGTAGAGAATGATTTGTCTGATCAGAAGGTGGGACCCACATGGGAGTCCAAATTTGAAAAGGAGAGGAGAGGGACGTTACTTGGAGGTTGAGAGAAAGGGTGAAAAAGAGAACGGATTAACTCTCGATTCGTTTGATTTTTTATGTTTTCAATGTCCGAACCGATCAACTCTCGATTGGATTACTGAATTAAAACATAAAGAACAAATTTTTAAGATGTAAGAAAAATAATTAAAACACCATGTTGAATTCAGATATTGTAGGAGAAACAAAATTTGATTAAATTAACGTGTACATACATACACTAAAAAAATTATGAAATATGGAATATCAAAACAAAGAAAAAGTAGTATCAACAAATTAGGACAAATAAGATTTTGATGTGTTAGTGTATGATATACTAACTTGTTGCTTTTCATTATAATATCACCCATCTTAAAAAGATTTGTTACAAAGTTGGACATTATTTTATAATATAGTTGAACAAATAAACTTGAGAAAAAGATGTTCAATCCACATAAGTAAAATTACTTACTTTTAATTATTAAATAAGTAAAATTTAAATATATTTCAAAGATACCCTTATTTAAATTTACTTTGCTTTGGTGGGCCGGTTTTAGGTGTGAGTTTGCTTGATGAGATGAACTTAATAAATGGTAAATAATATAATAATTGGTTCGGCTCATCGATTCTTTGGAATGATTTCTCTCCCAACCCCCGTGATTCTTTTATACTTCCCAATATTCCAATTTTGTCCTTGAAAAAAACTTCGATTCGCAGAAACCAAATATTTTTTAGTACAAATTCAGAGTAAATTTTGGTTTTCATAAACCGAAATTTGTTTTCAAGGCAAAAAACTTCGATTTCTATAAACCGAAGTTTTTTGCAAGGACAAAATTGGAAATTCAAGAGATATAAAAGAAACACGGGGGTTGGGAGAGAAAACATCATTCTTTGGTTCCTACAAATTGAAAGAAGATTTATTCTGTCCTGTGTTATGTGTATGGTAACTAGCAGTATTTGGTCACATAGTTGATAGTGCATATATTATGTCGAAAGAAGATTTATAGTTGGAGAGACAACTAAGCCTCATTAAGAAGTCTCTTATCAAGAGTATTCAAGTATCTTTACACACATATATCGTTTATTGTTGTTTAATTTGAACTTCATTTAATAGTTTTTTTTTTTTTACTGATTTTGGTGGTTTCTATAGAAAGAGTTAGGGTACATAGTCGATTGTGTAGATATTAACATCCAACCTGCTTTCGGTAGTAAAGAATCATAAATTGCAGGTAAAATATTTTATTGTGGTTAATTTTCATTTTTTTTACTACTCATTTCTCTATTTCAATATAATGTTAATTGCCTATATATATATATATATATATATATATATATATATATATATATATATATATATATATATATATAGTTAATTTTTTTCTTACCTTTTGTGTGGTAGACAGAACCTTGTGCCCTTCAAACTTTCTATCCTTCTTGCCAAAAGGCCTTCTAGTTTTTGTTGAGATTAGTAATTCAAACTAAGCGTGTTTAGCAAAATATATAGTTAGTTTTGGTTAGTTGTGATTTGCAACTAATTTATCTGATTTAGGTCGTTAGTTAGTTAGTTATAGGAACAGATTACTTGTTGCACAAGTAATTGCAATAGTAATGTATCAAATCAGCAGCAGAGATAGCAGGAAACAATAGTGCAATATACTGTCAACGAAAATATTGAAGGGTTTTGGAGGAAGAGGAACTAATAAAAAGCAACCTCTAAATCACTTCGTGAAACAAAATTTAATAGAGAACAAAATCACAGGTTATCTGAATGGCACACACATTACACAGAGACACACCATCATATAGTATTATTGATCAATAGTTTACAATACAATTATACAACGCATCTCTTAGGATCACAAGAGTACACATATATGTTTTAATACACAAGCACTTTAACTAGGCCATTACCACTTTAAAATACAAATTAATGAAATTATACAAAGATTTTTGTATCGTAACACCACACACCAACAAGGTAATTCATGAAACAGAACCAAAACCTAAAGCATGCTCATAAGTAGAGCCAAAGACATCATATCAGAGAAAAATATAAAGATGTACACACAAATAGGTTTTGCAAGTGTAATATGATGTGATACCTGAACTTTAGCTCCACAATATGTGATCAAACCTGGGATTCATGTTAACTATGTAATGTCAAGAAGCAACCTACACATCATCATAGATTCATAATTGCAACTTTTGCAACTTCAAAGGATGCATAAAAAATGTTGATGTTGCAATAAAGTATAAGAAAAAGAGAACCATTTATGGTACCTTTATAGAACTTAAAAGAGAATCTTTTAGAACTGAATGTGTTGCTTTCTTTTAATCAATCCTACACTTGCAAATAGATTTAATATCTATTAGTTTGATTGAAAGTTACTCATAAAAAGTCCAATAGCAACATAATGGACATCAAATAAGTAGAAAAGGAAGTAAGAGAAATCTACTTGTGGACATAAAAAGACATTAAAATGCATCTTTCATTTTTGGATTTCATAGCTGACTACAGCATTCAAACATGACACCATCCACAATGGCATGCCCAACTCTTGGTGATAAGTTGAAAAGGCATAAATATAAGAAAAAAATCAAAAGATTTAAAACAAACAAACTTATCATATTATTGAGAACCAAACAGCGACATTATTTTTAAAACAAATTCATAAAAAGGTTTAGTTTAGCATTTCCACACTATAACATTCACTTATCCATCTCCACCTCCTCTCCTTCCATTCTCCTTCAAAATTTATACATACACTTTACACAAATTACAGGTAAATTAACAATAACGTCAATAGAGTCTTGACAACTCGATCATGATTCCACTAGCTCTACAAACAAAGTATATCACAATAGTCCTGTTATTAGATCATTAAAAGTAATTACAACAGTCCTGCAACTAGCTCTATAATAAGTTAGATAAATTCATTTATATCTCAGTCTCTATTTGTGGGATGATGAAAAGAGATAAACAAGTAATGAACAGAACTAGCATTTCTAGAAGACATTTTGAGAACAGAATCAAACATGATAAAGTAGAAGACGAAAACAGCGAAATGACTAGGGAAACCTTAGCCAATCACCAAACCCAAAACTAGTGAATCAGCTGTAAATCAAGCACATGTCAGTGCAAATCAATAACAGGTTATATACCTACAGATTAGAACAGCGACTTCCAAGTTACTACTCACTAACAGGTTATATACCTACAGCCGTAACAAATAATGACGCTATGCATAGTCAAAGTTGTTTCATTTCACTCCAATATTCCTTCAATTCCAAATCTCAAACTTTCAACCAAAAATCTCTACTGATTTCCCTATTTTAATTCCCACCACAATCATCTAAAACAGATTAAATCAACTGAAATTCTATAACACTTAAACAAAGCAAGTATCCTAGCAAATTCAACTTCCTCTAAAATATTGTCAACAAATTCCATATTTTAGTTTATCCTTCATAATACTTCTCTTCATCTACA
The DNA here is from genome assembly GCF_020283565.1 of Trifolium pratense. Taxonomy (NCBI): domain Eukaryota; kingdom Viridiplantae; phylum Streptophyta; class Magnoliopsida; order Fabales; family Fabaceae; genus Trifolium; species Trifolium pratense. The sequence goes on from NC_060062.1 coordinate 730,603, forward strand.
TTATCTAAATAACCCTTCACACATTAAAAGATAAATGATAATTTTAACAGCAGATTTATGACATATAATTTTGTAAATTGTAGATAGCTTTGCACTCTCAATTTTGTAGTAAGAATCAAGAACGCCTTGTGAATTCTGAACTATCAGTAACATGGTCTGTTAAATAGGACTCAATTCAACATAACAAAATATGATTAGTTTGGCATCTTAATATCGATTATAAACACCTTAATACCCGTTATACAGACTTAAGCACACAAACACAACTTATATAGACATGCTAATACAATCATTAAATCCCCTATCTTGTGCTTAAGATTCATATATTTGGCATATTTTATAACTTGGTTAATACTCCAAATAATAAACTACATCTTACTCTAATGCAAAAAGCATAAGTAATGCCCCTACTAGGAGCCAGAACACAATTTCAAGTACTGTGCCTACAATATACCATAGCTGCAAATACACATTTCAACATGGAAGAGAAATAATATATGAACATAAAGTATAAGAATCAGTATTGAAACTTAATGAGTTATCAAATTCTGAGAAAAAAACCTAAAACCCTAGCAAAACCCTACAGCCTAAAAAAACACGAAAAAGTGAAAAATGATTAGAACGTTTAGATATGAACCTTGTTGGTGGATTGGGTAATAAGTAGTGAATGAAATTGATTGGAGAAGTTATGGAATTGTTGTTGGGGGATTCGCGGAGCAGAGAGAAGTAAGGTTCGGGGAATGGTTCATATTTGGCATCTTTTATAACTTGGTTAATACTCCAAATAAGAAACTACACCTTACTATAATGCAAAAAGCATAAGTAATGCCCTACTAGCAGCCAGAACACAATTTCAAGTAGTGTGCCTACAATATACCGTAGCTGCAAATGCAAATCAGAAAAAACAATCAAAGCAGAAAAATAGTATACCTGCAGCATACTGTAGCTTAATATCTTAATAATGCTTTGTAGCATTCATCTTGAGAGATTAGAAAACAGGCTTGCACTCAATTAGTTCCTTCAAGTCCATCCAAACCTGCTATTGATCAATTGATCAATTAGAGTAATAAATACAACAAGTAAACGGTTTATGAGATTCAAATGATCAAATCTTCTTTTCTTTCTTTTTGCTTTCATGTTATACTACTAATGATAATCATACAAGTCAAACTATTTCTATAATGTTGTAAATGTAAGGTGCTTTCTAACTTCTTCAAACATCTAGTTGAGGAAAGGTTTCCTTTCAAAGACAAAATGAAAAGTACACACCAAGGAATTCTTAGCAATTAAATCCATTTCTTAATATCAATCATAAGCAGCCACAAAATCGATGTCATTCCTCAGGTAATTCATTTATCTTGATTGATGCTATGAAGTATGCGATGTTGGGAGCACATGTTATTGATAATAGACAGCCTCATTTTAGTCAGTTCTCCCAATATGGGAGAGAACCTGCATTAATCATGTGAATCATATCTTAAATTGGTAATTTTTAATAACAAGCTAATGGAATTTACTCTGAGTCTAATCTTGATCTTATTCAACTTAAACCCAAATCACCATTTAAGTTACATATTATACAAAAGCTTATCACTAATCAGGAGATATGTGTAATTGATCACCAACAAAGTGTGTCAATCCTTGAGAATCGAGCAATTGAAGGAACTTAAAAAAAATCAGAACTGGGAGAACACTGGGGCTAAACATTGAACTTCAGCAATCAAAAAAATCTCCGAGTTGCTTTGAATATAGCTGGAGCATTGAACGCAAACTTAAGTGCTCACAAGGACTACTTTCGTGCTCACAAGGACTACTTTCAACACAGGATAGAAGGCTTATCCAGAATGATCGACGAGATTTCACAGCTACTTTTCTAAACCCTAAAATGACATTCAGTATTCCTTCTAAACATTTGAATTCAAAAGGAATTACTAAAACAGATTAAAAACCTGAAACAACATGCTAAAGCATTATATGAAGCTCGGACACTCCTCGGATTAAGCATGTCCCGGTGTCAGACACATGTAGGTGTCGCCGACACGACACCGAAACTTATGATTACATTAAATTATGTTAATTTTTAAAATTATTATTGGCGTCGACGTGTTAGAGTCTGTGCTTCGTAGAAAGCAACTAGCTAATCTAGAATGCAACACTAAACAATATGCAAATACAATATATAATGTATTTTTCAAATTAATGTTTTTTTATCATAAGCCTAACAAATTCTGAGCTTAAACATAAAACCCTAGAAAAATCCTACAACATGAAAAAATAGGAAAAAATGAAAATTGATTAGCAAGTTTAGAAATGAACCTTGTTGGTAGATTGAGGAATGATTAGGGAATGAAATTGATTGGAGAAGTTATGGAATTGTTGTTGGGGAATTCGCTGAGTAGAGAGAAGTGAGGTTCGGGAAATGGTTGTTGAGAAACGGGAGAAAAGGTTGTAGAAGAACATTGTTGAGGATTTTGAAGAAGAAATTTGATGAATGAAGAAAAGAATAAAGGGTTGAAATTTTTTTGAAGAGTGAATGATGAAGAAGAAGAAGGAGAAGGGGTGTCTTTGTGAAAAACAGAGTAGCGAAGAAGAAACTAGAATACGTTAACTAACTCCTTTATTGACTATTCTGCCCTTCAGTTTTAAATTGACTATCAAATTTTTTATTCTATTTTATTATCAAAAAAAATTATTCTCTTTAATTTGGTTTGATATACTCCCTCTTGTAAATTTTTATTTTAATTTTTCGGCTCCCTCTTGTAAGTTTTCATGATAGACCATTCATATTTTAAAATTTATTGAACAATTAATATATTTGTTATATATACTCTCATCTCATACTCTTATTTTGTACAATTGTGTTGGATACGGATAATCAATAGAAATAGGTTGGAATTTCAACAACTCCTATAATAAAAACATGTATCAGTGTTTGTCAAAACTATATTTTAACAAGAACAATTTATGTTGTTATTTGACACGTTGTAATTCTAATGGAAGGGGGAAGATTATCCTATGTATACCAAATTTGTAATGGGTTTGTTCATGGATTTTTTGAGTATGAATATTTGGAGTATTTTGCATTTTTAATTATTATTTTGACAATATCATTTGAAATTATTATTTTTGGAAAAGCCAAAAGATTGCTAAAGAGAAATTAATACAAAGAAACAAAGAAAAGGTAATGAAAGGCAAAATAAAACAAGAAAAACACATGAGGTTAGTTCAATTTGATACTGTGGATATTCGTCAATTTTCACTTTTTCAACCATTTTTTCTCTCTATCTTATTTCGATATCATTGTTTTTTTATTATTAATGAATTTATGACTTTTGTATTAAAATTATTTGTTTTCATTTTTTGGTGGTTCAGTTACTATAATATATTGAAGTGACAAATTAAAGAAAAAGTACACAAAAGTGAACTATATATGGAGAAGATGACTAAACCAATAATATCTTATTGTTTTTGATTTATCATTGAAATAGTATTTTTTTTGTCATTTAATTGTTGAAGTTTAATATTGAGAATATTTTGACTATTAGTATTATACTGATCCACGGGGGATAGTATGATTTTTGATTTCAACCGTGCTTACACAGCAGAAGACATCTATCTTCTATAATCTATCTATACCAATAATAAAGATATGAGTCGGAATCCATTGACACCAGGTGTTAAAGATTAGTTTGACACCAAATTTCATCCGTTCATTTTCTTTAATCTAATGGACTATATTTAATCATCTAACTCCAATTTTTAATCCCTGATTTGGTAATTCTCTAGTCATTATTATTGTAGAACCCAAATAAGAAAAATGTGCTTTGCTGGCGGTTTGATTTCTATTATCTTCTTTAACAACAACATCAATGAAAAAATCATCAAAGAAAAAATAAAACAAAACTCTAATGAACACATACAAAGCTTTAATCAAAATCACCAAACGTAAACTCAACTAATGGATATGTTAATTGAATTTTTGTGCAAGAAAAACACTTCCCTCACATAATTCAAAATTGATAAATAATGTTAGTTTTAATTCATAGTTTTTTATATCCAATCGGAATATTGACATCTTTCATTGAATAATTCTTAGTGCTTGTAATTATTTTGAGTATGAATGTGAAAATCAAAGAAACTTTTTTATCAATATGTGAAAGCAAAAATCTCTGACCATAGAGAGATACCACATCGGGAAGAGAGATAGAGAGAAATAATGGTGAGGAGTTTTAGAAGGAAAATAAAATCTGCATTTTAATTAAAATCATATTTTTTTTATTTTAAGAAATAATTGTGTGTTTTATGGAACAAAATTGGTTATTAAGTGAATAAATACAAACCTTTGAATTAAACAAATTAACGGATGAGATTTGGTGTCAAACTAAACTTTAGTCCTTTATTTTTTTTATTTGTAACATTTTAGTCCCTTTTTTTGTAACAGTTTGGTCCTTTATCTTGTTTTTTTTTACACTTTGGTCCTTTATTTTTATAAATAAATAAGATATGAATCAAAGTGTTACGAAAAAAAAAGATAAAGGACCAAATTGTTACAAAAAAAAGATAAAGGACCAAAGTGTTACAAAAAAATAAGATAAAGGACCTGTAGTGTAATTTTGCCTAAAATATAACTTTATTCATATTTCCAAGAGAGATTGCATTACAATATACTCACTCCATCCGGTCCTTAATATAAGAAGAATATCAGTTTTTAGATATATTATCTAGACAATAATATAGTCTAGATAAATTAATATTTCAATGTATCTAAAAAGTGAACTTCTTCTTATATTAAGGTCGGAGGAAGTACTATTCCATAGTGAATCTAATACAATTGGGTCATTGGCCACTCGAAGGAAATACAAATAATACTAAATAACAATTGGAGGAATTAAAAATAGTTATAAAATAAAATAACAACTAACAAGTGCAATAATTTTTCAATTGAACTTGAAATCATGGTGCCAAAAAGACTTTTGAACTTCTGTATTGGACTTGGGTCGACCCAGCTTGCTAACACACACTTCCTCCCTCTCATCCAGCTCCATCAAGGTCGTGCCAGAAAGGTCTGCATCTCGATCTCAGTCATCGGCATAGGAGGCAACACCACTTGTGGTGGCTGAGGAGTCTTCCTACTGCAGCAGCACTATGACACAATTGAAACAACCGAAACTAAAACCAGAGCAACCATGAACCCGACAACGAGCCAAATAACCCATGATGGAGTTTGGTAGGGGTTGTAGTCAGCGTCGTTAAATGTAAAAGTCGGTAATATGCTATCGGGTGGCAAGGGGGAGGCGATGTACGTGGGTGGGAAGGTGGGATAACTCTCAAAGGGTGGAAAACTCTCAAATTTGTTGCTCATTCTCATTTTTAATTAACTCTCAATATGCTACTTGACAAATTGTGAAAATGGAGGATTGATCAACTATTGAAGCAAAATTTCTCAGCATGTCCTTGGTCCATTTCATCTTCAATGTGGTGTCTTGTCTTTTTGTTTGTTCTTAATTTGTTCTTCACAACACATTCGCGGTTCATAATTCTAAATAATGTGATCATCATATTTATATTCAGATTACTAGTATTATTATTATTATTATTTTGACAAAAGACTACTAGTATTATTCATCGACAAACCACATTCTTTCTTGAGTCAAAAACAAACAAACAAACTTCATACTAATAATAAAAATAGTCTATATTCATTTTGTTACAAACTTGGAGTTGGATGCATATGCATGTGCCTAATTGCCACTTTCGACTTTTTTATTTCTTACAATTGTTTTTATAGGAAAATAATACATAAGTAAATTTAGATTGTCTAATATATTTTACTAGAAAAAAAACAGACATGTACATATATTATATATGGTAGGGGTGTGCATGGTCGGATAATTTGACAAACCAAACCATATCCAAACCGAAACCATTTAATTGGATTTGGATTCATAACCATAACCATATTTTATTATAAACCGGTTATAAAACTGGTTATAAATTTGGTTATGGATATATAACCAGTTATTTTAACCAAACCAAATTTAAAAGTGGTCATTTTTTAAATCCAATTTTTAACCGGTTATTTTTAAATCTGATAAAAAAAATCAGTTATTTCATTTTAAAAACTGGTTTTAAGACAATTTAAAAAAATCTTTTTTTTTTTTGAAAAAATTCCAAATTTAGTAAAACTTGCGTAAAAAAAAATAGTAAAGAAATCAGAATTTTATACATAGAATAAATTCCTATATTTTATTTGGATAATGTAATTGAATTTCCTTCATTTAATTTTATTCATTTTAATAAAATCGACCATAAACCCAAAAATTGACCGAAAAACCGAAAAAATCGGCGGAAAAACCTAAAATCGGCTGAAAAACCTAAAATCGACCAAAAGCCCTAAAATCGACTATAAACTCTAAAATCGGCTGAAAACCCAAAAAACGACCCTAAACCCAAAAAATCGGTCGAAAAACCTAAAATCGGCAAAAAACCCAAAAATCGACTATAAACCCTAAAATCGACCGAAAAACGAAAAATCAACCGAAAAACGAAAAAATCGACTATAAACCCTAATATCGGCCGAAAAATGGGTTTATAGTCGATTTTAGGTTTTTCGGCCGATTTTGAGGTTTATAGCCAATTTCAGGATTTTGGGTCGATTTTAGGTTTTCGGCCGAGTTTTTTGGGTTTAGGGACGATTTTAGATTCTTCGGCCGATTTTTTGGATGTTGGCCGATTTTGGGTTTTCGGTCGATTTTTTGTTTTTCGGCCGATTTTTTAGGTTTTCGGCCGATTTTAGGGTTTATAGTCGATTTTTGGGATTTTGGCCGATTTTAGGTTTTTCTGCCGATTTTTCGGGTTGCCGTCCGATTTTAGAGTTTATAGTCGATTTTTTGGATTTTTGCCGATTTTAGGTTTTCGGCCGATTTTTTGGGTTTTCGGTCGATTTTTGGTTTTTCGGCCGATTTTTTGGGTTTTCAGCCGATTTTAGGGTTTATAGTCGATTTTTGGAATTTTGACCGATTTTAGGTTTTTTCTGCCGATTTTTCGGGTTGCCGGCCAATTTTAGGGTTTATAGTCGATTTTTTGGATTTTGGCCGATTTTAGGTTTTCGGCCGATTTTTTGGGTTTTTCGGTCGAATTTTGGTTTTTCGGCCGATTTTTTGGGTTTTCATCCGATTTTAGGGATTATAGTCAATTTTTGGAATTTTGGCCGATTTTAAGTTTTTCGGCAAATTTTTTAGATTTTTGGCCGATTTTAGGGTTTATAGTCGATTTTTGGGCTTTTGGCCAATTTTAGGTTTTTTCTGCCGATTTTTCGGGTTGCCGGCTGATTTTAGGTTTTTATAGGATAATTAGCGTAAAAAAAATAGTCAAAAGTTTCATATCAAAAAATGAAGAAATGCGCAAAAAGTCTAATCCAATGGATTTGGACATGGATATGGGCATTTAATTAAAAAACCGGATTTACATAATGGATACCCAACCATTTTTAGAATGGTCTGGTTAATATCTGTTTCCAAATAACTGGTTATTTGGAGTTGGTTTTGGATTTGGATATAGTCATATCCATATGACCGGATATTTTGCACACCCCTACTTAACATGTGCACACAAGTTAACATACCCTTATTTAAAAGAATTTAATGATGATGATGGACGGTATGTTGCATTTATTATTAAGAGATTTTCTATAAGAAAAACAAAATCAAAGAGACGTTGTTTACGCCAATTATCCAACCACTATGCTCCCACATCGATCTCCTATCTATTCAACGGTACAACTATTCCAATTTCCAACCAACCTGGAATGACTACCAAAATAACATAGGCTCTGTTTGGTAACACAAATAAGCTAGCTTATAGCTTATTATATGAGCTTATAAGCTTGTTTCAAAAAATTAGAGGTGTTTGGCAACAAACTTTTTGTACTAGCTTATAGCTTTTTTTCAGATGCTATTTCAAGTAGCATTTGAGCTTATAGCTTATAGCTTTTTACACTTTATTCCATTTTTACCCTTTAATTTAATAACTACCCACTCTAAAAAATAAACTACCCACTATCAATTATGTAATTTTATATTTAATAATCACTTTAAAAGCTAATTTTACCAAACACTTTAATTTCAATAAGCTAGCTTTTCAGCTATCAGCTATAAACTAGCTTTTCAGCTATCAGCTAGCTTATAGCTTATTTTTACCAAACAGACCCATAAAGTATTGCTTCAATTCACATGGCTCTGACTAGAATGGAAAAGTGGTGTAGGTCTCCCATCATGGGAAATGAGGTTTTAGCCATTCGATATATTAATAAAATAATTAATGGACAGGATGATTGACTGGCAACCTGAAGGGTGCAGTGTTCTTCAGTTTTTTGTTTTTCATACTATTGACCACATGGTTTTGAGTAATTAAAATTTGTCCATCACCAATATAACCCATATATTTCCTATAATTCAGTTTTAATTCCACTGATTTTAAAATAAACCAAAAAACATAATTGGTGTTGTGAAGGTGTCGTATTAATCTCTATAATTCAGTTTTAATCACACATTTTTAATCCCATTGAAAACCCCCTTGTACATCATTGTGAAGGTGTTGCACAGATGGAAGAACACGATGAAGATTTCGAAAACAATCGCAAGAACACGGTGGTTTCGAACCAGACTACGGTTTCAAGATTGATACACAATCGCATATCAGTGAAATCAGAGACTACAAGTTCTAATACCTGGTCTTATTATCTAAGTTTTCGTTCAACATAAAGGATATATTAAAATTGAATTAATTTGTACTATTACAATTAAAATCTGAATCTCCAGTTTTATGATATAATTTGTCCCTTTGATGAAACAAAATTACAGTCAAAATATAATTTGTCCCTTTGGTAACAATGAAGAAATTAATTGATTTTTCAAATAAAAGAAATCATGAAGAAAATAGTTAGAATTACAATTAAATTTTTAACTGTATAAATTGTTGGATTGCAATAGGAATTCTTGTGAAGTGATGAAATTCACGAGTTGCTGATGGTGTTGTGGTGGAAGTGATGAGATTTTGAAGGTTAGAGTTTGAGAAAGTGTCCATTGAATTAATTCATACAATTTGGTGTCATATTAATGATAGAATTCATGGTAGAAATAGCAGAGCAAAAAAACCCCTAACTACAAGGGGAAGTCTTCAATCTAAGCTTATTTTCATCTACAATTTCATCATCTAACTTAGTGCAATGAAAACCCCTAACTACAGAGAAAGAGGCATCTATATTTTTAATTTGGGGTTAAACTAATATTTAATGTTGTAAAGGGCAGTATTCATAAATATGCCAGTTGTGGTAATTGTGCAAATAACATAACTTAATATTATAATGATATAACCTGTTTCACCTGCAAATACAGATTAAAAATCCCTTTCCCATGGTGGGAGACCTACGCTACTTTCCCATGCTAGCCAACGCCAATTCACATTATTGCAATCACGGATGGACGACCGCGTTTTCATAACTTGGTGGGTTTTGAACATTAAAATTTTGATTAATAATCAATTATTTATTTTATGTTAGTCAATCAAATACAGTATTTATTTTGATTAAAATTTGCCATTTTTTTCAATTTCTTTTTGTACTAAAAACATTATATATGAAGCACTATGTTTGGTCTAGTTTACAAGTCATTCGTTATAAGCTCATCTACCTATAAGCTAGTCAGTTTATCAATCATTCGCTATTTTTTATATAGGAAACATTTATAAAAAAGTCCAATAAATAAAATTACAGGATGGTAACAAATGCTAATAAAAGGTAATGTAAAATGTCTCATAATTGGTTCACACAATCCATTCCATTGTAATATGCAAAGGCTAATACGCTAGCTAAGGGTCTTTTTCAAAGTCCAAAATGATGTTTGATTTAATTATATTGGTCAAAAATAAATATTGAATAGTTCTGGCTCATACTTAAATCATGCTATAAATATTTTTATGAAAAAATATTCATACATAGGGACATGATATGGGTCCCCCTAATATGAACCCCAAATAAAAGGTCCACCAATGAACCTCTCTATTGTACCTGCTATAGCAGGTTGCTCCTTTTATTGGTGAGTGGGGCCCACAAAATTTTTAAAAGAAAAAAAACAAATTTTTTAAAGAGATGAGTAGTTGATTACATGTTTGCCCCTTTAACTAGTCATAGTCATATATCTACAACTTCATAATGCTCTCATCTTCTTCATCTGAAATAATATTGGTTTTGAAATTTTTTGAGTTTTTTTATTTGTTCATCTTTTTTCTTATCTAGTATTTACGGTGAATTAAATACTAAAAAACATAAATTCATTATATAATTTTGTTTTTCGATTAGCAAAGAACTACATATTATTGGATGTATAACCTTTTTTTTTTTTACACACAATGTATAACTTTTTTTAAATCGTTGATTATTTCCAAAATTATTTGGGTGTTGTATTTTAGTATAAATTAAAATACGAATATGAATTAATTTTTCCCTTTTATGACCATTTTGTGTTGTCATGTTGGCTTTCAATGAAGAAGAATTTTTTTAATATTTCAAAATCTAATTTTTTTTTTGACTAAAACTTTAAGTTTTGACCGGAGATTTTAAATTTTATCAATATGAATGTTCAATATCACCTAATTGGACTAACAAACAAATGAGAAAAAGAATTTTGATCATCAGACTCCGAATGTATAGACAGATCGTAATAAAAGTCTAATCGAAAACCTAGTTTTAATGAAAGGGTAACCCAACTTCAAACCCTAAATCCCTAAATTATGTTTTCCCCAAATTTTTATTTTTTAGGCAAAATTACATTACATGTCATTTATCTTATTTTTTGTAACACTTTAGTCCTTTAGTTTTTTTTTTGTAACACTTTGATCCCTTATTTATTTACAGTATAAAAAATAAAGGACCTATTTTTTATGCATATATTTTATCATGGTTTTGGTTCTTATTTTTATGGGTAGATTTCTTTTATTTTAACTAATTATTTTTTTGTTCCTGACTTTATGTTTTGTATTTTTTTTATATTTTTATCTTTAAAGATAAAATTACATTTAAAGATAAAAGATTTAAAATATTATTAAAATTGATGAGAACAAATCTTTTTTTTTAACCGTAGTTCTTTTTCTTTTTATTAATGCATTAGTAGTAGTAGTTCCTTTTAATACTATAATATAATGTTAGGAAAAATGTTGAAATATTAATAATTTCAATTTTAAAAATATTTTTAATTAAAAACAGAAATTCATCATAAACTTCGTAAAAATCCACAAATTAATCACGATCTTCGTATAAACTCAATATTTTTTTTTTAAAGTAAACCCATAAAAAGAAAATCATCAATTGAACAACTACAACCCAACCCAGAATTTCATCAACATATAAAAAACGCTTTATGTTCTCAACCAACACTGATATTCTCTATCGTGACTCTGCTCTTAGTCCTTGCAAGAACCGTCGCGAACCAGATCGTATTCTGTTTCGATCTCACGCGTCACCGCGCCGCCGCCGTCGACGAACAACCCAACAGTGACGCCGCACCTCCATCTCCTCATTCGTGCTATTGTTTTCTATTCGTGCAACCCCACATCAAACGCACGCGTCCTTTGCAACAATAGACATAATTTATGACATACTTCATATGATGGGTCGTGATGATGTACCAGTTGGTCTAGGAGATGTTTTTGCAATGAATAAGACAGATCCAATACTATCAGTTGTTGGAGACTGCAAGTATGTTAAAGTTATTTCTTATGGGAGTGGGAAACGTGATAGAGAAGGAGAAAGATCTATTAAAGAAATATCTATTTTTGATAATATGAAAATAGAAAGTTTCAATTTCATGAGTGGTGATAATTAACAGGTCCAATGAGAATGGTAATCTTGTTAAACTGTTTGGATTTTATTTGCAATGAAGCATTGATACTGTGAGATTGGCTGCTGGTTGTTTTTTGACAGAGTTGTACTTACTACTACTTAGATTCACAGTTCAATGCAAGGGCATTAACGGAATCTATCATCCTAATTTAATATCAACAAATTTTTAATTTTTTTTACTGTTATGGGACCCACCAACAAAAAAGTTAAGGAAACCTGTTGTAGCAGGTCAAATTAAGAGGATCACCAGTGCACCTAAATTTTTGAGGACCATATTAGGGGCTCCCACATGATATTATTCTCATAATTATTCTTCAATTAATAGCGGCACAGCTTGTTACCTGTTTGCCCTTCATTCAAATATAATTATCCTACTTATATATATTACCAACAAATGACTTAATTGAATAATTCAATCTTAAAATGATTCCTTCTTCAAGGATGATTCTTTTCACTTTGCTGAACTAGTATAGGAATATTGTTTCTTAAACATAACTCATTGAAAATCTTAAAATATTAACTCTGAAAATCTTTATTGAAAATCTTAAAATATTAACTCATTGAAAATCTTTCTTAAACATTCTCATCTTGAGAAACTTTATAGTAGAATGACACTTTTATTAGATTATGAGGATCTCATAAAATTTATGTAGTTTTCCTTTTTTGTCTTGTATTGTTGTAGTATATCCTCTCAAAGCACACAAAGCTCAATGTGAGTTTAGTCACATAACTTCAAGTGCAATCTTATGTAGTTTGTGATGCAAGTTCTTATATCATGACTCTTCAATTCTTTTATGAGAACCTTAGCTTGTGGCGATGAAGAAGACTTTATACGATAAGTTTCTCACCTTCTAAATTAATTATTTTATGACCCGAATAATAGTTTTCTAATATCTTCACGAAGAATAGGATACCATATTATTGCAATTTTATAATGCTACTTTGATTCTTTCATGTTGAGAAAGTATGATGCACTTGTTGGTGTGAATGATTTATTATGTGATTATCGTTCTTTCAACAAAAACTCAAGTGAAAACATAACTCACAATTTGAGAAGATACTTTAGAACATATAGGCCAAGTGATGCAATAATGATACATATATAGTAGTTAGATAACGAAAGACTTAGGATAATAAGGGTGAGAGATATATACTTGATTGGCATTTTGACAAACCTAGAGACTAGAGGGGAAATGATGTTACTCATGTTATCGTGGAGTTGATAAAATATTATCACGACTTTCACTTGTCAATATTAGATTTTTTATAATTTAGGCATGGTCATGAAACACAATGGCATTTTCCTTCTAGTCTAACACAATTTCTATGACTTTTGTGATGCCCTGATGTTGTTATGAGAGTTTATCTATTTCTACCTATTTTTCTTGTGTGCATGCAGATAACACCATGTATGATCAATGTGTGATCAGTGGAGCTTTGTTGCAAAGTCATAATAAAGGTTTTTTCATATAACTTATGTTATTGTTTTATTTTAGACCATTGATTTATACTTTAACTATGACACTATGTGATTATGTATACCTCTAAAAATATAACATTATTGTATATACCTCTGATGTTTTTATTCTTTAACTAGATTCTATTTATGCTTTAACTATGTTATCTTTTATGATTGTTAACTTTATTGTGAAGAAGATCTCTTTTATGATTTAACTATTCTTTGATTTCTTAAAAATGTGAAATACTAATGTATGCCTTCGATTTAGATATTTTAAAATAAGTGAGAAAACATAATACTAATGTTTATCAATTTGGATGGACTAATCTAACATACCTTCAAACATGTTGAATTATACATTATTCAAATTCAATTCATTTAATTGATGAACTTATTTTGAGCTCAAGTTCAACTTTTTAAGTCGAATATCAAGTTTTAAAAAAAAAAATATCTTTTTGATCCATAAAGAAATTGAAAGAGTTAATAATTGAATTTTCGAATTAACTCAGTCAGTTAAATTTACTCCCTTCGTCCCAAAATGAGTGAGTCATTTTGACTATATACACTATTCACATATCTTGTTTTGACCCTATTTTTCTACTAATAAATAAAACATATATTAGCATATAAGATGTTGAATTCATCTCGAAGAGTATTTACAAAATATCATATTTTTATAATTTTTATTATTATACGATTAAAAATATTAATCATTAAAATCATGCATTGACATGCGTGACGCAGTCAAATGACTGACTTATTGTGGGACAGACGGAGTATTTGTTTTGTATTTTCCCAAACAGACCCTGTCCGACCACCCGGTCCAATATGGCTTTTCTGATTCGGTTCGTTTCCGTTTGCTCAATGAAACTGATACGTTGTGTGTACGAAATCTCTCTCGCCATAGAATTTCTCTCTCCGATTCGATGGCTTCCACTTACCGTGACCGTACGTCGGAGTTCCGATCACTGACGGAGACTCTAAAGAAGATCGGCGGCGGAGGAGGTGGAGCCACATCACCGCCTAATCAACAACCGTCTACCTCTCAAAATTCCTATTCAAGATCCGAATTCAACCGAAAAGCATCACAAATCGGATTTGGAATCCATGAAACTTCACAGAAAATCGCTAGACTCGCTAAGTGTAAGCAATTTCATCATCATTTTATGTGTATATATATATATTGAATCGAATTGAATTGATTGAATTTTGTTTTTATGATCTGTTATTGGTTGTTGTAGTGGCGAAGCAATCGTCGATGTTTAATGATCCAATTATGGAAATTCAAGAACTAACTGCATTCATTAAGACTGATATAACGACGTTGAATGCGGCTGTTTTGGATTTGCAAAATATTCAGAAAATTGATTTGGCTGATGAGATTTACTCAGAAGATAGAGTTGTACATTCCAATGCTGTTTGTGATGACTTGAAGAACAAGCTCATGGGAGCCACAAAGCATCTTCAAGATGTTTTGACTACTAGGACAGAGGTAACTATTGTTTAGCACAAACTTTACAAACGAATAGCGGATATAGTGGCGTTATAGCGCAATTGCATAGGGAAATTTTAACAAATTGCTATTGTTCTCTGATACGCGGTTTAGTACAAGGTGTTGTCAAATAGCGGCTATAGGACTCTAGCACAGTAAAATTTGAACAAACTGCTATTTTCTGTGATGCTTGATTGACTATACTTATGTCAAAAGATTTTAATCATCCGACGATTAAAAATTATTTAGATTGACGGTGTATATGAATTAAATCTATATTTGTATGTTTATCGTCAATCAAATTTTTATGTATATTATGTCATGTCACACAATTTTTCTCATGTTATGTAATTTATATGGTGAATGTATGTTATGTACCCTAGAATATCAAGGCTCACGAGAATAGGAGGCAAATATTTTCTAATAACCCTTTACAGCATCAACCAAAGTCAACTACTGAGCCGCCACCTTGGTCTAATTCAACAAATGCATTTGAAACTGAGAGTTTACAACAAACATCAGGGTAAGTAATTTTATTATCATGTTAAAGGTTGGCTTTGTTATTATGCCTTGGCGTTGTGAATTTTCTTTCCCAACTTCGTTGCCATTATGTAAAACTAGGGAAGGTGGCACAATGTGCAAACATTTGAATGTGGCTGTTGAGGTTGTCTTGTCACCTTCTAGTTCTACTTGGTGCATCTGAATTTGAAAGTTTTAAAACTCTTATTCTTCAATTGTCTTGAGGTCATATCATGGGTTGGTTAATGGTTCAATCTGGCCATATGTATGCGAGTGTGCCTTCGTATTAATGTCTCATCTAGCTAAAAATTTATTGTTTCATTTTACCCCTGACATGATATATAATTCATTTTCCGACTCTCGAGTATCAATACTTTTCATTATTTTCCCTAACACACACAATGACATAGTAGAGCTTTAATTCTTGTACCAGAAAGAAAAAACTTTAATTTCAACTTTGATACTTTACTCAGCTAGACAAGTAATAGTCTTGGTGATAGTCATCTCAGAGAAGCAGAACATATATATTTGATGTGTTGATAGGTAGGTGATCCTTGTTTCTCTTGCTGAAAAATTTAAATGTCAGACTTGACAAATGACTCCCAGACAAGAGGCCCGCACTCTGTATAGAAGATCTATTTTTACTCTTCTGAAATTCAGTATGAACATGCAATTAAATTATTTAAACTCGAAGTTTAGAACTGCACTTTAAACTGTTTGAAGGGATTCTCACCCTCGGCATAATTTTACTGAATCCCCTTTCAGATATTTACTCCTTGTGAAACATTGTTAAAATCTCGTAGTCTTAACGGCTTATTTTATATATCCTCAATTCTTTTCTACTGCTAACAAATATCTGACATATTTGGAATGCGAAAATCACAAGTTTTGGGTTTGTACATGTGTCTGTTATGTCGCTTAAATAGGAACCTACGATTAACTATGACATAGCTAATTACATATTCTATTTGACAAAGAGCATTTTAATACTTACAATTACAGATTCTATTTGACATAGCTAATTTAAATGTCTTATTTTGATTATGTTTAAAATGACAAGCCTTTGAAGTTTAATTCCTGAAAAATTCTTGTCTTATGCAGATTACCATCAAATGGAATTCCAGTTGGCAATCAGCTAAGGTTTGTTTGCATTTTCTTTCACAGCTACAAGATCAAATTGTCCCCTTTACATTTCTATATAACGTGATTATATGTTGGTCTAAAAACTCCAAATTTTACTTTTAAGCTAGCATTTTATGTAAAATGTAAAAAATGTGGCTTTCATAGGTTTCTCATGGATCATAAATCTCTTGTTGTATATTAACTTAAAAAGACCTAGTCTAAGAAGAACAGAAATTAGCACTGAACTTTCTGAATGGAACAGAGGAGTGAGTTCTTACAAGCAGAGAATAGAAACCTAATCACAGAATTGTAGGACAACAAACATAATGAAGAAATAAAAAACCAGAGGATGCTCTAAAAAGTCAGAGTTGCACTTCTTTCACACAGAAAATCCTCTACCCTAATCAGTCGTGCTAAAAAAGCGTCCCTTCTTTCCGCCATTTAAATCCCCTTCACTAACCTCCTCGTTTCACACCATGTAACATGTGGTTCCCAAAGATTATCCAGCCAGGCAATCTCTCCTTCCTGTGGTTGTCAAATTTTCGAGTTAACTCAGAATCAGCTAGTTTCCGACTTTAGGTATCAAAATTGAGTTAACTTGTTTACAATTATTATTTTTGTATAAAATTGACTAGCCTTTATAGACTTGTGAGTTTGACAACAATTGAATGAGTCTAACAAATGGTTATTTTCCCCTGACATGCCTAAAATTATAGTAGTTTTTTTATTCTTCATAAACTCAAAATACAACAGCTGAAGGATACAACAACATAGTGCACACAACATTAGTCTTGGAGTTATAGTACTTGACACTACAAATTGCTATAATATCCCATCATGAACCCATCTGCGAAAAAAATGAACAATGTTGTATTGAGTATTAACCCCATAGCTCCGAGCACGAATAAAGTCACAAACCGGAAAACATGACATGAATAAACCCATCACTACAAGTTTGCAATGAAGCCAAAAGGCCACCAAGGTGAATGAACCCAGAGTATTAACCCCATAGCTCTGAGCACGAATAAAGTCACAAACCAGAAAACATGACATGAATAAACCCATCACTACAAGTTTGCAATGAAGCCAAAAGGCCACCAAGGTGAATGATCCCAACTCTGACGAGTTGAAACCTAGCTTAGAATCCTTCTCAAACAAGGAGAATTCAGTCCCTCCATCCTTGGCCCTTTAGTATTTTTTAACTCTGATTTGTCAATTAGTCCATCAGTAATGGTATGGTTTTTTCTGGTGTCAGTTATTTTCCCTTTTTAATTTGACATGATTTATGTATTCACGAAATTTAATTACGACCTCGATAGTGCTTATTATTTCACTTACTGTCTCTTGAATCCTCGAATCATCTTAAACAAGAAAGCTAACTCTAGTTTCCTTTGCAACGCTAATCGAACTCGTCGAATATGATAACTCACAAAAAGCACAAACGACATCACAGAATCTGCGTTTTGGAAACGTGAAACGCAATACAGTGTATTGTTCTTCTATCAATGGAGTTGGAGTTCGATCCGATCCCAATCGGTTCGTGCTCCAAAGAGCATCACAACATTTACCAGCAATGGTTCAATTTCGCTGATTCAGGTACTAATCTATCTATTTTCACTAATTTCTTGCTTAGTTTTTTTGGTTTAACAATGGAACTGAACACTGTGCTCGCTTTGATTTTCAGATAGTGATGGACGCATGACGGGGAATGATGCCACCAAGTTTTTCGCTATGTCTAATTTGTCCCGTCAAGATCTTAAACAGGTTTTCTTGTTTTTCTTACATTTATGACTTGTAAACAATCTTAAGATATGATTGCTTGGTTTGATAGTTCAGAAAAAGGGATTAAATTGGTTGCTTGGAGGTAACATATGCAATGGAATCAAAACTTAGATAATGTGATTTTGGCAGGTTTGCCCCTGTTGTAATTTTCTAACTGAGAATCCACTGTTTTGCCATGTCACCCACTTTGTATGGTTATTTTTAAACTGATAGTGTGATGCGGAAAGATGGTGGTCTCTCATTGGATATTAGTGTAAACCTATTTTACACCGACAATGTATGACCATTATTATATATATAGTAAATGTAATGAATTTGCATTTATATTCGAGAATATAGAATTTTATTATATATATAGTAATTGTAATGACTTTGCATTTGTATTCGAGAATATAGAATATGCACCGCCAATGTAAGATAGTTTTACACCAACATCCAATGAGCATCTTGTATTCCACCAAATCATAGGTTATTTTGAAATTAATTGTATGACATTGCAAATTAATGGTTTACACTAACATCCAATGAGCATCTTACACTGTCAAGCATGCATCGGTCCAATTTCAACTTTCCCTGTCCATCCTACTATCAGGGTAGTCAATCGCGCGCGATCCCGGTGGGATCCCGGTGACGCGGCGCGGAGCGGTGGCCAACCGCTACGGGAAGACTCGGAGCGGAGCAGCTCACCTTCTCGGTGGGATCCCGGGTTCTCAATGGAGCGGGTCGCGTATATCCATCCCGGGATTGGACCGGGTTTTTAAAAACATGGGTTTTTGGGAATTTTATTGATTTTAGTAAGGGTATATTTGGTATTTTACATCTTGTTGTTCACAACTTCACAAAAGAAACCCTAGCCGCCGCATCAATTCACATCTATTATTTTCTTCACATCAAAATAACGATCCAAAATCAAATTCATCGTATTATCATCTCCAAAATCAAAGCTTCATCGTATTATCATCTCCACCTCCTAACTTCTTCAAAGCTTCATCATCTCTCCAAACTTCACCAAGGTTGGTTATGTTTCTTTCATCATCTCTATTTCATCATCATCAACTCTGTTTTTTTTTTGTTCTAATCTCTCTACTTCATCATCATCAAATCTGTTTCTTTCTTCTCTACTTTTCCAACTCTGTTTTTTCAAGCTCTGTTTTTTTTTTTTTTTCAAGCTCTGTTTTTTTTTTCTTTTCAAGGTCTGATTATTTTTTCAAGCTCTGATTGTTGTTCTAATTAAACCACTCTGTTCCTTTCTCTTCAAGCTCAGTTTTTTTTTTCTTTCTATCTTCTAATATCTATTTCATTCTGTTATAGTTTAGAATTTGTCAACTATGGCATCATCTTCATCTTCAGCAATACCATCAATCTCAGAAACTGTGCAGTCTAGTTATGTGAGGCATACAACAAGTGGAGGATGAAGGTGTTGAAGAAATTGGAGATGATGTTGAAGATAATGTTGTGGAGGCTGATGAGGATTATGAAGAAGACAATGATTTTGATGATGATTATTAGACTTGATTATTTATTTTAGTTACTTTATTAATCTAAGTGACTTTTGCTTATTTATTTTGCTTGACTTTTGTTGGTAATTTTTGTTACTTTATGATGATGAAGGTGTTGAAGACTTGAGATTTGTGGTTTGAATTTATGATTTATGAATGTTTTATGGATTTTGAGATGTTTGTTTAGTTTTACATTAATTATATATTTATAGTATTATTTATGTAATTTATAAAAAAATAAAAAAATGAATAGCGCCATCCCGGCCATCCCGCTCCCCGGGATGCCGCTATCCCATTTTTGGGGTTGGCTGCTCCGCTCCGGGATCCGGGATTAACTACTATGCCTACTATACTAAACTCTACTCTTTTTCACTTTGCTAAATCAAATTATAGTGGTTGCTCTTGAATTGGGTTTGAACTTTGATTTGTGGAAACACTATCACAGATTATCCCACGATGTTGTTAAATAACAGCTATAGCGGCGCTAGCGCTATTGCATATTGGAATTTGAACAAATCGCTATTGTTCCACGATATACTATTTAGTACCAAATATTGTGAAATAGCGGCTATAGCAGCGTTATAGGCTTATAGCACTGTTGTGTAGTGGAATTTGAAAAAACCGTTATTTTCTGCAATCTGCAATTAACGACACTGTTATTCAATGTAACTCCTTTTGTTTTGACTTTTTGTTTTTTAGATTTAAAGATGTTGCTATTAAGAGTTTTATGTTGTCAATTGACCATTTTGTTTTAAATTTTAACTTTAATTTATTTTGTTTTGTACTAGACTAATAGTGGATTGGGCGTTTGCCCTCTTCTATTCCAAAAAAAAAAAAAAAAAGACTGATAGTGGATTGAATTTGAACTCCTACACTTTTATTTATTTCACTTCGATACTAATTTGACGTTTGTGTCTATCAATTGGAATGGTATGGACATGTGGTATTTGAGTTTTTACATAAACTGTACTTGTTGATAAGTATCTCTTTTAATTTTTTTCTTTATACCTCGTGAACTAAATTGTTTGTTTCTTTGCTCCTTACCAAAATAAGGTGTGGGCTATTGCAGATTCAAAGCGACAAGGTTATCTAGGTTTCCAAGAGTTTATCATTGCTATGCAGGTAAAAATATGTTACACTTTGCGGAAGTTTAATGCTGATCGATTTCCAGAATCTTACTCATTTGAAATGTAGGTAGTTTCTTTGGCACAATCTGGACACCCAATAACACATGATCTGCTGAATAGTGATGGTAAGTAAGTTATGTGTGTTTAGGTTTTTCTTCTATTGTTTTGTTTGAATAAAGTTTTGTAATTGTATTGGTCAAATATTAAAATGCACATAGTGTGTACTGTCTGCACATATTTATTGTGAATTTCGATAGCAAGTTTTTTTTTAGCTAATAGAGCTTATCATTTATTGCAGTTGATTTGAAAAATCTGAAACCTCCCATAATGGAGGGTTTGGATGTATTACTAGCTGTAAGTATTTATTTTTACGATTTCCTATTTTTTTATGGTATTAACTTTTTCATGTTTATTTAGTAAAAGTACTTACTGCTTGGCTTTGTATCTACAGAAAAAAAAGCATAAACAAAAAGACACTGATGTAAATGGTAATATATTTCCCATTTTATTGAATATGGGCACTCGTTGATTTTTGTTTTCTTGTTTGCTCCTTTCTCTTCAAAATCCCAGTTAAGTAACTAGCGATAATGCAGGTAGTCCTCAGTTACAGCTATCACCATCAAGCAGTTGGTTTTCTTCGAAGTCCACAAAAAAGGCAAGCATTCTGCTACTCTGTGTATCTGTGACTTTGAATTTTTCCTCCCTTTCTTTGTGCATTATCCTTATCTGCTGCTAGAGAGAACATCCTCAATATTCATCTTAAGTTTTGGATTAGTAACAGTTACAAGTTTGATTGGCATTCTTTACCAGCTTTATTATGCTTTAGTTTCATTTTGTGTCATCATAATCTTGAAGAATGAAAAGTATCCCCAGGAATGGTTGGTTTGATTTTTGTCTGACTAGGATGTTACTAGAGGCCTGAAACTAACATTATCTCTTGGATTTTATGCAAACGTCTAAATGATGCATGCCAATACCAATAATCTGCCTGAAGTATCAAGGCTAATCAAATTTTCATTTTGTCTTGTATCCATCTAAGTTGGTATCTGATAGGGCATAAAACAATTTGGCATTATCCTGTAGATGTGTTCTCTAGGCCCTTTATTCGGTGTGCTGCTACTTCTTTGCTATTGCCAAAGCTTAGAAATTATACTTATATGTTCTTATAGGGTTTTCACTTCTATTTTGGTGCATATTTCAACAGGTGCCACTTTCCTCTGTGACATCAATAATTGATGGCTTGAAGAGACTCTATATCCAGAAGTTGAAGCCTTTAGAAGTTACTTACCGCTTTAATGATTTTGTCTCCCCATTATTGGTCAGTAAGTTACCATCTTTAGAAATGACTGGCCATTATAGATTTAGTGTCACATTTCTATACTTGGTTACATCATTGCTTTGTTTTAAATACACAATTGACATCTTTATTGATTGCAATGCTTTACTTACTGTAGACAAATAGTGATTTTGATGCCAAACCTATGGTTATGCTTTTGGGTCAATATTCAACTGGTAAAACAACATTTATCAAACATCTGCTTAAATGTGGTTATCCAGGCAAGTAATTCTGCTTTTTCTATATCCATATCGGTGTCTAAGTGTGGAACTTCCCATATCTGTTTTGTAGACATAAGTTATTGAAGCTTGTGTTGTTTTTCCATAACTATCAATAGGTGCACATATTGGACCTGAGCCTACAACTGATAGGTTTGTTGTTGTCATGGTATGTGCCAGAAAACCAGAGTCCCTCCCACAACACTCTAATACCTTAAAGTTTTCAAATTATTTTTGCATAAGTGCCTAGTTTTGACTATTTGAATTGTCTTGAGTTCTAGCAACACTCTCTAACACACTTTCCAACACACTATCATTTATTGGTTAAAATTCATATTGGTCCCACCAAATCAGGTGGGTCGCATATAATTTTGGTGGGACGATATAAACTTTAACCAATAAAAGAGTGTGTTAAAAAGTGTGTTACTAGCATTATTCTTTGAATTATTGTAAGATATCTTCAAGTCATCTTGGAAAATGAATTATTGCATTAATTTTAACTAGCAAATGGTGTTGGTGTACAGTCTGGACCTGATGAGAGAAGCATTCCTGGAAATACTGTTGCTGTCCAAGCAGACATGCCGTTTAGTGGACTTACAACTTTTGGCACAGCTTTTCTGTCAAAATTTGAGTGTTCACAAATGCCTCATCCGGTAAGTTGCTTTAGCTCCATTGAATAAGTTAATTGATTTTCCTTGTGTGCATTTGGATATAACCATTAACCAATTTTTGATTGTCCAAAGCTACTGGAGCACATTACATTTGTGGACAGTCCTGGAGTTCTATCTGGAGAAAAGCAACGGACACAACGAGCATATGATTTTACGGGTGTAACATCTTGGTTTGCTGCAAAGTGTGATTTGATACTCCTCTTGTTTGATCCTCACAAACTTGATATTAGTGATGAGTTCAATCGCGTGATAACTTCTTTGCGGGGACATGATGACAAAATTCGAGTAGTTTTGAACAAGGCAGATCAAGTTGATACTCAGCAAGTAAGCACTTGTGTAGTTAAACTTCGGTTTGTTTTTATATATATACTAATGAAACTCTTAGTACATGCTTTAGGGAATACTGACCTCAATTTGGCTCTATGTTACAGCTGATGAGGGTTTATGGAGCCTTAATGTGGTCACTCAGGAAGGTGCTGAACACACCTGAAGTCACTCGTGTGTATATTGGGTATGTCACTTAGTATATGTATGTCATTGTTAAAATGTACTCTTTGACATGGAGAGTTGGAAAGAAACCAATGTGTTTCTGCATTCACCAGTTATTTTAATTTTATCTTTATCTAGTATCATGAAGTTGCACCAATGTTATTTTTGTGGTGGAATTGTGGCAGATGTATTTTTCAAATTTTTTTGATACTTATCATAATTATAGATTTCTGTTATTGTGCTATGAGGGTTAATTCCAAATCTACCGTAATCTCACCTTTCTTTTGCAGCTCCTTTAACGACAAGCCTGTAAATGATGCTGTCAGCGGTCCAATCGGAAAGGAACTGTTTGAAAAAGAACAGGAAGACCTTCTTTCAGATCTGAAAGATATACCAAAGGCGGCTTGTGATCGAAGAGTGAGTTTATTTATTTAATTTTATTTTATTGAAGAGTCATTTTATTTTATTTTCTACTAGACATAGTTAGCAAATAAACTATGAAGATTGACATGATTTAATTACTAGGAAGTTTGCCTTTTGATTTAATTTTGTGGATCTTCCGGGGTCATTTTCTTGATGGAGAAATTTGATATGTATACTTTTGCTGAATATCACAATCCAGTTAATTATTGTTTATATGTTATTTATTGAAGTTGCTGATTTGCATAATTTTATCTTATGTATTCAATTCATTGACTATTGTAGATCATTGAATTTGTTAAATGAGCCCGAGCAGCCAAGATACATGCTTACATTATCGGTCATCTTAAAAAGGAGATGCCTGCGATGATGGGCAAATCTAAAGCTCAGCAAAAACTCATTGATAACTTGGCAGGTGAATTTGGAAAGGTATGCACCAGATTCTTCATTTGCTCTGCTCACCTTACATGTCTCTTTGATGTCACTTAAATATTATATTGTGTATATATGACCTGTAAAATTCAAAACAGGTACAAAGGGAGTTCCATTTACCTCCTGGTGACTTTCCAAATGTTGAGCATTTCAGAGAGAGCTTGCGTGGTTATAATATCGACAAGTTTGAGAAATTGAAGCCAAAAATGATACAAGTAGTTGATGACATGCTTGCCTACGACATTCCTAACCTCTTGAAGAATTTTAAGAATCCTTATGATTAAATTTCTTAGCACTTAATCCATTGATGAGTTGATTTAGTTGCAGTGACATTTGTAGTATACTAATATTGCGGGTTATATCCAGTAAAAAGAATAATCTTACGGGTTATTGATGTAATACACCCTGGTCCCTAATCCCATTTTCTGTAGTAGAGTTTTAATGTTCATATATGAACTTTGTATTGTATTCTTTATCAGTGTCATCAGCAACAAAGTTTCAAAATAAAAAATAAAGTGAAACCACAATTATTTGTCGGGTTAGACATGTTTTTTCTCTATAATATCAGTGATTTTTGGTTTTTAATTTTTTTTCTGCTTCTAGTCTTGAATCTCTTACTTGGTTTAAAAGTTTTAGTATTTTCTAGTCTTTGTTGTTAATGAATCTTTGACTGTTGAGTGATGATGGGTTGGTCCGACAGAAATACACATCCCCACCACAATAATCTTTTGTTCCTTTTTAGTTATCGTACATTCTCATTGTTCTGCAACATACATGTGAAAAGGATATTAATGTAGAGAAGGATGTGAAATTGAGAATGAGAATGAAAGAAGAGAGAGTGATAGCGAAGAAATAAATGGAAACGAAGCGCAGAACAAAAATACTATTGAATGAAGTGAATGTAGTATGGAAAATGAGAATTGGTTATCGTACTTTGTGGTCTTCATCTAACAAAAATCCTTCACATTTGCTTTAGGTTACAACTTACGATGACCATGGCAGAACTGAGGGGACAATGTCCCTGGGACATTGGTTATAGTCTCTTTGTGGTGCAAATATTTATTAATAGTGGGCTTGGTTTGTGGGTCATATCGATTTCAAGGCTTATTTTCCAATAAGCATGAGAATGGAAGCAATATTAAATTTTGGTGGGATGATGTATGGGTGGAAAACGTGGTTGTTTCTAATTTCATGTCAAAAGGATATATAGTTTCATTTAAGAAGTGTGACCACAAGATTGGATGTATGTACACGGTTAACTCAATATCTCGTTACTTATTCGGTTCAATCCATCCCCCAGTTTCTTTGAGCTTGGATAAGTTATCTTGATTCGAGAAATTATGGATAAGCCATGTTCATTTAAAAGTTATTGTTTTTACTTGGCAACTACTTCTTTGGTCAATTACCAACAAAGAAAGCCTTGCTAAGAGGGAAATTTTAATTTGTAATGGTTTTCAACCGTATTGTATGTGGGACTTGGGACTTGCCCCGTGCGGGAGTTGTTGTATAAAACTTTAAGGTAGTTTGGTTTTGTATCAGTTGTTCGTTCATAGCTATCCTTTTGTGGTGTTGGGTGTGTTCTGTTTCTCCAATGGTGGTGGGAGGTGTCTAAAAGGTTTGTTAACCGTGTTGGGTATTTATAACACTTTGAAGTAGTTCTTTTCCTTGAGCTTCAAGTTCGATAGATTTTGAAGAACTCTATCTGTCAATTCTGCATAAAAGCTCAATTGGTTACCACCTCCCACATTTTCCTTGCTTTTTGAAGATCCTCATCAGAGTTCTCTAAAACATTTAAGTTTTTCAAGTTGGGCCTTTTTTTTTTATCTAATTTGAATGTTTCTTGTTTAAACCCTTTATCTTTTTCACAAACATCTTTCTCAATAAAATCCCCAATTCGGCTATCATATAGGCTTGCTACACAAATAATTTGGCCCCCACTAGATACATTTGCAATACAACTAGAAGAATAGCCTATTTGTGATATTTGTGTAGTTGTCATCATGATGTATAAGGTCTTCATTGAGACATATATTTTTATATTATTTGACTCTTAGGCTTTGTTTGGTTGACAAAAGAAAGTGAAAGGAAATACAGTAGTAAGAGGAAAGAATTTAGAGATGACAATAGGTAGGGTATGGGTAGGTTACTAAAGTACCCATCCTCATACCCGCAGATTGAAAAAATACTAGTACCCATCCCCAAACCCGCGTGGGTAATAACTTTTGCCCCCGTCCCCATACCCTATGGGTACCTAGGTACCCATACCCGTACCCGTTACCCGCATTTTTACTAAAAATAAATTGATCAATTATAAAATATCATATAATTTTAATATAATTAAAAAAATTTCAAAGATTTTAATATTGACTAATGAAGATTATAAACAAAATTATTACTAACCTTATTTTAAAGTTCATATTTATGTTAAATATTCACATTATTTTTATATTATGTTATAAATAAACATTTTTATTAAAAATATGTAATAGTTTAGTAGAGTTGTATTTTTTTAAATTGATTTACATATATTATAATATAATAATATAAATAAAATAAATAAATATATATTATGCGGGTATGAGGCGGGTTGGGTACTAAGGTACCCGTACCCGCACCCATACCCGTTTATTTTTGCGGGTAATTACCCATACCCATGCCCGTACCCAAAATGCGGGTTTTTACCTACCCGTTGTGGGTAATTTTTGCGGGTACCCTCTGGGTATGGGTCAAATTGTCATCCCTAAAGAATGTTGAAGGAATGAAAATGAGTAGAAACTGAGTGAAAAATGAGTTGATTGTATGGTTGTTTGGTTTGAGCAAAAGTGAATAAAAAGTGAGAGGAAAGAAACATAAAAAGTAAAATTAAAAAAGAATAAATTTTTTAAAAGACATCAATATCCCTATAATATAATATTTCCTTAGGTGTGAATTTTAAAAACAACATAAGGATAGATATTATTGTCATTTTCACGTAAGCTTTTGTCTTTGTTCCATTTTCTCTCCACTTTTGGACGGAAAGAATAAATGTGTGGGTCCCAGCTTCTGTACTTCAAATGTTTCCCTCCCCTTCATGTGCCAAACAATAGAAGGATGTTGGAAACTGAGCTTTCCTTCCTTCATGAATCTTTCCTTCCAAAATCATTGGAAACAAACAGACGCTATAAAAAGGAACTTTAAATTATTTTAATAAATAACATTATCAAAATTACAAAAATAAAATAAAAACCATATTCATTCATAAATCATTGCAAAAAGAGTTGCAATATTGTTTTATACAATTACTTTCCACAGGAACATGGAGGTCCTCCAAACTGAAGAGAATATCCAAATTGTCCTCCTTTATCTCCATAGTAGCGAACATTATAGCAATTAGGGCAATCATTTAATGTGGCTGCTAAACTTGTTACGGGTCCAATAAATTTTCTGGATACGGTTTGATATGCAACGTTCCTAAAATAACAAGCGTAACCAAAATCACCATTTGGGAGACCTCCTGTTCCCATCGCAGGACTATCAGTACCCGAAGGAGTTACTGTAAGCCCACCCCATCCCACTTCATCAGCTTCTTTCAAGTTAGAGAACAAGTGTGCTGGAAAATATCCAATTGTCTTAAATGCCACAGATAACCACCAATTTTTGCTTGCTGGATCCTGGATATATACCATAAAATTTTGTAAATATATTATTTAAATCCTTGATATTGTAAAATAATCTGACAATTTCTATTATACTTTACTTCTTGTTTAAGTAATTTGTTCATTAATAAAATTTAGCCGATTAAAAAAAATAATCTATATATTTTCAATTAAAATTTCAAGTAAAAATTAACCTGGACAAGAGAAATTGGCAACTCAGTCATAGTGCCACGATAGACTGATGTACGTGATATGCGTGAACCAACGAAATATATTTGGGCGGTCTGAACGAAACCGTTGCACAATATATTGTAGCATCCATTTGCATTACCTGACTGTGATATTTAAGTATCATGTTAGATTTTAAAGTAATAAAACAATGTTTTTCAATAACATCAAAATTTAAAGAATGAAAATTGTGTTTTTCAAATAATAGCAAATTTTTTAAAAAAATTTAAACATTGAAAAAATTAGTTATTTTAGTAAGAACAAATCTTGCCAAGATACGAAGTATTTCTTATGTTGTAATACAAGTAAAGATAAAAAAATTAAAAAATTACTTACCTTCCAATATGTGTATAGATGTGTATAATTATCATTATATAATTGTGGAAATACCTAACATCATGTATCAGATATATTAGTTAGTTTTTTCTATTACATCAAATTTATTTAAATTATAAAGCCATAAAATGAATGCTTTTATGAATAAAAAATATTGATATAATAATAGGGATAAATTAAATCCTAAATTAAAACTCACATGCCATCCAACTACAATTTTATTAGTACCATCTCCATTTCCATTTTGGACATATAAATGCCCTGCACTTTCTTGACCCTTAACAACACTTGGATGCCAAACACTAGTAGTTCCATTTACTCCATAGTAGGACCACCGGAAGGTGAAAGTAATACATGAGCAGTCTACATGTTCAATACAATCACATATATATTAATGAAATATTGAACCATTATATATTTTTTTGAACAAACAAAAATGAAATATATATTAACACCAAAATGAAGTCGTTCCTGACACAAATTCAGTTGTATATATGAGCAAACTTACACTAGTGCGAAAGCTATTTTGAGTTAGTTTACGATCATTGAATAAATATTTGTCTTGAATGAGATCATTTTTAGTGACTCTTCGAATAGGAACAGTTCCTTTTGGACAACTAACTTTCTGGAGCCCATAAAGGGATTTGGTTGGCGAAATCTTCATACTTGTTTGAGTATCTTTTCTTTCAAAACTTGGTTTTATCTACCACAAATAAAATGAATATTGAAAGTAAGAGTATATATAGGTAAAAAATAAAACAAAAAATATAAAATTAACCATGGTAAAATATTTTACCAGCAATTTATGATTTTGTAACAAGGGATGATCAAAAGCCGGCTGTTTATAGATATCAACACAATCAACTATATACCCTGCCTCGACCTATAGGAACAACCAAAATCAATCAAAACAAAATCTTATTATATATGAAGATCAAATTAAACTACCAATAATAAAAATGTTTTTATATACATGAATACTCTTGATAGGAGACTTGTTAATGAGACTTAATTGTCTCTCCAACTCTAAATCATCTTTCGACATGCGTTGCAAACTATCAACTGTGTAAACAGTAGTGCTAGTCGCCAAATAAAAAACAAAGAACAACATATTCATCATTTTTACAATTCTCTTGTTTTGATGATGAATCATAGTTGAATATATTGCCTATATATATATATATATATATATATATATATATATATATATATATATATATATATATATATATATATATATATATATATATATATATATACCCTAGGATATATGAATCATTAATATAAATTGATTATATTTTTGAATGAATTTAATACAGTTTTGACGGAATTTAACCCATTAGTTTTAATTCTATATATGCAGTCAAGGAGAGACGGAGGCATGAATCAAACTTATGGAGATCAAATTTATAAATTTAATATGAATAATTTATATAAAAAATTATAAGGCATTGAGTGTGAATATGCATTTTATTTTGTTAAGATTTGAACCGTAGAAACTTAAGTGTTTAAGGCCCAATATATTATCTACCTAAAAAAAGGCCCAATATGTTGTTTAAAAAATATTATGTAGGAAAATATAGGCTTAACTTCACTTTTGTGTAAAAAGTGGTATTTTCAGTTTAGAAGATATGCAGAAATATCACATAAAAAATTTGTTGATTATAACATAAAACATTAGACCGAAAAATTACATAATTTTTTTTTTATTAAACAGAAAATTACATCAAAATTAAATTAAATGACGACCAAAAGAGAAGTTCTTCCCACCTAAAGTGATTTGTAGGATTTAAAAAATTTATAGTTGATTTAAGTAATTTTTACTTTAATCGTGGGTTGTTTATAAAGAACCAAAAGTTGACCCCACATATTAATATAGCTAGTTGATGTTCATTTTCATAATGATATAAAATATTATTACTATGTTGTTTGAAGTTGGCTTAGTTCACGTTGGTTATATTGTTGCCGTAAACTAAGTTTTAGTTGACCACTTGCCATGTCATGCTTAGTCCAATGCACAATTCTTTATAGCCAACGTTGGTTATAAAAAACAACTAACAAGTGCAATAATTTTTCAATTGAACTTGAAATCATGGTGCCAAAAAGACTTTTGAACTTCTGTATTAGACTTGGGTCGACCCAGCTTGCTAACACACACTTCCTCCCTCTCCTCCAGCTCCATCAAGGTCGTGCCAGAAAGGTCTGCATCTCGATCTCAGTCATCGGCATAGGAGGCAACACCACTTGTGGTGGCTGAGGAGTCCTCTTACTGCAGCAGCACTGTGACACAATTGAAACAACCGAAACTAAAACCAGAGCAACCATGAACCCGACAACGAGCCAAATAACCCATGATGGAGTTTGGTAGGGGTTGTAGTCAGCGTCGTCAAATGTAAAAGTCGGTAATATGCTATCGGGTGGCAAGGGGGAGGCGATGTACGTGGGTGGGAAGGTGGGATAACTCTCAAAGGGTGGAAAACTCTCAAATTTGTTTCTCATTCTCATTTTTAATTAACTCTCAATATGCTACTTGACAAATTGTGAAAATGGAGGATTGATCAACTGTTGAAGCAAAATTTCTCAGCATGTCCTTGGTCCATTTCATCTTCAGTATGGTGTCTTGTCTTTTTGTTTGTTCTTCACAACACGTTCGCGGTTCATAATTCTAAAGTACATTCACGGTGGGACCAAATAATGTGATCATCATATTCATATTCAGATTACTAGTATTATTATTATTATTATGTTTTTTTTTTTTGACAAAAGATTACTAGTATTATTCATCGACAAACTATATTCTTTCTTGAGTCAAAAACAAACAAACAAACTCCATACTAATAATAAAAATAGTCTATATTCATTTTGTTGCAAACTAGGAGTTGGATGCATATGCATGTGCCTAATTGCCACTTTCGACTTTTTTTTTTTTTTTTTACAATTGTTTTTATAGGAAAATAATACATAAGTAAATTTAGATTGTCTAATATATTTTACTAGAAAAAGAAAAAAACAGACATGTACATAATATATATGGCCCCCTGCATTATATATCTTGTTTGCTAACAGTGTAGCCATTTATTAACGTTCTTCACTATATCATTAATTATTGAATTTTATAATATAAGGATGTTTTAATAAATAATATTAATTTTATTGTAAAATCAATAAAATTAGTCATTTTCTTAAGAATTAGCACACAATCTAAATGCACAAAATTTTGTTTTGTTAATATATTATTTGTTGTTTTGTAATTGTTCAAACCTAGTTTAAAAAGTTAGTTTCATTTCAAGTTAGTTGGTTGTAACTAACTTATTAGTTAGTAGTTGGTTAGTTGGTTACTTGCTTATAAAGTTAATCACCTATATTTTGTTTTCTATAAGTAGGAGTTAGAACAAGTGTGTAAATAACTTTTTCTCATATTCTCTAATCGATAAAATCTCTTTTCTTCTCCCTAAATTTTCTTCTTCTTCAATAACACAAAGTGTATGTGCGTGCTTGTTCTCCAACATTATTTGACTTCTTAAAAAAAAATTATTATTAGGTTAGTGACCCTACTTAAATTTGCATAATTAGTAGGACTGTCTCTATTTTTAAATATAGAACTCTCTTAATTTTTTTCTTGTCCCTTTTTGTGTGAGATCCATTTTAAATGGTGATAGTCTGATAGAGATATGGAAAATGTTTTTTTTTTTTTTTTTATAAGCTGAGATATGGAAAATGGCTGATATGATATGTATTCACGTGACACATGGTTGAATGAAATGCATCACAACTAAGATTTTCTATAATTGCCGGTTTCTAGTCCTCTTTTCTTTCTCCAATATTTGAAACAAACAATATTATGTGCATTAATTGATTTTTCCATTTTCAGATAAAGCAAAAAAAATCATCAAATTTAGGAGAATTTCAAGAGCAACTCAAACGACAAAAATCATCCATTTTATAATATAGTTGAGGTAAGAAAAAATTATGGAGAAATGAGTAATAAAAAAAAAGAAAATTAACTACAATAAAATATTTTACCTGCAATTTATTATTCTTTAATAAAGAATGATCGAAAGCAGATTGTTTGTTAATATCAACACAATCGATTATATGTACCCTAACTCTTTCTATAGAAACCACTAAAATCAGTAAAAAAAAATAGCTATTAAATGAAGTTTAAATTAAACTACTAATAAACGATATATGTGTGTAAAATATACTTGAATACTCTTGATAGGAGATTTGTTAATGAGACTTAGTTGTCTCTCCAACTATAAATCTTCTTTCGGCATATATATGCACTATCAACGGTGTGACCAAATACTGCTGGTAACCAAACACATACTTATAGTTGTCTCTCCAACTATAAAGGACATATGTTTTCAAATCATGTCTCATTTTTTTCTTTGCTCAACTATATTATAAAATGATGTCCAATTTTGTAACAGATCTTTTCAAAATGGATAACTATAATGAAAAGCAACAAGTTAGTATAAATATAACACATCAAAATCTTATTTCTATTCGAAGAAACGACACCAATAAATCCTTTAATGTATGGAGCAAATGAATAAGCAATCAAATCAAAATGGATGAGCAATTAAACACAAAAGTTAAAACAAGTAAAAATGATAAAGAACACGATGAATTTGTTTACCCAATTTGGTTAAAACCAACCTACTCTGGGAGAGAGAGCTCTATGTTCCACTATCAATAGAAAACTTGATTACAATGAGATTCACCACAAGTGTTAAAAGATTTAGAGTTTTTCTTAAATCTACCCTTTTTCGGAATCTCTCCCCATGACCAAAAGGTTCAACCAATATGTGTTTTCCGATGTTACGATGATTATCCCAACCCTAGAGTATACCCAAAAAGATCCCTTTTGACCTTAGATTAATGTTGATGAACAATCTTTGGAAAACTCACTTTCTCTCTTCGTGGCAGATGCAGAAAATGAACAACAGTATATATACTGCGAGTTGCACCTCATGCGCAACTATAACTGTGCCTCATGCGCAAGAGGCAGCAGCTCAAGGCTGCATCTACCAGTTCAGTTCTGTGACTCATGCGCAAATAGGGAATTAAAATAGGGAAATCAGTAGAGATTTTTGGTTGAAAGTTTGAGATTTGGAATTGAAGGAATATTGGAGTGAACAGGGGCGTCTCTGGGTTTTAGGAGACCCTATGCAAAATATAAAAGTGGCCCTAAATATAGAAAAAAAAATTTTAAAAATTGTCGATTTAAATTGCGTATAATATAAAAAAAATCATTTTTATTCTTGTAAACATATAGATTATCAATATTAAACCAATTGCATCAAATCAAATGGGATAAGAAATACAAAATAATTATCTTTGTATATAATGTCAAAAAGGAACCTCCTAATCTAAGTTTAAATTTTATGGAAAGAATAAATGGACTAAAACTATATTTACGAGCATAGATAACTAATCTATTGATACTCATATGATATTATATGAACATTAACAATATATAACTATTAGTTTAGGGCTTAAAAATTAATCTATTAATATACATCTGATATTTTATAGGTATAAATAATATATAAGTAATATTATAGGATCTCAAAATTTTGAGCCGAGGCCCTCAAAATTTTGAGGCCCGATGCCGTCGCACATCTTGCACATATATCCAAGCCGCCACTGGGAGTGAAATGAAACAACTTTGACTTTGCATAGCGTCATTATTTGTTACGGCTGTAGGTATATAACCTGTTAGTGAGTAGTAACTTGGAAGTCGCTGTTCTAATCTGTAGGTATATAACCTGTTATTGATTTGCACTGACATGTGCTTGATTTACAGCTGATTCACTAGTTTTGGGTTTGGTGATTGGCTAAGGTTTCCCTAGTCATTTCGCTGTTTTCGTCTTCTACTTTATCATGCTAAACTAAACCTTTTTATGAATTTGTTTTAAAAATAATGTCGCTGTTTGGTTCTCAATAA
This sequence comes from Trifolium pratense, assembly GCF_020283565.1. Lineage (NCBI taxonomy): Eukaryota > Viridiplantae > Streptophyta > Magnoliopsida > Fabales > Fabaceae > Trifolium > Trifolium pratense. The sequence continues at coordinate 765,217 of NC_060062.1, forward strand.
TATGATAAGTTTGTTTGTTTCAAATCTTTTGGTTTTTTTCTTATATTTATGCCTTTTCAACTTATCACCAAGAGTTGGGCATGCCATTGTGGATGGTGTCATGTTTGAATGCTGTAGTCAGCTATGAAATCCAAAAATGAAAGATGCATTTTAATGTCTTTTTCTTATATTATAAAATGATGTCCAACTTTGTAACAAATCTTTTTAAGATGGGTGATATTATAATGAAAAGCAACAAGTTAGTATATCATACACTAACACATCAAAATCTTATTTGTCCTAATTTGTTGATACTACTTTGTCTTTGTTTTGATATTCCATATTTCATAATGTTTTTAGTGTATGTATGTACAAGTTAATTTAATCAAATTTTGTTTCTCCTACAACATCTGAATTCAACATGGTGTTTTAATTATTTTTCTTACATCTTAAAAATTTGTTCTTTATGTTTTAATTCAGTAATCCAATCGAGAGTTGATCGGTTCGGACATTGAAAACATAAAAAATCAAACGAATCGAGAGTTAATCCGTTCTCTTTTTCACCCTTTCTCTCAACCTCCAAGTAACGTCCCTCTCCTCTCCTTTTCAAATTTGGACTCCCATGTGGGTCCCACCTTCTGATCAGACAAATCATTCTCTACAACCTTAGTACTAGGAAAAGACAGTCTTGTCAAATCATATCTCCTTGAACTCTGTCTGTCCCATTCTTTACTTACTCTACTCTACCAGAAAGAAAGATAGACAATTCTTCCGTACATATCCTGCTTCATTACACAATTCTTCCGTACACATCCAGCTGCATTACATTTACACACTTGTTTTGTCAACTGTCAAGTCAACAACAAAGGAGAAGAGTATTTGGGTGAAAGTGTACGGAAGAAATTTCAATTGTTTCTACCATTTCCATCATTTTGATTTCTTTTCCCATCTTACAAAGGGGAAATATAGATCTGTATGGTGGTGGGTTTCAGGGGAAAATTGCAGTATGCAACTGAGTTTGGTGAATGTGGGTGATTTGAAGAAGAATTAAGTTCGGTGAAGAAGAATCTGGGTTAAGTGGTGGAATCTGGTGAATTTGAAAGAAGATTTTATGCGTAGGAAATTGTATTTTATCATGAATGAGTTAAGTGGTGGATTTGATGACTGAACTGATTTAGGCGGTGGTGGTGGAAGCATCTCTTCTTTTATTATTTTGCTGCATTGTGTTTTATCATGAATTGAAGAACGAATTTTCCTGCGGTGCGCTAACACTCTTATAAGAAAATAAAGGAACGAAGTCGCATCTACCTTTAGGACTGATTGCTGTGCTTTCCTCTGGGGTCTAGAACTTAGTAGCATTTAATATGGAGTGTTATGCTTGCACACAAGTAGGTGTGCCACTTTTCCACTCCACCAGCTGTGATAGCTACGGAAAACCTTTCGATCCAACAAGCAAGCGCGTGAAAATATGGAACCGCGCTTTGTTATTTGCGCGTGGTGTTGCATTGGCCATTGACCCCATATTTTTCTACGCGCTGTCCATAGGGAGAGGAGGTTCCCCGTGTTTGTATATGGACGGTGGTTTGGCATTCCTTGCTACTGTGGCGCGGTCGGCTATTGATGCGATTCATCTGCTTCATATTCTGCTGCAGTTTAGATTACCGTATGTGTTGAGAGAATCACTTGTGGTTGGACGTGGGAGACTCGTGTGGGACGCACGTGCCATTGCTTGTCATTATATGAGATCTCTCAGAGGCTTTTGGTTCGATGTTTTTGTTATTCTTCCGGTGCCTCAGGTAAGAATTTTGGACCTATATATATGTATAAGCAGTTGAGTGTTCATTAGTTTACTTTTATTAGTTTATACTTTATAGTTTATTTATACTCTTGGAATAGACAGACAGTTAAGTATACTTGTTAAGTATACTTTGAACCAAATGATTATATGCTACACCCAAATTGATACAAAGAGATGCATTATTGTCATGTCATTATAACACAAATGATAAACATGTTGGATATGATAGGGGATGCGGGTTCGAACTAACAATTCTTTATTTTTAACATTTTTTTTAATGTTCGAGAACTCTAGTTCATTATGATCTTTTCACCTATTCCACCACCAGGTTAATATCCGAGAACTGTAGATCATTCTGATCTTTCAAAATAAGTATGATTTAATATTAAAATTTTCTCATTACAGCTTCAAAACATGTCGATAAATTTACCTGTAAATAGGTCAACAAGCTAGTTGTCAATAGACTCAACTTTATAAATTGGTCAAAATAAATTCATCAAAACTAGAACAATATTATAAATTAATCTCATAATGTTTTTATTAACAGATAGTAATTTATTAAACTTATTTTGACTATATGATATCCTTCTATTTGCAGGTTGTATTTTGGGTAGTAGTACCAAAATTGATAAAAGAAGAGAGGATTAAAATACTGATGACAACAATGCTATTGATTTTTTTGTTCCAATTTCTCCCTAAGGTTTACCATAGCATATCCATGATGAGAAGAATGCAAAAAGTCACAGGCTATATCTTTGGCACCATTTGTTGGGGATTTGGACTCAATCTTATAGCTTATTTCTTTGCCTCTCAGGTAAGAAAACCTCAAATGAAAATTTGAGCCGCATCACTACTTTCAAGTTATCATACAAAGCATGTTTGAAATTAACTTATTTGAGTTTATCATTCAAATGGGATACAATTTATAGGTTGCTGGAGCGTGTTGTTATGTCCTTGCCATTCAACGCGTTGCATCTTGTCTTCAACAGCAATGTGACAGGTCTGTCGGATGCAGTCTCCCTCTGTCATGCTCAGAGGAAATATGTTATCGGTCATACTCATTGTTTCCACCAGGAACCATTGGAAATTCATGTGGTGGAAACTCAACATTGATACCGCCTGTGTGCTTAGATGTCGAAGGACCTTTCAGATATGGGATCTACAAATGGGCACTTCCTGTCATATCCAGCGATTCCTTGGCTGACAAGATTCTTGATCCCATTTTTTGGGGTTTGAAGACTTTCAGGTAGATTTCTCAATAATTGATTTCCATAATTGATTGCAGTTTGATTCATGCAAAAATGTTTCCCTGGATTTGGTTGAGAAGTATCCAAATAATATTCTATTTCATATATTAATCCCCTACTAATTCTTGCAGCACTTTTGGAAATAATCTTGAACCCACAAGTAACTGGCTAGAAGTGATTTTCAGTATATGCATTGTACTTGCTGGAATACTACTTTCCACTCTGTTGATTGGTAACATCCAGGTATCCAGAATAGATTATTATTGGATTTGGATTGCCCGAAATCCCACGCATTAACACAATAAACACATTAGTGGCCGTTGGATCGAAATTGGACAGTCTAGATTTCAAGCGCGGTCCGATATCAATTCATCAGCCACCAATGGGATGATTGCGTGAATGCATGGGATTGGTGACTGCAGGCAATCCAATCCGACAAGTAAATATGAAAAATGCTTGATATTGTTACGCTTATTGAAAAACTGTTTCAGACTCACACATTGTTTAACAATGAGACATTTGTACTATGAAGGTATTCTTAGAAGGAGTCCTGGCAAAGAAGAGAAACACGCAGCTTAGACGTCGTGACATGGAATGGTGGATGAGGAGGAGGCAGTTGCCATCCCGGTTAAGACAAAGGGTTCGGCATTTTGAACGTCAGAGATGGGCAGCCATGGGAGGAGAAGATGAGATGGAGGAACTTATCAAAGACTTACCCGAGGGCCTGAGGAGAGACATCAAGCGCTACCTTTGCTTGGACCTGATTAAAAAGGTAAGATAATTCCAAACTTGAAAATGAAAGAAATTGTACAGTAAAGTTGCCTCAATAAAATGGATAATATTCCGTAGTTGTTTGATTAAGAAAGATAAAGGAAACAAGCTTATCCATGACTTCCATCTTGTATTATAGGTACCATTATTCCATAACTTGGATGATCTTATTCTTGACAACATCTGTGACAGAGTGAAGCCCCTAGTCTTCTCTAGAGATGAAAAGGTATTAATGATATTATCATATTAACAATTGAAGCAATTTGTTTAGATAGAACTTTAAAATGACGGTCATGGTTGTTTAACTCTTTTGTGTATATCATTATGAAACAGATAATTAGAGAAGGTGATCTTGTACCAAGGATGGTGTTTATTGTCCGTGGAAGCATAAGGCGAACCCAAAATCTCAGCAAAGGCATGGTAGCAACAAGTGTCCTTGAACCAGGTGGCTTTTTAGGCGATGAACTTCTTTCATGGTGCCTCAGACGCCCTTTTATAGACCGGCTTCCGGCCTCCTCAGCTACATTTGTGTGTCTCGAATCAACAGAAGCATTCGGTGTTGATGCTCAAAATTTGAGGTACATAACTGATCACTTCCGGTACAAATTCGCAAACGAGAGGCTTAAGAGAACGGCGAGATACTACTCGTCGAATTGGAGAACATGGGCTGCTGTCAACATTCAAGTTGCTTATAGGCGTTACAGGCAAAGGACTAGAGGTCTAGTGACTCTTGTAAGGGACAATGGAGGCACCGAGCGCACACTCTGGCAGTATGCTGCAATGTTCACGTCAACTAGGCCACATGATCACCTTGAATGATAAAGTATCTCCTCTAGCTAGAACTTCATCATTACCTATGTATATGATGAAGTATCTCCTTGTAATAGCAGTTAGCACAATATCACAGTAATGAAAATAACATTTTCTCTCCTAAGTGTTAACTTCAATAATCTACAACCTTCATGTCTTCTTCATTCGGTATGTTCTGATGAACTTTTTTCAGGATCTATGTTTTGTTTATTATATGGTGATATTAATACTGAGAAATTATCGATAATGATTAATTTGTAATTGTATGTGTTAGTTTTAATATACTACACCCTCGAGGCCATGTTACTTCATAGCCCTGGTGCCTGCCAAATGATTTTGATTCTGAGTAGGGATGGTCATGGTTTGTTACTTCATTATGAGTCAATCTTGCAAGACATAGAGCTAAACAATAAAGGTTTGTGCATTTAGATTGTTATGTAGTTTTTTAGATTAGGGTGGTAACATAGTAATTGTAGATGGATTGGTTTTGGTATGAGGTTTGGTTATTGAACAATGCCAGGTTAGATTTTTAATTGTTGATAAGTAATAGATTCTGAATAAGAATAAATCTTCAAGTGATTTCTAACAGATAAAAGGTTCTAATATGTGGATTTTGTTTATAATTATACTAGCTTCATGCTAGGGATCTTGTAAACTAGTTTGACTCACAAAAGGTACATTGAGATGTATTATTGATTTGCGGTTTGCCAAATGAAGGAAAGAGATTGAAGTTTTAGATAGGATTTTGCTGAATACATGAATAAATAGGATGTTGGGACCATACTCAAACACATTCTACATGATTTATGTTTGCAGTGGCAATTAGGATGCCAATTTTGTCCAACTAAATTGCTAATGGAAACATGGTTATGTACTACTTTTTTGTGTTTGTAGGAGACACATTTGTTGGAGGATTTCTATCACAATTGGTTCAAGATAAGCCCATTGATGAACTTGTTAAATGGTTCAAGATAGCCTTACTAGTTTATTTTCACATTTTATTTTAGTCTTAATTTTTTTTGTTTGATTGTTAATATTAAATGACAGTAATCATGGAGTTTTCTATGTAGTATCATTAACAACACTTTTGTCCTCTGTTCACTGATTAAAAGGATGTTCCGAGTGTTTGGGCATGGCAGAGTAAGTTTATGCATAACTCTTTGTCTTTATAGCTAGATGTTTTAAGACTAGAGAGTTCTCAGTTATAAATATAATATAATGTTTTTCTTTGCATATGTGTCCATCAAATATTCACACTACATCCCAAGATTTTTTTTTAAGATTTTTCTTTGCATATGTATTTATTAGCTATAGTGTCTTGTTGAACTAATTCAAAGGCTAGAACACCATCCACCGTTTTTCTACGACATGATCTCAAATTATATTTCATAATTTTGTGTTTCTATTATTTTAAGGGGAAAAATAGAATAAAGAAGTTCTAATTGATTCCCCACTTTGTAAACTATGAAATTGAAACTTTGGTCGACGTACTGGATCCATAAAATATGTAGACAATGAATTCGACTTTCGATTTTATTCCGGTCTATTCCACTCCACTTTATTTCATACACTAGTATTTCACATTTTTAAGAAATCAAAGAATAGTTAAATACAATACGGCAACAATCATAAAAGAGAAGAGTCAAGAATGGTCAACCATCCTAGGAAGGATCTAGACGACTAGGATGAGTAATGGAATTACAGCTGTTTGTTTGTACCTTGTAGTACCATTGAATAAGACAGATAGATGATTATTATTCAAGGAAAATTAATTACTGTTGTTTTGAAGATTATTATTCTTCTCTAAACATTCTCATAATTCATCTCCGAGAGTTACACTGTAACGCCCCAATATTTTATATATGCATCTTATTGATCTATTATTTGATAAATAAATTCTATAATAATATGGTAACTATTTTATATTCTATTTATTTTATAAGATAATGAATATTTTATCAAATCATCTTTGGAAAAATAATTATTTGACGAGTATTTTTCATTGGTCAATCCACAAATTACTTTAGGATCTCAGTATATTCTAATTATTCAATGTAATGCTAGTATTCTTTTATATAGGAGCAACCGAATATATTCGAAATGTTAATTTAATTCTTATATTGAAGTATTTTATTTTTATTAATGGTATTGAAACATTTTAGCCTAAAGAGGCACACGTTGATCCATGGATTGGGTAGAGCCTTGTTTTGTGAGAGAGGGAATTGATATGGATGAGAATTATTAGGATAAAACGGGTACTAACTAAACCTAAAATTCCTATGCTATTTGTTCCTATTCACCGCCGCCTCCTATTTTAACATAACTCTCAAACCTTATAAATACCAACATACATATCCCACATAAAAACATTCCACTCCCACAAACTCTCTAGTTGACAAACAAGTATACTTTGCAGAAGCCACTTCTCACCACCAATCCTCTCGTCAACTCCTAGTGTAGCTCTTGGTCTCTAAGGTATCAATCTTCCATTCACTTCCTTATTTCTTCACAGTTCATTCTCTTTCTAATCCTAAAAATAATTATTCTTTCTAGAACCGTTAAGCCCCGATCGTGCGATTAACCGTAGAGAAATCTAGAGTCAAAATCATTATAAGGAAAGCGTCTCAGGTAAGGGCTTTTTCCCCATACACTCATGCTACATAGGACTATGTTGTGAGGTGATAGTAGAGCCTTTGTCACTTAAAACAAATTAGAAACAACCGTAACTTTATTAGAAAAGAAAAGAAATAGGGTAATGCATTAGGAACTATGGGGTCGGTTCATGTAAATGTGTAATCTGTCTTGCTAATTGTGTTTTTACTTACCAGTATATACATATATGTATTTATGACCTGCTTCAATACTTGCTATTAGTTTATTATTTGCATATGTACAATATCATATAATGTCTGATGTGCTATTATGGTTGTTTACAAGCTTATGTGAAACTAGATTATTAAGCAAGTAAAATTTAACCAATTTATACTTAAACCGGGAGGATTAATTCCATTGTTTGTTGGTTAGTATAAAATAAGGTACATATATAGATAAGAGTGCAAGGATTATTAGGGTGCTGTCTACAGTGGTCGGTTAGGACTAATTTATTTAAGAAGATGATAATCTTTACATAGGAGGCATGCATCATATAGAGAAAAGTCTGTTTAGAGCCTGTGTGGCAAGTTTTAGGGCCTGTGTGGCAGATGTTCCCCATTGGTATGTGTTGTAGTAGAGCCTGTGTGGCAAGTTTTAGGGCCTGTGTGGCAGGAGCCTGTGTGGCAGATTTTTGCCATTGGTATGGGTTTTTATCCGGATCATTGTCTCATATAGGGTTGTCTTAGTTACATTGCATTTCACATAGAGAGGAAAAATCAATAGTGGCAATAATGACTCTGGTCATAAGAGAACTAATGTAAATAGAGGGAAAGAAAATAAAATACATGGACTTGGTTGTACTTGGCAAAACAGATCGCTGCTTCTCTTTTATATACTTGGCTGATCATTACATTTGTGGTATATGCTAGAATGTGTCACGTATTCTACTTTTCTTTGTATCTGAACTTTATTCTATAATTGTGCTCTAATCACCAAAGTTTTTTATGAAAACTAATAATTATATTTTTTTTCATAAGGTGAAGTGTTTTGTTATTGTTTCATGATGTTTTCTTGTGGTGAGTATGAGTCAATATGGATAAGGAAATTGACCCTTTACACCCAACATTTTAGGTACTCAAGAAGAAAGCTTTGATTGAATGTGACGTTTGAAGCGCGTACGTGCGGGAAAATTGGGTTTTTGCAAGTTCAGCATTTTATGAAATAAATATGCCGTTGCGGCAATACTACTTTAATTTCAGTTCTTTTTGACATTTAAACTTGTTTAGAAATGCGGTTATGGATTTTCTTCCGCTAGGATTTTCGAACTACCACTTGGATTTAATTAAGCTATGTTCCTTTTGAATTTCAATTCAGTCGTTATACTATACTATTTTAATTGAAAGAAAAAAAAAAAACAGCCGAAATTTTCTAAGTAAATTTTAAGTAATTTCTTGGATATAAATCCGGGATGTTACATACACAAATGAGCAAAAAATACGAGAGTGAGCCCCCGGTGATTGTACTTCCCACCTTCACCTTCCCTGAGCCGCCGGTGAGTATATCACCGGCGTCCTCCACCTTCACTCAACCTACTAATACTATATTACCATTTGACCACCATGACTACAACCCCTACCGAATTCCACTATAATCGATTTTACTCATTGTCGGAATGGTTGTTGCTGTGATATTTTGTGTGGTTTTTTCAATTTTCTCATACCGTAGGCAGCGTTCACCTCCTCAGCCACCACCAGTAATGTTGCCGCCTATGCCTATGATTGAGGTGCTGCCGGCGCATGCTTGAAGGAGCTGCAAGCTACACTGGAGAGGAATTAGTTTTATGCTCATCTAGCTACATTGTTTAAGTTTAAATAAATCTAGGCATTGTATTTTATTTCTTAATTAATAAAGTAAGTGTTTTTTTAAGAAAACATGTGAGAGTTGATATAGTTTTGAAGGTACGTGATAGAATCTAGTGGTGTAATTTAATCTAACAATTTAAACAAATTTTACACCATACACAAGACATATAGAAAAAGAGACACTATTGATCGAGCTATTAGATTAAGACAATACTTTCATTCATCTAATATTTTATTTATTTTTATTGTTATTTTTAATTTCCTTTTTTCTTCCATTCTTTTCCTATCAACAAAAAAAATGTTACTACTTTAAAAAATTGTGTTGAGAATTCTGAGTTCTAGAAGTATGATTAGAGAGTAAGTTTTATAGGTTTATTTAAAGGGGAATCTTGAGTGGGCCAAGTCGTTTGTGCAATAAGCCTATTTGGATATATTTCTTTCTTAATTCAAATCACTACGTACTTGAGTTAAGAAATCAAATTTTGTTGTAATAATAATAATGCTTCCAAGTCGGTTTGAAAATCACTAGTACTATTTATTTAATTTGTTGTAATAATAATATATGTTATGTTAATTTCAAGTTAATATTCTCTTGAACTTCAATTCTCTTCTCTTTGTTGTGTATGGTTTTTGTATCTATAAAAGTAAAAATTAGAAGTGTGGAACAAAGGAAAATAATTACTAACAAGCTAGAGGTTTGAGTATCTTACCACTTTCATTTTGTTTAAAGAAAGTTTCCAATTACTTATACATGTGAGGATTTTATATTGAAATATAACTTCATATATAGAATTATATCATGTTCAATTATTGCCTTTGATATTTGTTTGAAGAAAATTTAGAAGGCTTAATTAATTAATTGGCCAATGTTGAACATGTGTTTGATAATGTTGGAATTTAGAATCATTGAGTTTAGTTGATCCTACACAGTAGTGGATTCATGCCTCTTTGAAAATCATAGGACATTTTTAGAAGAGTTATGTACCACGTGACTAGGTGTAAGTGAATATGATATGATAGGTTAATTTGTGGTTTGAATTAAATTGTCCCAAAGACATATCAATGGGCTGACCTCACATCCCAGATAGTTCATAGGCTCTAAGCTTTAGCTTGTGTAACCATCTATAAATGATGGATCTGTAACCACTTTGTAACTACCAATTCTCAGTTCAATGAAAACAATTCAGAAGATTCTTCTAATAGAAATCATAATTTTTATCAGCTATAGCGTCCAAGCATAGGGGTACGGAGTCCTTATGTGAAGACTCAAAATGTTATAAAATCAAACAATGTTACTTTTGATGAGGATAACTATTGGATTGGGAGAAAAGGGTGTGCAATGATCAGTTGCTAGTCTAGATGAATCTACAAAACCAAAGGGGATGTAGATGGTCAATTCAAGAAGCTAAAAACACAACTGGTAGTAAAGGATTTACTGACACATTAGCACCTGTAGTAACTGATGGTATGATACTTATTGCTCTTGTTGCACTAAACAATGGGAAAGTCATGTAGTATTAAGTAATTTGGTAGTTTTCTTCCTAAAATTGTTTACCATTGTTGATATTTAATATTATTGTAAATATATTCTAGAGTATTCTTAGCATAGCATATTCCATAGTAAATATTCTTTTGTAATTAATGCTCTTAATATTATATAATGAAATGTCCGTGATGCTCTATGACACACAGTTTTCGCCATATGCCTCTTCTATTTTTTTTATTTTCCTTTCAACAACCATATGTCTGATTGAACACACATCACATGTAAACTATTCCAACACTAACCCAAATATGATCTGAACACTACCAAGTAGGGGTGCTCAAATCCAAACCAATCCAATTAAAAACCGAAAACCGATCCAAAAAAACCGAAAACCGCAAAAAACCGAATAATTTTGGATGCATTTGGATGCCCTTTTGTAAAAACCGCTGGATCGGATCGGATTTTGGATTGATTTCTCAAAACCGATCCAAACCGAACCAAACCGCATACATATATTTTAATACTTATTTTTCTTTTTTATTAGTATGATATTACATTAACCAATATATATATATTGGTTTTAAATTATTTTATATATCTTGTAGTTATTCCAAATCCATATAAAATCCCATGGTTAAAACTCAATTGTCATAACGGCAACAATCCTAAATTTTTTATTGGTTCTTTCTCTTTTGCATAATAATACTCTTTGATTTTCTCTTGCAATCTTGAAAATATGACTTTCTAAACCGTCCACCAAGTATCCTATATATATAATTAGTTGTTTGCTTAATTTTCTTTTCAAATAGTTTCAGATAAAATATATTTTTTTTTATATTACAAGTATTTATGCATTGTTTATTTAAAAACCGAATAAAACCGAACTAACCGAACCGAAATAAACCGCATAAAATTGGATTGGATTGGATCGGATATTTTTCTTGCTCATCCAAAAACCGAACCAAACCGCATGCTATTTTTTCTTTGGATCGGATGACTTTTTGCCTCATAACCGATCCAAACCGAACCGCGAGCACCCCTACTACCAAGTCTGATTGACAAATAGAAAGTAGCTATAATTTTCATATGAGATTTACAAACAAAAAGTCTACAGAAAATAACTACAAGAAACAGATAGAATCGTTTCACAGATTCAAGTCTCATTGATTCACTAAATAGCTTTAAAAGTCAAGACTTAAAGCATTAGCTTTGAATATATTATATACTTAGAAAAACCTTTTTTTTTATAATATACTTAAAAGACCTTAGAAGTAATTAATAGAAATTAAAGAGGGATAAGCATGACCAAACCAAATCAATTATTGATATTGAAAAGCAAGGGGTAAAATTTGAATTTCAAAATTCAAATAATCTTACCAATAGAACATGGAAAAGTTTTGATGGGATGAGATTCGATTTTGAGAGTGACTTAAGGAAGAAAAAGTCTTGTAACCAGCTGAACATTGCCAAAAGATGTGGAAATTTTTTGTCTGACAGTGTTTCATAGTTGACTTTTGTCAGGTTTGTTGTGATGGATCAGAGTCAAAACCTCGCAAAACAGAATAAATCAGCGCAATCTAATAGAGAAAAAACAATGTCATTCTAAGCCAATGCAGGTTGCGATTTAAAATTATGGAATAAATACACCTAATCTTATAACAAAATATCGCTATAAAAATGGAACAACTAAAAAAAGGCAAAGAGTTATTATTAAAAATTAAGATTGAAAACAAAATAGAAAATTAAGGAGAGCACACTTATGTCGAGTAGCCTTAGGTAAACCACACTTATACCGCGTACCCAACCAAACAAAACCAGAAAATACACTACTAAGTGTTTCTCCAGCAGTTTCATTAAAATAAAACAGTTACTAATTTGAATAATCTTTTCAAAATATACGTTTCCAAAATATTTATTGTAGCATCATGAAACAGTTTGTAAATGAAAGCTATGGAAATAAAATAAAATCAAGACATGGGTGAAACTGTTTGTAATAGATAATTTGAAAAATGAGACATAACAGATCAAAAGGTTTGAGCATGTAACAAAGATGATTTGTAATTCTAGTTTATTCGAAGACTATGTGACATAACAAATTAAAGAGTTTCAGCATGTAACAAAGATAAAAGGGAAAACAGTTTTAAGATTGAAGACTGAACTATAAAAGGGAAAACATTAGTAAGAACAAAGGTGATTAACAATTCGAACATAACTATGTGTCTTTCCTCACTACATATTCATCTCATGAATGACCACTAACATACCAACTTTTTTGAACACATGTATGAGTATTCATTACTAAGGTACTTCCACTAACATCACAATGGTATAACAGGGTAGTATTTTATTCCAATGCATGTAGTTATGAGTTATGACTTATGAGTACCCATTACTAAGGCACTTTCAAGAAGAAAAAAAGTAGTTCAAAGAAATACCATTGTAAAAACCACCGGCAGAATGAGCTGCATAAGGATCTTTGTATGCAAAAGTTTGTATGTTTGCAAAGAAGTTTGTATAGTTTTGTTTAGGCTAATAATAAGGATGGAATGGAACACATATCTTGTTGGCAGATTGTCTCGTTTTTCCTTTTTTTTTTTTTTTTATAATTTTATATTACAACATGTTACAAAATATGCAGTTGGTTGATGAGAGTTAGAAAATAAAAAATCTGTGTAAATACACACATACAGTATAAAGTAGGGAATCAAAATATTTATTGATCTTATGATTTGTGGTATTTGAAGTTCACAAAAATCCTAATTTCTCACCAAATTCGTAGCCACCAAAGAGAGAACAACGAAATCCTTGATTATGGTGAAATTACCTTTTAAAATATTGTTTGTTTATGCGTATGTGACATTAGGTCTCAAGTGTACACACCTTTTGTGTCATTATTTTTAAAAGAACTCACTCGTTGGGCATGCAATATGTATTATTAAGACTTTAATTATCGGACTTTATATATTATTAGTCTAGTAGTCCATTAGAAATTATTATAAATTGTCTTATAATTTTTAAACAATGTCATTATGATATTATTGAAACCCTAATGTCACTTTGTATTTTTCTCTGAACTTTATCATGGTATCGAGAGTTTGTTACGATCCGACTTGAACTCTATGCTTTCGAATTCCCAAAAGTTTGTATGTTTGGGAATGTATTTGTTTTGGTCTTTGATTTTATTGATCTCAGAAAAGTTGTTTATTTGCGGCTACAAGGATTGTGTTTTCTTGGCACTTGCAATTTGTGTTAGTTCAATGAATTCTTTCGCTGATTGATTGGAAGAAACAATTTGAATAAGGGTCATGTTAAACAGTACACCCGGTGCACTCGGGGGCACTTGTTAAGCATACCCAAAATAGAAATAAAACATAAAGTTATTATTGATTAAAACAACTTTTTACACTTTCAATGCATTGAATGCACGAGTTTCAAGACAAAGTTTCCTTATTTATGTGCTTAACCAGTGCACCGAGTGCACTATTTAACAATTTCCTTTGATATGGTTTTGTTTGATTGAGACTCTTTCCGTCAATTTTAATGTTTGATTGTTTCTCTCTGCTGTTTTTCTTCTGTCCGATTGCTTCTCCTATTTGTTTGTCTGGTGAGTTAAGATAGTACTCACAATCTGGTGAGCGAAAGTTCATAATCGGTCTGTTGGGCGAAAGCTTCGAAATATTTGAGTTTTCGAAAAACGTTTTTCGAAATAGTTATATATTCGGAATATAGAATCTGAAATACTGAAATGCCAATGAATTTTTTTTTGAAAACTACATTTTCAATTATTCTTAGATGAATGCACAAACCAAATCCATGGAATGGAACTACTCCATCACTTCTTAATGTACTGAAATATTAGAACAGCAAATTTGCCTATATTACGTCTCCATCACTTCTCACACTATAACCATTAAATTCCTCTCTTTCTCTTCTTTATTTAAGACATGACATTTTTTGAAATTTTGAACAACTAACTACCTTCTCTCTTACAGTATTTTTCAATCAATATGAGCTTCATTTTAAGAAAGTAAACCGATCATCTTCTTCCCCTTAACTTCAGTAGCTCCAACCAATCAAAAACACCCTTCCAGACCTTAATCGATACATCTGTCTCCGGTGGTGATGACTGATGAGTTTCACTTCCTTCCTCTGTTTCTGTTTCTTCTGTTCTTTTTGTTTCACTTCCTTCCTCTTCCTCTGTTTCTGCTTCCTCTGTTCTTTATTGTTTTGTTGGTTAATAGTTTAAGATGATGGTGGTGTGGTTGTTTGTGAGATTTTGGAGAGGGTTTTTGTTATGGATGAAAGTGAATAGGGTTTTGATGGGAAAATGGTGGGGTGTATAAAGAATTACTGTTATAAAAAGTAACAAGTAAAAAAGTGGGGTGTATAAAGAAAAAGACATACGTAGATTGTTAATGTTAATAAAACTGGATTACTCACTTATTTAAACATCAAAGTTAATTCAACATGGTTTCTTTTTTCTTCATTATTTTCTAGGTGAGGTTAGGAAGATGAATTAAATTTCCCATGATGGGAAATGCTTAATCCATGCATTAAAATAATGTGTCATATGTGTCTTTTTAAACACAAATTGTAGGCACATACAATGATTTTTAATTTCAAAAGGAGAAAGTTGAAAAATATCAAATAAACAGTTACAAATGGTTATCTCCCATGATGGGAATGTTAGTCCACTTACCCACCTTAACCTATCATTGGGTTTAAAATTAAAAAGAAAATCACCATTCAAAAAAATCACAATTAAATTTTTCAAATTCAAAAGTATTGTATGAAAAAAATTAAATATTCATTATTTTTTTTAATTTATTTCATATTTATAAGCTAATTCAACCGCTAATTTTTTTTTTTTTTTTTGGCTTTCACCACCAGTTTAATCTTGTTCGGGGGTCAGTTCTGGCATCAAGTGGTTCCAGCCCCCTCCCGATCGCAGTTGCGGGGGATCGAACCTTGGTCCTCCCTACCAAGTTCAGCGCCAATCACCACTGAACCAACTAACGATTGGTCAATTCAACCGCTAATTTTATCAAATAGACAAATACTACAAATTTCATCAATTAGTTTATCCATTATATATAAGCTAGTTTATAAGTCATTCGTTATAAGCTCATCTACCTATAAGCTAGTCAGTTTATCGATCATTCGCTATTTTTTATATAGGAAACATTTATAAAAGAGTCCAATAAATAAAATTACAGGATGGTAACAAATGCTAATAAAAGGTAATGTAAAATGTCTCATAATTGGTTCACACAATCCATTCCATTGTAATATGCAAAGGCTAATACGCTAGCTAAGGGTCTTTTTCAAAGTCCAAAATGATGTTTGATTTAATTATATTGGTCAAAAATAAATATTGAATAGTTCTGGCTCATACTTAAATCATGCTATAAATATTTTTATGAAAAAATATTCATACATAGGGACATGATATTATTCTCATAATTATTCTTCAATTAATAGTGGCGCAGCTTGTTACCTGTTTGCCCTCCATTCAAATATAATTATCCTGCTTTTATATATATATATATATATAGAGGAGGGTTATATTGACTCCAAGAGTAAGTTATAAAAGCTACTCCAAATCATGACCTTTGATTTTAATTTCAATTAATGCCTAAGATTGATTGTTCATAAAACACAAAGTGAGACTTATTTTTTTATTGTATTGGAAAATTATCAAAACATACCTTAAATAGAAGAGAATGAATCAATTATAATCATCAATTGAGACTTATTTGTTGATCACATGGGAAAACAAGGATTCCACACACTCTGAAATGGTGTAACACCAATCGTTTGACAATCCTGCTTCTTTTCATACAATTTTTTACGGCATGCTTCTTTTCTTTTCAATTTTACAAGTGTACCATTTTTTTTTGTGGTGTATGCTTTTTTTGTTACAATATTCTCTTTGCTCGTATTTTTCTTTTCTTGTTATTAGTTCAATATTTTTTGTTTTCTTTTTTTACAAATTCGAAGAGATTCAATATTTAATTTGTTGAAGAAATAAACAAGTTTTTAGTAATGGATGTCAATATTTTTGAAGAGATTCCATGTAATATGCAAGTAGAAGTGGGGGAAAAAAAAGCAAGGGAGGATCTTATTTTGACAATTAATGGTTATAATTAATTCATTCTCTTCAATTTGAAGAATGTTTTGATAATGTTCATTTTTATAGTGTGATAAAAAAATAAGTCTCACCCAACTAATTATTATGAATCAATCTTAGCCATTAATTGAAATTAAAAACAAATGTCATGATTTGGAGTAGCTTTTATAACTTACTCTTGGAGTCAATATAACCCTCCTCATATATATATATATATATATATATATATATATATATATATATATATATATATATATATATATATATATATATATATATATATATATATATATATATATATATATGAGGAGGGTTATTTTGACTCCAAGAGTAACTCTTTTGAGTTACTCCACATCCTAACCCTTTATTTTGTTTTAATCTAATGGACCAATATTAATCATCATTATTAATCATGTGTGTAACGACCCATTTTTCGTATTCGTATATTTTATTAAATGTTATTTTATTTATTAATTGGCTTTTATTATTTTAGTGAGCGGCGAATAATTATTTAGCCGAACGTAAGTTATTAGGCGCGAGAACCTTGTTTTGGGCTTAAATGGGCGTGAGAGGCATGGGCCTAAGCCATTTGGGCTTGGTTCATGACAAATGAGAAGTAGTATAAGTAGCAAGTCAAACATATGAATAGTATCATAAATTCATTTCTTTGAGTTTGAGTGAGTAGAAGCAAGATAGAGCAAGAGCTAGGGTTTTGGCTAAGAGAAAGCTTGAGCAAGAGAAGACTTGGATCATCATCTTTGCTTAAGGTAAGAGATTAGAATTCATGATTCTTGAGTGGCAAGGAGAGGGGAGATTGTCTATGTCTCCATTCCCGAACTCTCCCACTCAATTTCTTTTAGACTTTGATTAAGCTTTTGTATGTGAGTATGATGTTCTTCATCATCACTTTGTATGTGTTAATCACTAGTTTGATTTCATGAAAAATATGTATGTATTTGAACCATGTTTGAAAAGTTTGAGAAAGTTACTTAAAACTCAAGTAATTGGCTTGATTTTGATTGTTAGAGGTATTTGGATGTTTGGAAGGGATGATTAATGTTCCTTGATACCATATATGTTTGGAATGGCTGTTTATATGAATTTATAACATGTTTGAATGAATTTTTGAGTTGATTTAATGTTAAACCGCCTTAGAAACTCAAGAACAGATATTTTCTTTCTGGTGTAGTTCGCTAAGCGACCAGGAGTTCGCTGTAGCGAACAGGTTCGCTGGATCTCGCCGAAGCTCGCTATGAGCAGGTGGTTCCCGGGTGAGGTTCGCTTAGGCTCGCTAAGCCTTCGCTCAGCGAATAGTTCGTTGAAGCTCGCCAATGCTCGCCATGAGCAGGTGACTTCCTGGTGTGGTTCGCTATGTCTCGCTAAGGCTTCGCTTGGCGAAGGCCTCTGTGACAGCAATTCTTGTTGATGGTTGTAAGTGTGATCAGGCACTTGTATCATGGTTTAAAAGTATCCTTACATGATTGTTGATACATGTTGATGCTGTTAATGCTTATTGTTAATCGTTATATGATTGATAAACATGTATGCAATAAGTTGTCGCTTAAGTGAGCAATGTGATGTTTTGGCATTAATTTGTAATGTTAAGTGAATGTGTTAGGATTGTGTTCCCGCATTCATAAAAGAGTAGCTTCGAGCTAGAGAAATATCATATTGATGATATGTGTAAACATACATGCATTCATGTATATATATGTTGAATTGGAAACTAGGGTTCCAATAGATTTAAATGGATTTTTGAGTCCATAAGGAAGCCGAGGATCGGATTAGATGAATCCATAAGATCTAGAGCTGCTATCCAGCAGGATATAAAACTGTTTAACTTATCCATGAGGGATATGAAGGTTTGGTAAGTTCCGAACAATCCGGCAAGATGTAAAACTGTTTAACTTATCCATGAGGGGTAAAAGGCAATTGGTACCACATGCATTAGTCGGGTCTAGGGATGGCATGACATAGAATGATTGGCATTAGATACATTAGGGTAAATGCGCATATATTTGATAAATGGTATGTGACATTATCTGGTTGAACTGTGCTAAACTTTATTAATTGATAACTGTTTGGTGCGATGTTTTGACGTGAGTTAGAATATGTATGATGTAGTTCGAAAGTGCAAGACCTTTCTTATGCTCGTATGATATGCGATTATGTTTTCTAACTCTCTGCTTTGTGTTAATTGCTGGACCTTTGGGGGTTCAGATATTCAGGCTGAGGATTGTGCCGACGTTTAGACTGCTGTTCTAGCGTGGTGTTGACGTACCTTTTGGTGAGGAGACTTAGCATAGATTACTCCTCTTAGTACTAGCTTTTGACTAGAGTTTGTAAATAGTAAATGCTCTGGTAATGTAACATCGAGTCGGGGATTTCGCTTGGCTTTCATCGTATATCGGTGTTACCTTTTTGATATGCTAGTTCTTGTATAAGTGACATCCTTAGGGATGAATATGGCTTATGTATATATATATGTATATATATGCATGCTTGGTTTGATTGGAATCCGCTGTTGCTTTTCATGTTAAATTTCATGATGCTCTGTGTGTATGCTTGTGTTTTAATTACCGCGTGGCACTCTGCCTTTACACTTGTTGAAAAGTTTTTAAAATTACGTTTTTAAGGGTAGTATGGGTTAGGGTGTTACAATAGTGGTATCAGAGCAGGTCGGTTCGTGTGAACCAATTAGGACTTCTCTTTTCCCCGTATGAGCATGTGTAGGGAACACTGTTAGTACTTTCTAACGTCTAGTTGTGATTCGTTCAGGAATCATGGCTGCTGCGAGAACGAATGCTCAGATTGCGGAGGCTTTGGCCGCACTCACCAACATTGTGGTTAGAGATCACCAACCTGGAAGAGAGGTAGAGATGAGGTTGGAACGGTTCATGAAGCAGAAACCGCCAACATTTACCGGAGGTTACAACCCGGATGGAGCTCACAAGTGGCTGGAGGAACTTGAGATAATTTTTGAAGCAATGGATTGTTCCGAGGAAGGGAAGACAACCCTTGGGACATATGTGTTGCGTGAGGAAGCGAACGTGTGGTGGAAAAACGCCAAGTTGAGGCTAGGACCCGGTGGTATGGCTATACCATGGGCAATGTTTAAAAGAGAATTTTTGGTTAAGTATTTTCCTGTGGATGTGAAGAACAAGAAAGTGGTGGAATTCATGGAACTGAAACAGGGAAATATGACGGTAGCTGACTATGCCGTCAAGTTTGAGACCTTGTGTGCGTTTAGTCCGCATTACAACACTTTGGAAGCGGAGAACGACAAGTGCGTGAAGTTTGAAAGTGGTCTACGTCCAGACATTAAGCATATGATTGGATTTTCACAGATAAGGGATTTTGCGACCCTTGTGAACAAGAGTAGGATCTGTGATGAAGATGGTAGGGCAAAGGTGAACTACTACAAGGCTGTGAATGACCGAAAAGGGAAAGGACAAGAGCGCGGAAAACCTTATGATAACCGCGGTAGGGGTAATACAAGTGGTGGTAAGAAGCCGGTGAATGGAAGTTGTTACAAATGTGGAGAGCGGGGTCATATGTCGTATGATTGCCCGAAGAAATTGGACAAGTGTTTGAATTGTGGGAAGTTAGGCCACAAAACTGAAGTGTGTAGGACAAGAGTGTTTTGTTTCAACTGTGGTGAGGAGGGCCACAAGAGTATAATCTGCAAGAAGCCCAAGAAGGTGATGGGCAAGGTGTTTGCTTTGAGTGGAGAGGATGCTAGCCTTGAGGACAATCTCATTAGAGGTACGTGTTTCATCTATGACACTCCTTTAATTGCGATTATAGATACGGGAGCGACGCATTCTTTTATTTCTTTGGATTGTGCGAAGCGTCTTAGTATTCCTTTAACGGATATGATGGGTAGGATGGAAATAGAAACTCCTGCTAATGGTTCAGTGATTACCCGACAAGTATGTCGTAACTGCCCCGTAACCATTTTTGGTAGGCACTTTGGTATGGATTTAGTGTGTATTCCACTTAGTGGTATGGATGTAATTTTTGGTATGAATTGGTTAATCTTCAACCGAATTCATATCAACTGTCGTGAGAAGGCCGTTGTTTTTCCGAAGCCGGAGGAGAACTTGCATTTGATGAGCGGGAAGGAAGTATCGGAAGCGTTGAAAGAACATGCCGAGATGTTCATGATGTTTGCATCATTGAAACTCGAAGGAGGAGTTAAGATAGAAGAGTTACCGATCGTTTGTGAATTCCCAGATGTGTTTCCGGATGATATATCTGACGTGCCTCCAAAGCGAGAGGTAGAGTTTTCTATCGACCTAGTACCTGGAACTAGTCCGATATCGATGGCGCCGTATCGAATGTCAGCGTCAGAGTTGAATGAATTGAAGAAGCAACTTGAAGAGCTGCTTGAGAAGAGGTTTGTTCGACCGAGTGTTTCGCCATGGGGAGCGCCGGTATTGCTTGTGAAGAAGAAAGATGGAAGCATGAGATTATGTATAGACTATCGTCAGTTGAACAAAGTGACGATCAAGAATAAATATCCACTCCCGAGGATAGATGATTTGATGGATCAACTAGTTGGGGCTTGTGTGTTTAGTAAGATAGATTTGAGATCTGGATACCATCAGATTAGAGTAAAGACGGAAGACATACCTAAGACTGCATTTAGGACGAGGTATGGGCACTACGAGTATTCAGTTATGCCGTTTGGTGTGACCAATGCACCTGGAGTTTTCATGGAGTATATGAACCGAATTTTCCATTCATTTTTGGATAGATTCGTGGTGGTGTTCATTGACGACATTTTGATTTACTCAAAATCCGAGGAAGAGCACGAGGAGCACTTGAGGATTGTTTTACAAGTCTTGAAGGAGAAGGAGTTGTATGCCAAGTTGTCGAAGTGTGAATTTTGGATGAAAGAGGTGAGTTTCCTAGGGCATATAATTTCAAGTGGAGGAATCGCGGTAGATCCTGCGAAGGTTGAAGCTGTGTCACAGTGGGGAACGCCGGAATCTGTTTCAGAGATTAGAAGTTTCCTTGGTTTAGCCGGTTATTATAGAAGATTCATCGAAGGTTTTTCGAAGTTGGCTTTACCGTTAACCAAGTTAACGAGGAAGGATCAAGCGTTTGTTTGGGATGGTATTTGTGAGAAGAGTTTCCAAGAGCTCAAGAGAAGATTGACTACTGCACCCGTGTTGATTTTACCTGATGCCAAAGAGTCGTTCGTCGTGTATTGTGATGCTTCGAAGTTAGGACTTGGTGGAGTGCTTATGCAAGGGGGTAACGTGGTAGCATATGCTTCAAGGCAACTGAAGGTTCACGAGAGGAACTATCCAACACATGATTTGGAGTTAGCCGCCGTGGTGTTTACTTTGAAAGTGTGGAGACACTACTTGTATGGATCGAGGTTTGAAGTGTTTAGTGATCACAAGAGTCTGAAGTACTTATTCGACCAGAAGGAGTTGAATATGAGGCAACGTAGATGGCTCGAATTCTTAAAGGACTACGATTTTGAATTGAGTTATCACCCCGGAAAAGCCAATGTAGTGGCCGATGCATTAAGTAGGAAAACTTTGCATATGTCATCATTGATGGTGAAAGAGTTAGAGTTGATTGAAGAATTCCGAGACTTGAGTCTTGTGTGTGAGGTTACTTCTTCAAGTGTGAAGCTTGGAATGTTAAGATTGACGAATCCTTTTCTTGAAGATATTAAAGAACGTCAGAAATCGGATAAGAGATTGATGGAGAAGATGGTACTCATCAATGAAGGCAAGGAGACCAATATCAAGATAGACGAAAGTGGAGTCATGAGATTTCACGGAAGAGTTTGTGTACCGGATGTACCCGAAATGAAGAGAATGATCATGGAAGAAGGTCACAGAAGTGGTTTGAGTATTCATCCTGGAGTAACCAAGATGTATCAGGATTTGAGGAAGTTATTTTGGTGGCCGGGAATGAAGAGGCAAATTTCTGAATTTGTTTATTCATGCTTAACTTGTCAGAAATCGAAGATTGAGCATCAGAAGCCGTTTGGTTTGTTACAACCAATGTTTATACCCGAATGGAAATGGGATAGCATTGCAATGGATTTTGTGGGAGGTTTACCGAAGACCAAGAAAAGTAACGAGGTGATTTGGGTAGTGGTAGATCGTTTGACGAAGTGTGCTCACTTCATTGCTATCAGGAAAGGTACTTTGGTGCCTAAGTTGGCCGAGATTTATGTAGAGCAGATTGTGAAGCTACATGGTATTCCAACAAGTATTATTTCGGATAGAGATCCGAGATTTACTTCTAGATTTTGGGAAAGCTTGCAAGAAGCTTTAGGAACGAAGTTGAGGTTGAGTTCAGCTTATCATCCTCAGACAGATGGTCAGTCGGAGAGGACGATACAATCCTTAGAGGATTTGTTGAGGGCTTGTGTTTTGGAGCAAAACGTGAATTGGGATTCTTGTTTGCCGTTGGTAGAGTTTACATACAACAACAGTTACCATTCTAGTATCGGAATGGCACCGTTTGAGGCTTTGTATGGGAGAAGGTGTAGGACACCTCTGTGTTGGTATGAAACTGGAGAAGGTGCAATTCTTGGACCAGAGATTGTACAAGAAACAACAGAGAAGATTCGGATGATTCGTGAGAAGATGAAAGCGTCTCAGAGTCGACAGAAGAGTTATCATGATAAGAGGAGGAAGGACATTGAATTCCAAGAAGGGGATCATGTATTCCTACGAGTTACATCGACTACTGGAGTAGGACGTGCGTTGAAGTCAAGGAAGTTGACATCGAGGTTTATTGGGCCGTTTGAGATTTTGAAGCGAGTTGGGAAAGTTGCATATAGGATTGCATTACCGCCATCATTGGCGAATTTGCACGATGTTTTCCATGTATCACAGTTGCGCAAGTATGTGTCTGACCCGACACACGTGATTGAATCGGACGATGTTCAAGTGAGGGATGACTTGACCATTGAGACTGTACCCTTGAGGATAGAAGGAAGAGAAGTGAAGAGGTTGAGAAACAAAGAGATTGCATCCGTGAAAGTCGTGTGGGGAGGACCGACTGGTGAGAATGCGACGTGGGAGTTGGAAAGCAAGATGAGAGATTCTTATCCCGATCTGTTTCTAGGTAATTTCGAGGGCAAAATTCTTTTAAGGGGGGTAGGATTGTAACGACCCATTTTTCGTATTCGTATATTTTATTAAATGTTATTTTATTTATTAATTGGCTTTTATTATTTTAGTGAGCGGCGAATAATTATTTAGCCGAACGTAAGTTATTAGGCGCGAGAACCTTGTTTTGGGCTTAAATGGGCGTGAGAGGCATGGGCCTAAGCCATTTGGGCTTGGTTCATGACAAATGAGAAGTAGTATAAGTAGCAAGTCAAACATATGAATAGTATCATAAATTCATTTCTTTGAGTTTGAGTGAGTAGAAGCAAGATAGAGCAAGAGCTAGGGTTTTGGCTAAGAGAAAGCTTGAGCAAGAGAAGGCTTGGATCATCATCTTTGCTTAAGGTAAGAGATTAGAATTCATGATTCTTGAGTGGCAAGGAGAGGGGAGATTGTCTATGTCTCCATTCCCGAACTCTCCCACTCAATTTCTTTTAGACTTTGATTAAGCTTTTGTATGTGAGTATGATGTTCTTCATCATCACTTTGTATGTGTTAATCACTAGTTTGATTTCATGAAAAATATGTATGTATTTGAACCATGTTTGAAAAGTTTGAGAAAGTTACTTAAAACTCAAGTAATTGGCTTGATTTTGATTGTTAGAGGTATTTGGATGTTTGGAAGGGATGATTAATGTTCCTTGATACCATATATGTTTGGAATGGCTGTTTATATGAATTTATAACATGTTTGAATGAATTTTTGAGTTGATTTAATGTTAAACCGCCTTAGAAACTCAAGAACAGATATTTTCTTTCTGGTGTAGTTCGCTAAGCGACCAGGAGTTCGCTGTAGCGAACAGGTTCGCTGGATCTCGCCGAAGCTCGCTATGAGCAGGTGGTTCCCGGGTGAGGTTCGCTTAGGCTCGCTAAGCCTTCGCTCAGCGAATAGTTCGTTGAAGCTCGCCAATGCTCGCCATGAGCAGGTGACTTCCTGGTGTGGTTCGCTATGTCTCGCTAAGGCTTCGCTTGGCGAAGGCCTCTGTGACAGCAATTCTTGTTGATGGTTGTAAGTGTGATCAGGCACTTGTATCATGGTTTAAAAGTATCCTTACATGATTGTTGATACATGTTGATGCTGTTAATGCTTATTGTTAATCGTTATATGATTGATAAACATGTATGCAATAAGTTGTCGCTTAAGTGAGCAATGTGATGTTTTGGCATTAATTTGTAATGTTAAGTGAATGTGTTAGGATTGTGTTCCCGCATTCATAAAAGAGTAGCTTCGAGCTAGAGAAATATCATATTGATGATATGTGTAAACATACATGCATTCATGTATATATATGTTGAATTGGAAACTAGGGTTCCAATAGATTTAAATGGATTTTTGAGTCCATAAGGAAGCCGAGGATCGGATTAGATGAATCCATAAGATCTAGAGCTGCTATCCAGCAGGATATAAAACTGTTTAACTTATCCATGAGGGATATGAAGGTTTGGTAAGTTCCGAACAATCCGGCAAGATGTAAAACTGTTTAACTTATCCATGAGGGGTAAAAGGCAATTGGTACCACATGCATTAGTCGGGTCTAGGGATGGCATGACATAGAATGATTGGCATTAGATACATTAGGGTAAATGCGCATATATTTGATAAATGGTATGTGACATTATCTGGTTGAACTGTGCTAAACTTTATTAATTGATAACTGTTTGGTGCGATGTTTTGACGTGAGTTAGAATATGTATGATGTAGTTCGAAAGTGCAAGACCTTTCTTATGCTCGTATGATATGCGATTATGTTTTCTAACTCTCTGCTTTGTGTTAATTGCTGGACCTTTGGGGGTTCAGATATTCAGGCTGAGGATTGTGCCGACGTTTAGACTGCTGTTCTAGCGTGGTGTTGACGTACCTTTTGGTGAGGAGACTTAGCATAGATTACTCCTCTTAGTACTAGCTTTTGACTAGAGTTTGTAAATAGTAAATGCTCTGGTAATGTAACATCGAGTCGGGGATTTCGCTTGGCTTTCATCGTATATCGGTGTTACCTTTTTGATATGCTAGTTCTTGTATAAGTGACATCCTTAGGGATGAATATGGCTTATGTATATATATGTATATATATGCATGCTTGGTTTGATTGGAATCCGCTGTTGCTTTTCATGTTAAATTTCATGATGCTCTGTGTGTATGCTTGTGTTTTAATTACCGCGTGGCACTCTGCCTTTACACTTGTTGAAAAGTTTTTAAAATTACGTTTTTAAGGGTAGTATGGGTTAGGGTGTTACAATGTGACTTCATGTTTCTTAACTATTCTCACAATATTTATGGATTCCTTTAATTACTCTATATTTACATTTCCTTTTATTCTATCAAAAGTATTATTTATTTAATTTTTAAAGTCACTAGGTTTGGTCTATTGATGATGTATTTGGGTAGTACGTTATAGATCATGGGTTCGATCCACGGTCATCGTAAACAAAAAAAAAGTCTTTTTTTTTTTGAAAAAAATAAATCATTATTTTCTTTTCCATTGATTATCATAAAATCATTCACCATTTCTTCTTATTTATCAACCAAAAAAACCAAAAAAAATTAATGATTGCCATACGTCTTAGTGTAAGATCAAAGTAATTTTTTTTTTTATGCAAGAGATCAAGATCAAAGTAAATTGGAAGAGGAAAATATCCGATTTATAAAAAAAAATAAGAAGAAAAAAATGTAGGAAAAAACAGCATCATTTCTTTCTGTTTTTGTTTTTACCAATAATTAATTTTGGATTCTTGTATTAATATTTTAGGAAAAAATGAATATACATAAAGTGATAAATGGAAACCATAAATTGAAATAAATTAAGAAACATGAGGTCACACAATTACTAATGATGATTAATATTGGTCCATTAGATTAAAACAAAATAAAGGGTTAGGATGTGGAGTAACTCTTTTGAGTTACTCTTGGAGTCAATATAACCCTCCTCTATATATATATATATATATATATATATATTTCATTCATATTATCAACAAATGACTTAATTGAATAATTCAATCTTAAAATGATTCCTTCTTTAAGGATGATTCTTTTCACTTTGCTGAACTAATATAGGAATATTGTTTCTTAAACATAACTCATTGAAAATCTTTATTGAAAATCTTAAAATATTAACTCATTGAAAATCTTTCTTAAACATTCTCATCTTGAGAAACTTTATAGTAGAATGACACTTTTATTAGATTATGAGGATAGTTTTCCTTTTTTGTCTTGTATTGTTGTAGTATATCCTCTCAAAGCACACAAAGCTCAATGTGAGTTTAGTCACATAACTTCAAGTGCAATCTTATGTAGTTTGTGATGCAAGTTCTTATATCATGACTCTTCAATTCTTTTATGAGAACCTTAGCTTGTGGCGATGAAGAAGACTTTATACAATAAGTTTCTCACCTTCTAAATTAATTATTTTATGACCCGAATAATAGTTTTCTAATATCTTCACGAAGAATAGGATACCATATTATTGCAATTTTATAATGCTACTTTGATTCTTTCATGTTGAGAAAGTATGATGCACTTGTTGGTGTGAATGATTTATTATGTGATTATCGTTCTTTCAACAAAAACTCAAGTGAAAACATAACTCACAATTTGAGAAGATACTTTAGAACATATAGGCCAAGTGATGCAATAATGATACATATATAGTAGTTAGATAACGAAAGACTTAGGATAATAAGGGTGAGAGATATATACTTGATTGACATTTTGACAAACCTAGAGACTAGAGGGGAAATGATGTTACTCATGTTATTGTGGAGTTGAATAAAACATTATCACGACTTTCACTTGTCAATATTAGATTTTTTATAATTTAGGCATGGTCATGAAACACAATGACATTTTCCTTCTAGTCTAACACAATTTCTATGACTTTTGTGATGCCCTGATGTTGTTATGAGAGTTTATCTATTTCTACCTATTTTTCTTGTGTGCATGCAGATAACACCATGTATGATCAATGTGTGATCAGTGGAGCTTTGTTGCAAAGTCATAATAAAGGTTTTTTCATATAACTTATGTTATTGTTTTATTTTAGACCATTGATTTATACTTTAACTATGACACTATGTGATTATGTATACCTCTAAAAATATAACATTATTGTATATACCTCTGATGTTTTTATTCTTTAACTAGATTCTATTTATGCTTTAACTATGTTATCTTTTATGATTGTTAACTTTATTGTGAAGAAGATCTCTTTTATGATTTAACTATTCTTTGATTTCTTAAAAATGTGAAATACTAGTGTATGCCTTCGATTTAGATATTTTAAAACAAGTGAGAAAACATAATACTAATGTATATCAATTTAGATGGACTAATCTAACATACCTTCAAACATGTTGAATTATACATTATTCAAATTCAATTCATTTAATTGATGAACTTATTTTGAGCTCAAGTTCAACTTTTTAAGTCGAATATCAAGTTTAAAAATAAAAAAAAAACTTTTTGATCCATAAAGAAATTGAAAGAGTTGATAATTGAATTTTCGAATTAACTCAGTCAGTTCAATTTACTCCCTTCGTCCCAAAATGAGTGAGTCATTTTGACTATATACACTATTCACATATCTTGTTTTGACCCTATTTTTTACTAATAAATAAAACATATATTAGCATATAAGATGTTGAATTCATCTCGAAGAGTATTTACAAAATATCATATTTTTATAATTTTTATTATTATACGATTAAAAATATTAATCATTAAAATCATCCATCGGCATGCGTGACGCAGTCAAATGACTCACTTATTGTGGGACAGACGGAGTATTTGTTTTGTATTTTCCCAAACAGACCCTGTCCGACCACCCGGTCCAATATGGCTTTTCTGATTCGGTTCGTTTCCGTTTGCTCAATGAAACTGATACGTTGTGTACGAAATCTCTCTCGCCATAGAATTTCTCTCTCCGATTCGATGGCTTCCACTTACCGTGACCGTACGTCGGAGTTACGATCACTGACGGAGACTCTAAAGAAGATCGGCGGCGGAGGAGGTGGAGCCACATCACCGCCTAATCAACAACCGTCTACCTCTCAAAATTCCTATTCAAGATCCGAATTCAACCGAAAAGCATCACAAATCGGATTTGGAATCCATGAAACTTCACAGAAAATCGCTAGACTCGCTAAGTGTAAGCAATTTCATCATCATTTTATGTGTATATATATATATTGAATCGAATTGAATTGATTGAATTTTGTTTTTATGATCTGTTATTGGTTGTTGTAGTGGCGAAGCAATCGTCGATGTTTAATGATCCAATTATGGAAATTCAAGAACTAACTGCATTCATTAAGACTGATATAACGACGTTGAATGCGGCTGTTTTGGATTTGCAAAATATTCAGAAAATTGATTTGGCTGATGAGATTTACTCAGAAGATAGAGTTGTACATTCCAATGCTGTTTGTGATGACTTGAAGAACAAGCTCATGGGAGCCACAAAGCATCTTCAAGATGTTTTGACTACTAGGACAGAGGTAACTATTGTTTAGCACAAACTTTACAAACGAATAGCGGATATAGTGGCGTTATAGCGCAATTGCATAGGGAAATTTTAACAAATTGCTATTGTTCTCTGATACGCGGTTTAGTACAAGGTGTTGTCAAATAGCGGCTATAGGACTCTAGCACAGTAAAATTTGAACAAACTGCTATTTTCTGTGATGCTTGATTGACTATACTTATGTCAAAAGATTTTAATCATCCGACGATTAAAAATTATTTAGATTGACGGTGTATATGAATTAAATCTATATTTGTATGTTTATCGTCAATCATATTTTTATGTATATTATGTCATGTCACACAATTTTTCTCATGTTATGTAATTTATATGGTGAATGTATGTTATGTACCCTAGAATATCAAGGCTCACGAGAATAGGAGGCAAATATTTTCTAATAACCCTTTACAGCATCAACCAAAGTCAACTACTGAGCCGCCACCTTGGTCTAATTCAACAAATGCATTTGAAACTGAGAGTTTACAACAAACATCAGGGTAAGTAATTTTATTATCATGTTAAAGGTTGGCTTTGTTATTATGCCTTGGCGTTGTGAATTTTCTTTCCCAACTTCGTTGCCATTATGTAAAACTAGGGAAGGTGGCACAATGTGCAAACATTTGAATGTGGCTGTTGAGGTTGTCTTGTCACCTTCTAGTTCTACTTGGTGCATCTGAATTTGAAAGTTTTAAAACTCTTATTCTTCAATTGTCTTGAGGTCATATCATGGGTTGGTTAATGGTTCAATCTGGCCATATGTATGCGAGTGTGCCTTCGTATTAATGTCTCATCTAGCTAAAAATTTATTGTTTCATTTTATCCCTGACATGATATATAATTCATTTTCCGACTCTCGAGTATCAATACTTTTCATTATTTTCCCTAACACACACAATGACATAGTAGAGCTTTAATTCTTGTACCAGAAAGAAAAAACTTTAATTTCAACTTTGATACTTTACTCAGCTAGACAAGTAATAGTCTTGGTGATAGTCATCTCAGAGAAGCAGAACATATATATTTGATGTGTTGATAGGTAGGTGATCCTTGTTTGTCTTGCTGAAAAATTTAAATGTCAGACTTGACAAATGACTCCCAGACAAGAGGCCCGCACTCTGTATAGAAGATCTATTTTTACTCTTCTGAAATTCAGTATGAACATGCAATTAAATTATTTAAACTCGAAGTTTAGAACTGCACTTTAAACTGTTTGAAGGGATTCTCACCCTCGGCATAATTTTACTGAATCCCCTTTCAGATATTTACTCCTTGTGAAACATTGTTAAAATCTTGTAGTCTTAACGGCTTATTTTATATATCCTCAATTCTTTTCTACTGCTAACAAATATCTGACATATTTGGAATGCTAAAATCACAAGTTTTGGGTTTGTACATGTGTCTGTTATGTCGCTTAAATAGGAACCTACGATTAACTATGACATAGCTAATTACATATTCTATTTGACAAAGAGCATTTTAATACTTACAATTACAGATTCTATTTGACATAGCTAATTTAAATGTCTTATTTTGATTATGTTTAAAATGACAAGCCTTTGAAGTTTAATTCCTGAAAAATTCTTGTCTTATGCAGATTACCATCAAATGGAATTCCAGTTGGCAATCAGCTAAGGTTTGTTTGCATTTTCTTTCACAGCTACAAGATCAAATTGTCCCCTTTACATTTCTATATAACGTGATTATATGTTGGTCTAAAAACTCCAAATTTTACTTTTAAGCTAGCATTTTATGTAAAATGTAAAAAATGTGGCTTTCATAGGTTTCTCATGGATCATAAATCTCTTGTTGTATATTAACTTAAAAAGACCTAGTCTAAGAAGAACAGAAATTAGCACTGAACTTTCTGAATGGAACAGAGGAGTGAGTTCTTACTAGCAGAGAATAGAAACCTAATCACAGAATTGTAGGACAACAAACATAATGAAGAAATAAAAAACCAGAGGATGCTCTAAAAAGTCAGAGTTGCACTTCTTTCACACAGAAAATCCTCTACCCTAATCAGTCGTGCTAAAAA
Source organism: Trifolium pratense (assembly GCF_020283565.1). Lineage (NCBI taxonomy): Eukaryota > Viridiplantae > Streptophyta > Magnoliopsida > Fabales > Fabaceae > Trifolium > Trifolium pratense. The sequence continues at coordinate 796,594 of NC_060062.1, forward strand.
AGCCTCCCTTCTTTCCGCCATTTAAATCCCCTTCACTAACCTCCTCGTTTCACACCATGTAACATGTGGTTCCCAAAGATTATCCAGCCAGGCAATCTCTCCTTCCTGTGGTTGTCAAATTTTCGAGTTAACTCAGAATCAGCTAGTTTCCGACTTTAGGTATCAAAATTGAGTTAACTTGTTTACAATTATTATTTTTGTATAAAATTGGCTAGCCTTTATAGACTTGTGAGTTTGACAACAATTGAATGAGTCTAACAAATGGTTATTTTCCCCTGACATGCCTAAAATTATAGTAGTTTTTTTATTCTTCATAAACTCAAAATACAACAGCTGAAGGATACAACAACATAGTGCACACAACATTAGTCTTGGAGTTATAGTACTTGACACTACAAATTGCTATAATATCCCATCATGAACCCATCTGCGAAAAAAATGAACAATGTTGTATTGAGTATTAACCCCATAGCTCCGAGCACGAATAAAGTCACAAACCGGAAAACATGACATGAATAAACCCATCACTACAAGTTTGCAATGAAGCCAAAAGGCCACCAAGGTGAATGAACCCAGAGTATTAACCCCATAGCTCTGAGCACGAATAAAGTCACAAACCAGAAAACATGACATGAATAAACCCATCACTACAAGTTTGCAATGAAGCCAAAAGGCCACCAAGGTGAATGATCCCAACTCTGACGAGTTGAAACCTAGCTTAGAATCCTTCTCAAACAAGGAGAATTCAGTCCCTCCATCCTTGACCCTTTAGTATTTTTTAACTCTGATTTGTCAATTAGTCCATCAGTAATGGTATGGTTTTTTCTGGTGTCAGTTATTTTCCCTTTTTAATTTGACATGATTTATGTATTCACGAAATTTAATTACGACCTCGATAGTGCTTATTATTTCACTTACTGTCTCTTGAATCCTCGAATCATCTTAAACAAGAAAGCTAACTCTAGTTTCCTTTGCAACGCTAATCGAACTCGTCGAATATGATAACTCACAAAAAGCACAAACGACATCACAGAATCTGCGTTTTGGAAACGTGAAACGCAATACAGTGTATTGTTCTTCTATCAATGGAGTTGGAGTTCGATCCGATCCCAATCGGTTCGTGCTCCAAAGAGCATCACAACATTTACCAGCAATGGTTCAATTTCGCTGATTCAGGTACTAATCTATCTATTTTCACTAATTTCTTGCTTAGTTTTTTTGGTTTAACAATGGAACTGAACACTGTGCTCGCTTTGATTTTCAGATAGTGATGGACGCATGACGGGGAATGATGCCACCAAGTTTTTCGCTATGTCTAATTTGTCCCGTCAAGATCTTAAACAGGTTTTCTTGTTTTTCTTACATTTATGACTTGTAAACAATCTTAAGATATGATTGCTTGGTTTGATAGTTCAGAAAAAGGGATTAAATTGGTTGCTTGGAGGTAACATATGCAATGGAATCAAAACTTAGATAATGTGATTTTGGCAGGTTTGCCCCTGTTGTAATTTTCTAACTGAGAATCCACTGTTTTGCCATGTCACCCACTTTGTATGGTTATTTTTAAACTGATAGTGTGATGCGGAAAGATGGTGGTCTCTCATTGGATATTAGTGTAAACCTATTTTACACCGACAATGTATGACCATTATTATATATATAGTAAATGTAATGAATTTGCATTTATATTCGAGAATATAGAATTTTATTATATATATAGTAATTGTAATGACTTTGCATTTGTATTCGAGAATATAGAATATGCACCGCCAATGTAAGATAGTTTTACACCAACATCCAATGAGCATCTTGTATTCCACCAAATCATAGGTTATTTTGAAATTAATTGTATGACATTGCAAATTAATGGTTTACACTAACATCCAATGAGCATCTTACACTGTCAAGCATGCATCGGTCCAATTTCAACTTTCCCTGTCCATCCTACTATACTAAACTCTACTCTTTTTCACTTTGCTAAATCAAATTATAGTGGTTGCTCTTGAATTGGGTTTGAACTTTGATTTGTGGAAACACTATCACAGATTATCCCACGATGTTGTTAAATAACAGCTATAGCGGCGCTAGCGCTATTGCATATGGGAATTTGAACAAATCGCTATTGTTCCACGATATACTATTTAGTACCAAATATTGTGAAATAGCGGCTATAGCAGTGTTATAGGCTTATAGCACTGTTGTGTAGTGGAATTTGAAAAAACCGTTATTTTCTGCAATCTGCAATTAACGACACTGTTATTCAATGTAACTCCTTTTGTTTTGACTTTTTGTTTTTTAGATTTAAAGATGTTGCTATTAAGAGTTTTATGTTGTCAATTGACCATTTTGTTTTAAATTTTAACTTTAATTTATTTTGTTTTGTACTAGACTAATAGTGGATTGGGCGTTTGCCCTCTTCTATTCCAAAAAAAAAAAAAAAAAGACTGATAGTGGATTGAATTTGAACTCCTACACTTTTATTTATTTCACTTCGATACTAATTTGACGTTTGTGTCTATCAATTGGAATGGTATGGACATGTGGTATTTGAGTTTTTACATAAACTGTACTTGTTGATAAGTATCTCTTTTAATTTTTTTCTTTATACCTCGTGAACTAAATTGTTTGTTTCTTTGCTCCTTACCAAAATAAGGTGTGGGCTATTGCAGATTCAAAGCGACAAGGTTATCTAGGTTTCCAAGAGTTTATCATTGCTATGCTGGTAAAAATATGTTACACTTTGCGGAAGTTTAATGCTGATCGATTTCCAGAATCTTACTCATTTGAAATGTAGGTAGTTTCTTTGGCACAATCTGGACACCCAATAACACATGATCTGCTGAATAGTGATGGTAAGTAAGTTATGTGTGTTTAGGTTTTTCTTCTATTGTTTTGTTTGAATAAAGTTTTGTAATTGTATTGGTCAAATATTAAAATGCACATAGTATGTACTGTCTGCACATATTTATTGTGAATTTCGATAGCAAGTTTTTTTTTAGCTAATAGAGCTTATCATTTATTGCAGTTGATTTGAAAAATCTGAAACCTCCCATAATGGAGGGTTTGGATGTATTACTAGCTGTAAGTATTTATTTTTACGATTTCCTATTTTTTTATGGTATTAACTTTTTCATGTTTATTTAGTAAAAGTACTTACTGCTTGGCTTTGTATCTACAGAAAAAAAAGCATAAACAAAAAGACACTGATGTAAATGGTAATATATTTCCCATTTTATTGAATATGGGCACTCGTTGATTTTTGTTTTCTTGTTTGCTCCTTTCTCTTCAAAATCCCAGTTAAGTAACTAGCGATAATGCAGGTAGTCCTCAGTTACAGCTATCACCATCAAGCAGTTGGTTTTCTTCGAAGTCCACAAAAAAGGCAAGCATTCTGCTACTCTGTGTATCTGTGACTTTGAATTTTTCCTCCCTTTCTTTGTGCATTATCCTTATCTGCTGCTAGAGAGAACATCCTCAATATTCATCTTAAGTTTTGGATTAGTAACAGTTACAAGTTTGATTGGCATTCTTTACCAGCTTTATTATGCTCTAGTTTCATTTTGTGTCATCATAATCTTGAAGAATGAAAAGTATCCCCAGGAATGGTTGGTTTGATTTTTGTCTGACTAGGATGTTACTAGAGGCCTGAAACTAACATTATCTCTTGGATTTTATGCAAACGTCTAAATGATGCATGCCAATACCAATAATCTGCCTGAAGTATCAAGGCTAATCAAATTTTCATTTTGTCTTGTATCCATCTAAGTTGGTATCTGATAGGGCATAAAACAATTTGGCATTATCCTGTAGATGTGTTCTCTAGGCCCTTTATTCGGTGTGCTGCTACTTCTTTGCTATTGCCAAAGCTTAGAAATTATACTTATATGTTCTTATAGGGTTTTCACTTCTATTTTGGTGCATATTTCAACAGGTGCCACTTTCCTCTGTGACATCAATAATTGATGGCTTGAAGAGACTCTATATCCAGAAGTTGAAGCCTTTAGAAGTTACTTACCGCTTTAATGATTTTGTCTCCCCATTATTGGTCAGTAAGTTACCATCTTTAGAAATGACTGGCCATTATAGATTTAGTGTCACATTTCTATACTTGGTTACATCATTGCTTTGTTTTAAATACACAATTGACATCTTTATTGATTGCAATGCTTTACTTACTGTAGACAAATAGTGATTTTGATGCCAAACCTATGGTTATGCTTTTGGGTCAATATTCAACTGGTAAAACAACATTTATCAAACATCTGCTTAAATGTGGTTATCCAGGCAAGTAATTCTGCTTTTTCTATATCCATATCGGTGTCTAAGTGTGGAACTTCCCATATCTGTTTTGTAGACATAAGTTATTGAAGCTTGTGTTGTTTTTCCATAACTATCAATAGGTGCACATATTGGACCTGAGCCTACAACTGATAGGTTTGTTGTTGTCATGGTATGTGCCAGAAAACCAGAGTCCCTCCCACAACACTCTAATACCTTAAAGTTTTCAAATTATTTTTGCATAAGTGCCTAGTTTTGACTATTTGAATTGTCTTGAGTTCTAGCAACACTCTCTAACACACTTTCCAACACACTATCATTTATTGGTTAAAATTCATATTGGTCCCACCAAATCAGGTGGGTCGCATATAATTTTGGTGGGACGATATAAACTTTAACCAATAAAAGAGTGTGTTAAAAAGTGTGTTACTAGCATTATTCTTTGAATTATTGTAAGATATCTTCAAGTCATCTTGGAAAATGAATTATTGCATTAATTTTAACTAGCAAATGGTGTTGGTGTACAGTCTGGACCTGATGAGAGAAGCATTCCTGGAAATACTGTTGCTGTCCAAGCAGACATGCCGTTTAGTGGACTTACAACTTTTGGCACAGCTTTTCTGTCAAAATTTGAGTGTTCACAAATGCCTCATCCGGTAAGTTGCTTTAGCTCCATTGAATAAGTTAATTGATTTTCCTTGTGTGCATTTGGATATAACCATTAACCAGTTTTTGATTGTCCAAAGCTACTGGAGCACATTACATTTGTGGACAGTCCTGGAGTTCTATCTGGAGAAAAGCAACGGACACAACGAGCATATGATTTTACGGGTGTAACATCTTGGTTTGCTGCAAAGTGTGATTTGATACTCCTCTTGTTTGATCCTCACAAACTTGATATTAGTGATGAGTTCAATCGCGTGATAACTTCTTTGCGGGGACATGATGACAAAATTCGAGTAGTTTTGAACAAGGCAGATCAAGTTGATACTCAGCAAGTAAGCACTTGTGTAGTTAAACTTCGGTTTGTTTTTATATATATACTAATGAAACTCTTAGTACATGCTTTAGGGAATACTGACCTCAATTTGGCTCTATGTTACAGCTGATGAGGGTTTATGGAGCCTTAATGTGGTCACTCGGGAAGGTGCTGAACACACCTGAAGTCACTCGTGTGTATATTGGGTATGTCACTTAGTATATGTATGTCATTGTTAAAATGTACTCTTTGACATGGAGAGTTGGAAAGAAACCAATGTGTTTCTGCATTCACCAGTTATTTTAATTTTATCTTTATCTAGTATCATGAAGTTGCACCAATGTTATTTTTGTGGTGGAATTGTGGCAGATGTATTTTTCAAATTTTTTTGATACTTATCATAATTATAGATTTCTGTTATTGTGCTATGAGGGTTAATTCCAAATCTACCGTAATCTCACCTTTCTTTTGCAGCTCCTTTAACGACAAGCCTGTAAATGATGCTGTCAGCGGTCCAATCGGAAAGGAACTGTTTGAAAAAGAACAGGAAGACCTTCTTTCAGATCTGAAAGATATACCAAAGGCGGCTTGTGATCGAAGAGTGAGTTTATTTATTTAATTTTATTTTATTGAAGAGTCATTTTATTTTATTTTATTTTCTACTAGACATAGTTAGCAAATAAACTATGAAGATTGACATGATTTAATTACTAGGAAGTTTGCCTTTTGATTTAATTTTGTGGATCTTCCGGGGTCATTTTCTTGATGGAGAAATTTGATATGTATACTTTTGCTGAATATCACAATCCAGTTAATTATTGTTTATATGTTATTTATTGAAGTTGCTGATTTGCATAATTTTATCTTATGTATTCAATTCATTGACTATTGTAGATCAATGAATTTGTTAAACGAGCCCGAGCAGCCAAGATACATGCTTACATTATCGGTCATCTTAAAAAGGAGATGCCTGCGATGATGGGCAAATCTAAAGCTCAGCAAAAACTCATTGATAACTTGGCAGGTGAATTTGGAAAGGTATGCACCAGATTCTTCATTTGCTCTGCTCACCTTACATGTCTCTTTGATGTCACTTAAATATTATATTGTGTATATATGACCTGTAAAATTCAAAACAGGTACAAAGGGAGTTCCATTTACCTCCTGGTGACTTTCCAAATGTTGAGCATTTCAGAGAGAGCTTGCGTGGTTATAATATCGACAAGTTTGAGAAATTGAAGCCAAAAATGATACAAGTAGTTGATGACATGCTTGCCTACGACATTCCTAACCTCTTGAAGAATTTTAAGAATCCTTATGATTAAATTTCTTAGCACTTAATCCATTGATGAGTTGATTTAGTTGCAGTGACATTTGTAGTATACTAATATTGCGGGTTATATCCAGTAAAAAGAATAATCTTACGGGTTATTGATGTAATACACCCTGGTCCCTAATCCCATTTTCTGTAGTAGAGTTTTAATGTTCATATATGAACTTTGTATTGTATTCTTTATCAGTGTCATCAGCAACAAAGTTTCAAAATAAAAAATAAAGTGAAACCACAATTATTTGTCGGGTTAGACATGTTTTTTCTCTATAATATCAGTGATTTTTGGTTTTTAATTTTTTTTCTGCTTCTAGTCTTGAATCTCTTACTTGGTTTAAAAGTTTTAGTATTTTCTAGTCTTTGTTGTTAATGAATCTTTGACTGTTGAGTGATGATGGGTTGGTCCGACAGAAATACACATCCCCACCACAATAATCTTTTGTTCCTTTTTAGTTATCGTACATTCTCATTGTTCTGCAACATACATGTGAAAAGGATATTAATGTAGAGAAGGATGTGAAATTGAGAATGAGAATGAAAGAAGAGAGAGTGATAGCGAAGAAATAAATGGAAACGAAGCGCAGAACAAAAATACTATTGAATGAAGTGAATGTAGTATGGAAAATGAGAATTGGTTATCGTACTTTGTGATCTTCATCTAACAAAAATCCTTCACATTTGCTTTAGGTTACAACTTACGATGACCATGGCAGAACTGAGGGGACAATGTCCCTGGGACATTGGTTATAGTCTCTTTGTGGTGCAAATATTTATTAATAGTGGGCTTGGTTTGTGGGTCATATCGATTTCAAGGCTTATTTTCCAATAAGCATGAGAATGGAAGCAATATTAAATTTTGGTGGGATGATGTATGGGTGGAAAACGTGGTTGTTTCTAATTTCATGTCAAAAGGATATATAGTTTCATTTAAGAAGTGTGACCACAAGATTGGATGTATGTACACGGTTAACTCAATATCTCGTTACTTATTCGGTTCAATCCATCCCCCAGTTTCTTTGAGCTTGGATAAGTTATCTTGATTCGAGAAATTATGGATAAGCCATGTTCATTTAAAAGTTATTGTTTTTACTTGGCAACTACTTCTTTGGTCAATTACCAACAAAGAAAGCCTTGCTAAGAGGGAAATTTTAATTTGTAATGGTTTTCAACCGTGTTGTATGTGGTGCCTTTTGAAATTGGAGTATGAGGAATATCTATTTGGGACTTGGGACTTGCCCCGTGCGGGAGTTGTTGTATAAAATTTTAAGGTAGTTTGGTTTTGTATCAGTTGTTCGTTCATAGCTATCCTTTTGTGGTGTTGGGTGTGTTCTGTTTCTCCAATGGTGGTGGGAGGTGTCTAAAAGGTTTGTTAACCGTGTTGGGTATTTATAACACTTTGAAGTAGTTCTTTTCCTTGAGCTTCAAGTTCGATAGATTTTGAAGAACTCTATCTGTCAATTCTGCATAAAAGCTCAATTGGTTACCACCTCCCACATTTTCCTTGCTTTTTGAAGATCCTCATCAGAGTTCTCTAAAAAATTTAAGTTTTTCAAGTTGGGCCTTTTTTTTTTTTATCTAATTTGAATGTTTCTTGTTTAAACCCTTTATCTTTTTCACAAACATCTTTCTCAATAAAATCCCCAATTCGGCTATCATATAGGCTTGCTACACAAATAACTTGGCCCCCACTAGATACGTTTGCAATACAACTAGAAAAATAGTCTATTTGTGATATTTGTGTAGTTGTCGTCATGATGTATAAGGTCTTCATTGAGACATATATTTTTATATTATTTGACTCTTAGGCTTTGTTTGGTTGACAAAAGAAAGTGAAAGGAAATAAAGTAGTAAGAGGAAAGAATTTAGAGATGGCAATTGATAGGGTATGGGTAGGTTACTAAAGTACCCATCCTCATACCCGCAGATTGAAAAAATACCAGTACCCATCCCCAAACCCGCGTGGGTAATAACTTTTGCCCCCGTCCCCATACCCTATGGGTACCTAGGTACCCATACCCGTACCCGTACCCGTTACCCGCATTTTTACTAAAAATAAATTGATCAATTATAAAATATCATATAATTTTAATATAATTAAAAAAATTTCAAAGATTTTAATATTGACTAATGAAGATTATAAACAAAATTATTACTAACCTTATTTTAAAGTTCATATTTATGTTAAATATTCACATTATTTTTATATTATGTTATAAATAAACATTTTTATTAAAAATATGTAATAGTTTAGTAGAGTTGTATTTTTTTAAATTGATTTACATATATTATAATATAATAATATAAATAAAATAAATAAATATATATTATGCGGGTATGAGGCGGGTTGGGTACTAAGGTACCCGTACCCGCACCCATACCCGTTCATTTTTTGCGGGTAATTACCCATACCCGTGCCCGTACCCAAAATGCGGGTTTTTACCTACCCGTTGTGGGTAATTTTTGCGGGTACCCTCTGGGTATGGGTCAAATTGCCATCCCTAAAGAATGTTGAAGGAATGAAAATGAGTAGAAACTGAGTGAAAAATGAGTTGATTGTATGGTTGTTTGGTTTGAGCAAAAGTGAATAAAAAGTGAGAGGAAAGAAACATAAAAAGTAAAATTAAAAAAGAATAAATTTTTAAAAGACATCAATATCCCTATAATATAATATTTCCTTAGGTGTGAATTTTAAAAACAACATATGGATAGATACTATTGTCATTTTCACGTAAGCTTTTGTCTTTGTTCCATTTTCTCTCCACTTTTGGACGGAAAGAATAAATGTGTGGGTCCCAAATGTTTCCCTCCCCTTCATGTGCCAAACAATAGAAGGATGTTGGAAACTGAGCTTTCCTTCCTTCATGAATCTTTCCTTCCAAAATCATTGGAAACAAACAGACGCTATAAAAAGGAACTTTAAATTATTTTAATAAATAACATTATCAAAATTACAAAAATAAAATAAAAACCATATTCATTCATAAATCATTGCAAAAAGAGTTGCAATATTGTTTTATACAATTACTTTCCACAGTAACATGGAGGTCCTCCAAACTGAAGAGAATATCCAAATTGTCCTCCTTTATCTCCATAGTAGCGAACATTATAGCAATTAGGGCAATCGTTTAATGTGGCTGCTAAACTTGTTGCGGGTCCAATAAATTTTCTGGATACGGTTTGATATGCAACGTTCCTAAAATAACAAGCGTAACCAAAATCACCATTTGGGAGACCTCCTGTTCCCATCGCAGGACTATCAGTACCCGAAGGAGTTACTGTAAGCCCACCCCATCCCACTTCATCAGCTTCTTTCAAGTTAGAGAACAAGTGTGCTGGAAAATATCCAATTGTCTTAAATGCCACAGATAACCACCAATTTTTGCTTGCTGGATCCTGGATATATACCATAAAATTTTGTAAATATATTATTTAAATCCTTGATTTTGTAAAATAATCTGACAATTTCTATTATACTTTACTTCTTGTTTAAGTAATTTGTTCATTAATAAAATTTAGCCGATTAAAAAAAATAATCTATATATTTTCAATTAAAATTTTAAGTAAAAATTAACCTGAACAAGAGAAATTGGCAACTCAGTCATAGTGCCACGATAGACTGATGTATGTGGTATGCGTGAACCAACAAAATATATTTGGGCGGTCTGAACGAAACCGCTGCACAATATATTATAGCATCCATTTGCATTACCTGACTGTGATATTTAAGTATCATGTTAGATTTTAAAGTAATAAAACAATGTTTTTCAATAACATCAAAATTTAAAGAATGAAAATTGTGTTTTTCAAATAATAGCAAATTTTTAAAAAAATTTTAAACATTGAAAAAATTAGTTATTTTAGTAAGAACAAATCTTGCCAAGATACGAAGTATTTCTTATGTTGTAATACAAGTAAAGATAAAAAAATTAAAAAATTACTTACCTTCCAATATGTGTATAAATGTGTATAATTATCATTATATAATTGTGGAAATACCTAACATCATGTATCAGATATATTAGTTAGTTTTTTCTATTACATCAAATTTATTTAAATTATAAAGCCATAAAATGAATGCTTTTAAGAATAAAAAATATTGATATAATAATAGGGATAAATTAAATCCTAAATTAAAACTCACATGCCATCCAACTACAATTTTATTAGTACCATCTCCATTTCCATTTTGGACATATAAATGCCCTGCACTTTCTTGACCCTTAACAACACTTGGATGCCAAACACTAGTAGTTCCATTTACTCCATAGTAAGGACCACCGGAAGGTCGAAGAAATACATGAGCAGTCTACATGTTCAATACAATCCAATATATATTAATGAAATATATTGAACCATTATATATTGTTTTGAACAAACAAAAATGAAATATATTAACACCAAAATGAAGTCCTTCCTGACACAAATTCAGTTGTATATATGAGCAAACTTACACTAGTGCGAAAGCTATTTTGAGTTAGTTTACGATCATTGAATTTGTCTTGAATGAGATCATTTTTAGTGACTCTTCGAATAGGAACAGTTCCTTTTGGACAACTAACTTTCTGGAGCCCATAAAGGGATTTGGTTGGCGAAATCTTCATACTTGTTTGACTATTTTTTCTTTCAAAACTTGGTTTTATCTACCACAGATAAAATGAATATTGAAAGTAAGAGTATATATAGGTAAAAAATAAAACAAAAAATATATAATTAACCATGGTAAAATATTTTACCTGCAATTTATGATTTTGTAACAAGGGATGATCAAAAGCCGGCTGTTTATAGATATCAACACAATCAACTATGTACCCTGCCTCGACCTATAGGAACAACCAAAATGAATCAAAACAAAATTTTATTAAACATGAAGATCAAATTAAACTACCAATAATAAAAATGTGTTTATATACATGAATACTCTTGATAGGAGACTTGTTAATGAGACTTAATTGTCTCTCCAACTCTAAATCATCTTTCGACATGCGTTGCAAACTATCAACTGTGTAAACAGTAGTGCTAGTCGCCAAATAAAAAACAAAGAACAACATATTCATCATTTTTACAATTCTCTTGTTTTGATGATGAATCATAGTTGAATATATTGCCTATATATATATATACCCTAGGATATATGAATCATTAATATAAATTGATTATATTTTTGAATGAATTTAATACATTTTTGACGGAATTTAATCCATTAGTTTTAATTCTATATATGCAGTCAAGGAGAGACGGAGGCATGAATCAAACTTATGGAGATCAAATTTATAAATTTAATATGAATAATTTAATATGAAGATTTCGCCAACCAAATCCCTTTATGGGCTCCAGAAAGTTAGTTGTCCAAAAGGAACTGTTCCTATTCGAAGAGTCACTAAAAATGATCTCATTCAAGACAAATATTTATTCAATGATCGTAAACTAACTCAAAATAGCTTTCGCACTAGTGTAAGTTTGCTCATATATACAACTGATTTTGTGTCAGGAACGACTTCATTTTGGTGTTAATATATATTTCATTTTTGTTTGTTCAAAAAAATATATAATGGTTCAATATTTCATTAATATATATGTGATTGTATTGAACATGTAGACTGCTCATGTATTACTTTCACCTTCCGGTGGTCCTTACGGTGGTCCTTACTATGGAGTAAATGGAACTACTAGTGTTTGGCATCCAAGTGTTGTTAAGGGTCAAGAAAGTGCAGGGCATTTATATGTCCAAAATGGAAATGGAGATGGTACTAATAAAATTGTAGCTGGATGGCATGTGAGTTTTAATTTAAGATTTAATTTATCCCTATTATTATATCAATATTTTTTATTCTTAAAAGCATTCATTTTATGGCTTTATAATTTAAATAAATTTGATGTAATAGAAAAAACTAACTAATATATCTGATACATGATGTTAGGTATTTCCACAATTATATAATGATAATTATACACATCTATACACATATTGGAAGGTAAGTAATTTTTTTATTTTTTTTATCTTTACTTGTATTACAACATAAGAAATACTTCGTATCTTGGCAAGATTTGTTCTTACTAAAGTAACTAATTTTTTCAATGTTTAAAAAATTTTTAAAAATTTGCTATTATTTGAAAAACACAATTTTCATTCTTTAAATTTTGATGTTATTGAAAAACATTGTTTTATTACTTTAAAATCTAACATGATACTTAAATATCACAGTCAGGTAATGCAAATGGATGCTACAATATATTGTGCAGCGGTTTCGTTCAGACCGCCCAAATATATTCCGTTGGTTCACGCATATCTCGTACATCAATCTATCGTGGCACTATGACTGAGTTGCCAATTTCTCTTGTTCAGGTTAATTTTTACTTGAAATTTTAATTGAAAATATATAGATTATTTTTTTTAATCGGCTAAATTTTATTAATAAACAAATTACTTAAACAAGAAGTAAAGAACAATATAAATTGTCAGATTATTTTACAATATCAAGGATTTAAATAATATATTTACAAAATTTTATGGTATATATCCAGGATCCAGCAAGCAAAAATTGGTGGTTATCTGTGGCATTTAAGACAATTGGATATTTTCCGGCACACTTGTTCTCTAACTTGAAAGAAGCTGATGAAGTGGGATGGGGTGGGGTTACAGTAACTCCTTCGGGTACTGATAGTCCTGCGATGGGAACAGGAGGTCTCCCAAATGGTGATTTTGGTTACGCTTGTTATTTTAGGAACGTTGCATATCAAACCGTATCCAGAAAATTTATTGGACCCGCAACACGTTTAGCAGCCACATTAAACGATTGCCCTAATTGCTATAATGTTCGCTACTATGGAGATAAAGGAGGACAATTTGGATATTCTCTTCAGTTTGGAGGACCTCCATGTTACTGTGGAAAGTAATTGTATAAAACAATATTGCAACTCTTTTTGCAATGATTTATGAATGAATATGGTTTTTATTTTATTTTTGTAATTTTGATAATGTTATTTATTAAAATAATTTAAAGTTCCTTTTTATAGCGTCCGTTTGTTTCCAATGATTTTGGAAGGAAAGATTCATGAAGGAAGGAAAGCTCAGTTTCCAACATCCTTCTATTGTTTGGCACATGAAGGGGAGGGAAACATTTGGAGTACAGAAGCTGGGACCCACACATTTATTCTTTCCGTCCAAAAGTGGAACAAAGACAAAAGCTTAAGTGAAAATGACAATAGTATCTATCCTTATGTTGCTTTTAAAATTCACAAATTCACACCTAAGGAAATATTATATTATAGGGATATTGATGTCTTTTAAAAAATTTATTCTTTTTTAATTTCACTTTTTATCTTTCTTTCCTCTCACTTTTTATTCACTTTCGTTCAAACCAAACAATCATACAATCAACTCAATTTTCACTCAGTTTCTCCTCATTTTCACTCATTCAACATTCTTTCCTCTTACTACTTTCTTTCCTTTCACTTTCTTTTGTCAACCAAACAAAGCCTAAGAGTCAAATAATATAAAAATATATGTCTCAATGAAGACCTTATACATCATGATGACAACTACACAAATATCACAAATAGGCTATTCTTCTAGTTGTATTGCAAACGAATCTAGTGGGGGCCAAGTTAACCGTGTACATACCTCCAATCTTGTGGTCACACTTCTTAAATGAAACTATATATCCTTTTCACATGAAATTAGAAACAACCACGAGAATACCTCTTTAAGGGGTAGGTTTTCCACCCATACATCATCCCACCAAAATTTAATATTGCTTCCATTCTCATGCTTATTGGAAAATGATGTTTTCTCTCTAGGCCTCCCATGTATCTTTTATATCCAAAATATTCTAATTTTTCCCTTGCAGAAACCGAAGTTTTTTTTCAAGGCAAAAAAAAATCGGCAAAAATGTAAATTTCAGGGGGGAAAAAGAACCATGGGGGCCTAATGGAAAATAAGCCTTGAACCAAGCCCACTATTAATAAATATTTGCACCACAAAAAGACTATAACCAATGTTCGGGGACATTGTCCCCTCAGTTCTGCCATGGTCATCGTAAGTTGTAACCTAAAGCAATTGTGAAGGATTTTTGTTAGATGAAGACCACAAAGTACGATAACCAATTCTCATTTTCCATACTACATTCACTTCATTCAATAGTATTTTTGTTCTGCGCTTCGTTTCCATTTATTTCTTCGCTATCGCTCTCTCTTCTTTCATTCTCATTCTCAATTTCACATCCTTCTCTACATTAATATCCTTTTCACATGTATGTTGCAGAACAATGAGAATGTACGATAACTAAAAAGGAACAAAAGATTATTGTGGTGGGGATGTGTATTTTCTGTCGGACCAACCAATCATCACTCAACAGTCAGAGATTCATTAACAACAAAGACTAGAACATACTAAAACTTTTAAACAAAGTAAGAGATTCAAGACTAGAAGCAGAAAAAAAAATTAAAAACCAAAAATCACTGATATTATAGAGAAAAAACATGTCTAACCCGACAAATAATTGTGGTTTCACTTTATTTTTTATTTTGAAACTTTGTTGCTTGTGACACTGATAAAGAATACAATACAAAGTTCACTTTATATATGAACATTAAAACTCTACTACAGAAGATGGGATTAGGGACCAGGGTGTATTACATCAATAACCCGTAAGATTATTCTTTTTACTGGATATAACCCACAATATTAGTATACTACAAATGTCACTGCAACTAAATCAACTCATCAATGGATTAAGTGCTAAGAAATTTAATCATAAGGATTCTTAAAATTCTTCAAGAGGTTAGGAATGTCGTAGGCAAGCATGTCATCAACTACTTGTATCATTTTTGGCTTCAATTTCTCAAACTTGTCGATATTATAACCACGCAAGCTCTCTCTGAAATGCTCAACATTTGGAAAGTCACCAGGAGGTAAATGGAACTCCCTTTGTACCTGTTTTGAATTTTACAGGTCATATATACACAATATAATATTTAAGTGACATCAAAGAGACATGTAAGGTGAGCAGAGCAAATGAAGAATCTGGTGCATACCTTTCCAAATTCACCTGCCAAGTTATCAATGAGTTTTTGCTGAGCTTTAGATTTGCCCATCATCGCAGGCATCTCCTTTTTAAGATGACCGATAATGTAAGCATGTATCTTGGCTGCTCGGGCTCGTTTAACAAATTCATTGATCTACAATAGTCAATGAATTGAATACATAAGATAAAATTATGCAAATCAGCAACTTCAATAAATAACATATAAACAATAATTAACTGGATTGTGATATTCAGCAAAAGTATACATATCAAATTTCTCCATCAAGAAAATGACCCCGGAAGATCCACAAAATTAAATCAAAAGGCAAACTTCCTAGTAATTAAATCATATCAATCTTCATAGTTTATTTGCTAACTATTTCTAGTAGAAAATAAAATAAAATGACTCTTCAATAAAATAAAATTAAATAAATAAACTCACTCTTCGATCACAAGCCGCCTTTGGTATATCTTTCAGATCTGAAAGAAGGTCTTCCTGTTCTTTTTCAAACAGTTCCTTTCCGATTGGACCGCTGACAGCATCATTTACAGGCTTGTCGTTAAAGGAGCTGCAAAAGAAAGGTGAAATTACGGTAGATTTGGAATTAACCCTCATAGCACAATAACAGAAATCTATAATTATGATAAGTATCAAAAAAAATTGAAAAATACATCTGCCACAATTCCACCACAAAAATAACATTGGTGCAACTTTATGATACTAGATAAAGATAAAATTAAAATAACTGGTGAATGCAGAAACACATTGGTTTCTTTCCAACTCTCCATGTCAAAGAGTACATTTTAACAATGACATACATATACTAAGTGACATACCCAATATACACACGAGTGACTTCAGGTGTGTTCAGCACCTTCCCGAGTGACCACATTAAGGCTCCATAAACCCTCATCAGCTGTAACATAGAGCCAAATTGAGGTCAGTATTCCCTAAAGCATGTACTATGAGTTTCATTAGTATATATATAAAAACAAACAGAAGTTTAACTACACAAGTGCTTACTTGCTGAGTATCAACTTGATCTGCCTTGTTCAAAACTACTCGAATTTTGTCATCATGTCCCCGCAAAGAAGTTATCACGCGATTGAACTCATCACTAATATCAAGTTTGTGAGGATCAAACAAGAGGAGTATCAAATCACACTTTGCAGCAAACCAAGATGTTACACCCGTAAAATCATATGCTCGTTGTGTCCGTTGCTTTTCTCCAGATAGAACTCCAGGACTGTCCACAAATGTAATGTGCTCCAGTAGCTTTGGACAATCAAAAACTGGTTAATGGTTATATCCAAATGCACACAAGGAAAATCAATTAACTTATTCAATGGAGCTAAAGCAACTTACCGGATGAGGCATTTGTGAACACTCAAATTTTGACAGAAAAGCTGTGCCAAAAGTTGCAAGTCCACTAAACGGCATGTCTGCTTGGACAGCAACAGTATTTCCAGGAATGCTTCTCTCATCAGGTCCAGACTGTACACCAACACCATTTGCTAGTTAAAATTAATGCAATAATTCATTTTCCAAGATGACTTGAAGATATCTTACAATAATTCAAAGAATAATGCTAGTAACACAATCTTTAACACACTCTTTTATTGATTAAAGTTTATATCGTCCCACCAAAATTATATGCGACCCACCTGATTTGGTGGGACCAATATGAATTTTAACCAATAAATGATAGCGTGTTGGAAAGTGTGTTAGAGTGTGTTGCTAGAACTCAAGACAATTCATATCGTCAAAACTAGGCACTTATGCAAAATTAATTTGAAAACTAAGAAAACTTTAAGGTATTAGAGTGTTGTGGGAGGGACTCTGGTTTTCTGGCACATACCATGACAACAACAAACCTATCAGTTGTAGGCTCAGGTCCAATATGTGCACCTATTGATAGTTATGGAAAAACAACACAAGCTTCAATAACTTATGTCTACAAAACAGATATGGGAAGTTCCACACTTAGACACCGATATGGATATAGAAAAAGCAGAATTACTTGCCTGGATAACCACATTTAAGCAGATGTTTGATAAATGTTGTTTTACCAGTTGAATATTGACCCAAAAGCATAACCATAGGTTTGGCATCAAAATCACTATTTGTCTACAGTAAGTAAAGCATTGCAATCAATAAAGATGTCAATTGTGTATTTAAAACAAAGCAATGATGTAACCAAGTATAGAAATGTGACACTAAATCTATAATGGCCAGTCATTTCTAAAGATGGTAACTTACTGACCAATAATGGGGAGACAAAATCATTAAAGCGGTAAGTAACTTCTAAAGGCTTCAACTTCTGGATATAGAGTCTCTTCAAGCCATCAATTATTGATGTCACAGAGGAAAGTGGCACCTGTCGAAATATGCACCAAAATAGAAGTGAAAACCCTATAAGAACATATATGTATAATTTCTAAGCTTTGGCAATAGCAAAGAAGTAACAACACACAGAATAAAGGGCCTAGAGAACACATCTACAGGATAATACCAAATTGTTTTATGCCCTATCAGATACCAACTTAGATAGATACAAGACAAAATGAAAATTTGATTAGCCTTGATACTTCAGGTAGATTATTGGTATTGGCGTGCATCATTTAGACGCTTGCATAAAATCCAAGAGATAATGTTAGTTTCAGGCCTCTAATAACATCCTAGTCAGACAAAAACCAAACCAACCATTCCTGGGGATACTTTTCATTCTTCAAGATTATGATGACACAAAATGAAACTAGAGCATAATAAAGCTGGTAAAGAATGCCAATCAAACTTGTAACTGTTACTAATCCAAAAATTGAGATGAATATTGAGGATGTTCTCTCTAGCAGCAGATAAGGATAATGCACAAAGAAAGGGAGGAAAAATTTTAAGTCACAGTCACACAGAGTAGCAGAATGCTTGCCTTTTTTGTGGACTTCGAAGAAAACCAACTGCTTGATGGTGATGGCTGTAACTGAGGATTACCTGCATTATCGCTAGTTACTTAACTGGGATTTTGAAGAGAAAGGAGCAAACAAGAAAACAAAAATCAACGAGTGCCCATATTCAATAAAATGGGAAATATATTACCATTTACATCAGTGTCTTTTTGTTTATGCTTTTTTTTCTGTAGATACAAAGCCAAGCAGTAAGTACTTTTACTAAATAAACATGAAAAAGTTAATACAATAAAAAAATAGGAAATCGTAAAAATAAATACTTACAGCTAGCAATACATCCAAACCCTCCATTATGGGAGGTTTCAGATTTTTCAAATCAACTGCAATAAATGATAAGCTCTATTAGCTAAAAAAAACTTGCGATCGAAATTCACAATAAATATGTGCAGACAGTACATACTATGTGCATTTTAATATTTGACCAATACAATTACAAAACTTTATTCAAACAAAACAATAGAAGAAAAACCTAAACACACATAACTTACTTACCATCACTATTCAGCAGATCATGTGTTATTGGGTGTCCAGATTGTGCTAAAGAAACTACCTACATTTCAAATGAGTAAGATTCTGGAAATTGATCAGCATTAAACTTCCGCAAAGTGTAACATATTTTCACCTGCATAGCAATGATAAACTCTTGGAAACCTAGATAACCTTGTCGCTTTGAATCTGCAATAGCCCACACCTTATTTTGGTAAGGAGCAAAGAAATAAACAATTTAGTTCACGAGGTATAAAGAAAAAATTTAAAAGAGATACTTATCAACAAGTACAGTTTATATAAAAACTCAAATACCACATGTCCATACCATTCCAATTGATAGACACAAACGTTAAATTAGTATCAAAGTGAAATAAATAAAAGTGTAGGAGTTCAAATTCAATCCACTATCAGTCTTTTTTTTTTTTTGGAATAGAAGAGGGCAAAAGCCCAATCCACTATTAGTCTAGTACAAAACATAATAAATTAAAGTTAAAATTTAAAACAAAATGGTCAATTGACAACATAAAACTCTTGATAGCGACATCTTTAAATCTAAAAAACAAAAAGTCAAAACAAAAGGAGTTACATTGAATAACAGTGTCGTTAATTGCAGATTGCAGAAAATAACGGTTTTTTCAAATTCCACTACACAACAGTGCTATAAGCCTATAACGCTGCTATAGCCGCTATTTCACAATATTTGGTACTAAATAGTATATCGTGGAACAATAACGATTTGTTCAAATTCCAATATGCCAATATGCAATAGCGCTAGCGCCGCTATAGCTGTTATTTAACAACATCGTGGGATAATCTGTGATAGTGTTTCCACAAATCAAAGTTCAAACCCAATTCAAGAGCAACCACTATAATTTGATTTAGCAAAGTGAAAAAGAGTAGAGTTTAGTATAGTAGGATGGACAGGGAAAGTTGAAATTCGACCGATGCATGCTTGAAAGTGTAAGATAGTTTTATACGGTCATCCAATAAAAAACCAGTAATTTGCCATATCATACAATTAATTTCAAAATAACCTATGATTTGGCGGAAATACAAGATGCTCATTGGATGTTAGTGTAAAACTATCTTAAATTGGCGGTGCATATTCTATATTCTCGAATACAAATATGCAAATACATTACAATTACTATATACAACAGCCATATATTTTCAGTGTCAGTTCGCTGGACTTGGTGGCAGTTCGCTTGTTTACAAGTCATAAATGTAAGAAAAACAAGAAAACCTGTTTAAGATCTTGACGGGACAAATTAGACATAGCAAAAAACTTGGTGGCATCATTCCCCGTTATGCGTCCATCACTATCTGAAAATCAAAGCGAGCACAGTGTTCAGTTCCATTGTTAAACAAAAAAAAACTAAGCAAGAAAATTAGTGAAAATAGATAGATTAGTACCTGAATCAGCGAAATTGAACCATTGCTGGTAAATGTTCTGATGCTCTTTGGAGCACGAACCGATTGGGATCGGATCGAACTCCAACTCCATTGATAGAAGAACAATACACTGTATTGCGTTTCACGTTTCCAAAACGCAGATTCTGTGATGTCGTTTGTGCTTTTTGTGAGTGAACAGAAAATGAAAATGAGTGCGTTGGAAAGGAAAATAGAGTTGGCACAAACAAGAATAGATTTCTTGTTTAAACTTTAGTTAACATAAGTTTAGTTTAATTTAAGTTTTTAAGTTTAGTCAAACAGTTTTTTTTTTTTGACAAAAAGTTTAGGCAAACAATTTAAATTATTTTCTTAAGTTGAGTAAAGGGGA
Organism: Trifolium pratense; assembly: GCF_020283565.1. NCBI lineage: Eukaryota > Viridiplantae > Streptophyta > Magnoliopsida > Fabales > Fabaceae > Trifolium > Trifolium pratense. The sequence goes on from NC_060062.1 coordinate 817,437, forward strand.
AAGCAATTTTGCTTACATAGTTAGATGCCTTTGCTTTGCTTTTCATCATGCCAAATTCCTAACTTAGCGTTAAGTGGCGGAGCAAGAAAATAATATTAGGGTGGGCCACAAAAAAAATTTTAATATATACTAGTATTAAATATGAAAATTATATTCCATACAAAAAATTAAGTTGTAATTAGTATAAAGTTAATCATCTAAAAATTTGATTAAATACCTTAAAATAATATTTTACGTGTACCAAACGACTTGAAATCATTAAGAATTAACTTTGAACTAATACTTGCACAAAATTGAAGATAAAAATAAAATATATGTTTTACTTATATGTATATTAAAACAGTTCTTAATTGAAAATAATTGTGTTTTTTTTTATAAAAAAAAAACATGAAAACAGTGAAAAAAAATTATTAGTTAAAAAGGTGTGTTTTATTCACACAAAAATGAAGCTTTTGAATTCATCTTTACATTAGGTCTTTAAATTAGCAGGTAAGTAAATGAGTATTTTTTGAAAGATATTTCTTTTTATATCATTTAAAAAGTTATAATAACTAAATATTACATTTTAAAACTATCAAGAAAATAAAATCTGATTTTTTTTTTATAAATTTTTTATTGCTTATAATAGTGAATATTGAAATTTTTTGTGAAAATAATGTTAAAATCAGTATAATATTTATAAACAATGAAGTTATGTTTTCATAGGAAATTATTTTCTCTTAAATAAAATAGTTGGCAAATAACTTTTTAGTTAATAAAAATTATTTTTATTAATTTAAAAATCAAGTACTGATACTTTCAAATTTTGATTTAATTTTCTATTTTGTTCCTTATGCCACATGTTCAAACCCCTTTGGTGATTTCTAAAATTGATACTATTCTTTTAAAATAAAAATGCAAAAAAATTGAGTGGGAGAGGGCCGAACACGCGACCCCTTTGTAACCCAAGTTAGTTTTTCTTTCCTCTTGAATAGGAGAATTTGAACATGCAAAAAAAATATTTTACATATTTAAATTTTACATTTTTGAAATCCTTCATGGGTTTAAATTTTAAAAGATTTTAACACATGAATTCTAAAATTTGAATGTGTAAAAATTCATTCTACAATTTAGAATCTGAACGCCCCTATACATGGTGTTTTGGACAGAGTCTCGGGTCATTTTAATGGAAATGGCCTGACTCTCTAGGGTCCAATAGTTGCAGAGTTTTTCTCAATGAATTTTGACTATAATAATGGTGCGCGTGATCTCTTTGCACACGCGTCACAGCAAATTCTCCCCTGTGTCACTCATGGATTGTTGGATCTTATCTCAACGGCTCCATGCATTCTCCTTATTGGAGTATTTTCTCCAACTCAATTACATGTTGACTTGGACGTCGAAGTGATAACCTTTTTTGCACGTTCCTCCGCTGCAATCGAACACCATTCACAATATTTTGGATCTTTGTCCATTGTTTTGGAACCTTCTAGTGGTGCACGTCATCATCGAGTTTCATTCCGTTCAGAGCACATGCTTTGAACCCATCTTGTAGGAAAATAAAAAAATCAAGATTTTTACATATTTGGATTCAAGTATTCGGCCATGTAATGAGAACTTTTTACTCGTTCAAATTCTACAATTTTAACGCCCCTTAAAATATGTTTCGAACTCCACTTGTGACAAAAATGAAATTTCATTATTTTTACACATCTTAGTTTCGAACTCCACGTCTAAAATCTTGAAATTTTCAAGGTAGTAGAGTGTTTTTTTTCTCAAAAATCTCATTTCTACCAGTTCTCTACTTAATTGTAGCGGATTATGTCCGCTATTTAAGTAGCGAATGTTATAAAAATAAGAAAATTTCATGTTAGGGCGTATTTTTTTTCTCAAATTTCACATTTTTATAACGTCCGCTACTTAAATTGCGGATGCTATAAAAATGAATTTTCATGTAGGGTGTTTTTTCTCAAAATTTCTCATTCTTACAACGCCTACTACTTAAGTAGCGGAATGATAAAATGGAAAACACGTAAGTAGCACAAGTTTGGCAAAAAGTTAATCTCAAATTTAAAACCTTGTTGTGAAGCATTGATAGGTGCTAATGTCTCATGTTAATGCAAATATGTGACTCCTTTGTATGGAGAATATGATCAGCATAGAAAAAGCTTTGTATGTAGCTAAAACTTGCCAATGCCAAAATATTTCTACAGACAAGTGTGGAAGTAAGTTAATTTATTTATTTTTTATAATAAAAAAAAACTGGTTTCGTTTTTCTTTTTGTTTTTGGAAGAATGGATTAATTTCTATATGTAGAATTCTAATATTGTCAATTATAAATGTGACTCTCTCAGGTCATATTCCTCATCCTGTACCTCCAAAGGCTTGATAACAACATTGGGTTGGGCTTATGCAACTTAGCTTGATATTATTATGCATATATATGAATAAAAAATTGACTGCATTGTAACCAAAAAAAAATTGACTGCATTTTTTCAATTATTTAGTTATGTTTTCTCTACTTTTATTTGTATTTATTTATGGGTGGATTCTAGGGTGAGGGCTCAATTAAGTCCTTCACTGGTGTACCACTCTAAATAGCAAATTATAACTGTTGGATTAAATAAATTCACAGATTTGAGTATACAACACATTGCACTGAATCTTTTTTCCTTCTTTTATCTTCTCTGCTTATTCTTAGTTTCATCCCACTAGGCCACTACGACAACAACAATAACTCCCAGAGAGAAACATCAGGACGGTTCTAATTCTTCCATGGCAGCACTAAAATATGTTCTCCAAAGAATTTAAGTATCACAATTGTTCATTCCCTTTTTGACCCATCACACGTCGTACCATGATACATTTGGACATTGAGAAAATGTATTTTAATTTCAAAATCAAACACATTTGGAAAAGTTTATTTGAGAAAACCACAATAACTATACAACTGGAAAATTCTAAGTTATTATAATAAATAGGAGTGAATTTTTTTTATCTCACAATAATAATATGAGTATTTCAAAAAACCTTGCAATGTAGTAGAGTACTTTTCCATTCTAGTACTTGAATGGTGATATGCTTTTGGGGCCTTGCAGATCGCCATGGAATTGAAACATGACATTAAATGCAAGATTACTTGGTTTCTAGGCGTTAGATGAACATGGTGAAAAGGCAGCGGTTTAAAATCTGAATATTTACATTATAAAAAAAATAATAAAAATTCTAAATATTTTGAGGAAGAATTTGTATCCAGTGTGCCAATGTAAAATGAAATAATGTAGGCTTCTTTAATCCAATGGTTAAGATGAGTGGTACACCGGTGAGGGACTTAATTGAGCCCTCACCCTAGAATTCACCTTATTTATGAGTTTATTTTAAATTATGTCATTTTCTATTAATGTGTGTCACTATGCGTTACAATCCCTTGTGTCTAATGTTCATGTAAGTCTGTGTTTCATAGTTTTCTATTGCTGGTATGCTGCTGTGTAATATCATTTTCAAGTTGAATTAATGATGGATAGTTTTATTTGAAAAAGTGTGATTGTTTGATTTAGGGCTAGGGGTGTCTTCGACTTTTTGGAGTCCTGTGAGATTATTAAAAATAAAAATAGGCTCTAATAAAAAGAAAATGTGCAAAAAAAATTCAAAACAATTATCATCGATTTAAATTAAAAAAAAAATATTTTTTCTCACTAATATAAGATTTATTTGTATCAGATTTTTCAGCAAAAAATTTATTTTTTTTTTTATAAAAAAATCACTTTTTTTATTTTACTTGTGTTTGTTTCAGATTTTTTCAAAAATTATTTTAGTAAAAATTTCATTTTTTTTCTTCAAAATGAAAAGCTATTTTCAATAGCTTTCTTCGAAATCTTTTTTTTAAAAAAAAAAAAAACTATTTTCTACAAAAATAGATTTTTGTGATTGTAAACAAACGGAAAATAACTTTAGATTTTTTTCAAAATCTCTTAAAAAAAATCTCTTGGTACGAAAAATAGTTTTAGATTTTCTTCAAAATCTCTAAAACAAATCTCTTGATTTTTTTCAAAAAAAAAATCATGTTTTTAAACCTTAAACAAATAAGCCCATAAAAGAGTTTGGTAAACAAGATAATCTCTATCACACGCCTCTCCATTTGATAAAACTATAACATAACAACTAGCTATAATGCATCTAAAAATATTTTGAATTTTTTCTCTTTAAACCCCCCATGTTTCTTCTAGCCCCCTTGAAATTCCCATTTTTCCGTCATATTTTTTGGAAAACATTTTCCAACATTTATATTTTTTTGGAATATATTTTCCAAAATAGACTAAAATGTAGTTTTCATATCTATCTTTTTTCATTCACATTCGAGTGTTTCAGATTTTATTTTTCAAAATGTTAACTATTTCGGAAAATGTTTTCCAAAAATTCAAATATTTCGGAAAGCAGAATCCGAAATTGCTTCGGAAAATATTTTCCAAAATTATTTTGGAAAATGTTTTTCTGAAATCCTGTTATATGTGATCAGAACCGCAAATTTGCTATTCTAACCTGATTTTTCATCAATCTCAACCATTTTTTAAAAAATCAAACACGCTCAATAATAAAAAAAATAATAAAAAAGGTTGAAATACATAAAAAGTAGCATACAATAAAATGTGTATAACAGGTTTGTCGTAAAACATCATGTTTGTCTACAAGTGTACATAACCAATAACTCACATTTATCAGCACGATTATATTTTGGATTATGTTTGGAGATTGATTAGTGTGATGAAAAATCAGGTTAGACCAGCAAATTTGCGGTTCTGATAACAAATTACAGGATTTCAGAAAACGTTTTCCAAAATTACTTTGGAAAACATTTTCAAAAGCAATTTTGGAATTTACATGATGAAAAATAGAATCCGAAACACTGGAATGTGAGTGAAAATAAAAGTAAGAGATTCGAAAATTGGAAATGGAAATAATTGGAAATTAAGAGGATCCCAACTCGAAAATTGATTGGAATTTGGTAATAAATAAATACAAGTTATAAGATTTATAGCTAGTTTGTGAATTAAAAGACTAGTAGAAGTCCCCACATTGAAAATGACGTATACATTAGTAGTATTAATTTAATTTATATATTAAAATGTGCATTTTTGTGTCATGTTCTGTTTTTTTTTTTTTTACATATTTTTGTGTTATGTTCTAAGGGGTACTCAATTTTATAAGTAGAAGTGAACACACTAACTTCTGACGACCACATGCCTTCCCACGGTTTTGCCACGTTAGTTTCACATCATCAAATAATGTTCTTCAAAGTTATTGCACACAACACATCAGATATATGATCACAGTGTAAAACTTTTTAAGAACACCGAAGAAGGTGTTAGACAAACTGAACAGTAATTGGGAGAATCATGCAGCAATATTTTAAAAGACCATGAATCTCATATTATATTATCAGAGATTTTTCGCTATTTTTGAAAGATGGAGTAATGTAGCTTGAACCATCTTATCGGATGATTCAAAAGCAACTACAGTGGCTAATACTGATTCATAAATATTATTTTAAACTTTGGTTTAATAATCATTTAATTTATTTATTTTAACACCTGGACGCACGCACGCACACACGATTGTACGCACGCACGCACGCACACGATTGTCCACACGCACATAAACACACACTAATTAAGTGGTGGGGGGGGGGGGGGGGGGGAATTGGTGCTCTGTGCAGCCGCTCCTCTCGAACACCCTCCGAAACCCTCTGCATGCTACAACCCTTACTTCTCTACTTCACTTCTCTAACACTTTCATTCTCTCTCTTTGAGACTTTTTTTCTTTCAAGTGACCAGCTTAGCATTTGGTAGTACATATCTTCATAATAGACTTTCATTCTCTAGCTTTTTCATCCTCCATCGTACGTGTGTCCATGGCACCCTCACACATGCAAAACGGTGACTACTACAACACCACCGATGACGAAAACGACGTTGTTAACTACTACAACACCACCGATAACGAAAACGACGTTGTTAACTACTACAACACCACCGATGACATAGAAGAAGAAACCGAGGCCAGAACCAACAACATTGTTTTCAATGGTTCTTCATCTTCACGTCGTTCATCATTTTCATTGAGTAGGGTAATACTTGACCCGAGAGGAAAATGGGTAGAAGTATGGAACCGGATTTTTCTTTTGGTATGTGCAACGGGTTTATTTGTGGATCCATTGTTTTTCTACACGTTGTCTATAAGTGACACGTGTATGTGTCTGTTTATTGACGGTTGGTTGCTAGTTACCGTCACCGTTATCCATTGCATCACGGACGCCGTTGCATCACGGACGCGTTACATCTATGGAATATTTGGTTACAGTTTTATAACTATATCTATCTCATTATGTATCCTTATTCTTATCATATTCAGTTTACCCTTATTATGTCGTCTCATGTTACGATTAAGTTTCAATGTTGGACACGAATATAAAGTCAAATAATCTTCGCTTCTAGAATGATGAAACTCATGTAAACTTTATAGATATAATCCAGTGTAATATGCTACAATATTTCGAATACATATTTTAAAAACAAAAAGAAAAAAAAATGAAAGTCATCAATGGCAGTGACGACTTTCATAAAAAAATTAAAAAAATCAAAGTCATGGCTGCCATCAAAGTCGTGGTTGCCATCCACGACTTTGCTTAAAAGCTAAAAAATAAAAGCTTAATTTATTTATTTTAACACCTGGACGCACGCACGCACACACGATTGTACGCACGCACGCACGCACGAACACACGATTGTCCACACGCACATAAACACACACTGGAAAAACACAAATAAAAAATGGAGAGGAAGAGGAGAAGACACACATATACAAGGGTGAGTGCAGCGCAGCAGGGAGGGCAGCAGATAAAGTTGCAGCAGAGGATCCAATTTGGCATTTTTGTGTTATGTTCTAAATAAATCATTTTAGAAGTGAAAGTGAACACAGTTGCCTTATATATCCTCCAAAGACCCTTCCTCTGCTTCACCTCTCACTCGTTCATTCTCTTACTTTTTGAGACTTACAAACATGGATCTGGAAAAACAAACAAAAAATGGAGACGAAGAGGAGAAGACACACATATACAAGAGAATAAAAACACTAACATTAGTAAGACAAACACTTTCTAGTTAATTCTTTTCCTGTTTGTTCCCAACACTTTATTTTATTTTCTCATTTTACTTTATTTTTTTGGTTGCAGATGTGGACTAATATGATCTTGAGAGCTGTTATGTTGCCGATGTTGATCAAAACTTCTAGGAAAGTGATGTTGTTCATTCGCTACTGGAATGAAGTGTTGGTTATTGAGGTTGTTGTTGATTATGTGCACCTGGTTTATGCACTCATCTGTATTTTGTCCTGCTTCTTTTTTATTTTTTTGAAATTGGTGACACTTTTTATTTGGAATCCGGATCTGTTCCAGTAGATAAAGGCTCCAGTTATCCGGTACCATATATAGATGTATGTTCCTGTCTCTTTGGAAATCAAGGACACATTTGTATTGAATTTCGGAAGGATATAAATGTTGGTTTTGGTCTACTTCTTCAAAATGTCCTTTCTTTTACTTGGTTGATTTTGTTAATCAATTTTTGTTTTCCTTAGAAATTGAAAACTGGATGTAGTCTCATCATTCACTATTCTAATTAGGAACGTGGAAATTGTATTATAAATTATTTAAATTGGGGTTTAACTCTTATTTTGAGATTTTATTGTTACCTTAGTTTTTACTATTGTATTTTGTTGATGAACACACACATTTATTACCTTTTTATGCAATTTAAAATTTATCTAATTATGCACCCAAAAAATTTTAACATCTGAACGCACGAACGCACGCACGCACGCACGCACACACGATTGTCCACATGCACATAAACACACACTAATTAAGTGGGTGGGGGGGGGGAATTGGCGCCCTGTGCAGCCGCTCCTCTCGAACACCCTCCGGAACCCTCTGCACGCTACAACCCTTACTTCTCTGCTTCACTTCTCTAACACTTTCATTCTCTCTCTTTGAGACTTAGAAGAATGGATATGGAAAAACACAAAAAAAAAATGGAGAGGAAGAGGAGAAGACACACATATACAAGAGAATAAAAACACTAAGATTAGTAAGACAAACACCTTCTAGTTAATTCTTTTCCTGTTTGTTCCCAACAATTTATTTTATCTTCTCTTTTTTTTTTTTTTTGTAGATGTTGATTAATATAATCTTGAGAGTTGTTATGTTGCTGGTGTTGATAAAAACTTCTAGGAAAGTGATGTTGTTCATTCGCTACTGGAATGAAGTGTTGGTTACTGATGTTGTTGATTATGTGCACCTGATTTATGCACTCATCTGTATTTTGTTCTGCTTCTTTTTTATTTTTTTGAAATTGGTGACACTTTTTATTTGGTGTCAGGATCATCAAATTTAAAGGTTGGTAAAATGGTGTCGGGCAGGTCGGGCGGGAAGGCAACGGACGTGGGTGCGATGGTGGGAAAACTCTCATCTGCTGCTACTCTCATCTGTTGCATCTTGTTTTTTATCCTTTGAAATCTACTTCAAAACAACACACAATAAGAACAAGAACATCCCAAAACAGAATGTTTAGATTGAAAAAGCATGATACCAATGAACCAAAATTATGAAAAAAGACTGCAACTTTCAGAAGAAATATAATTAGAAAACAAACTTATACATAAAGGGTATACACATATAAACAAGAGTGAAATGCAAAAATGTTACCTGAGACTGAGAAAAAGTTGAAGTAAAGAAGAAGATGAAGAAGGGGTTATAGAGAAGAAGAGTATTACAATATATTTTGGTTCAAGTGGAGTCAAGTAATGAAATGAAGGAGGCATAAATAAGCTATGTGTCAAAAGATACAATACAAGTACTCACACCTGAAATCAGAAAATTACAATATAATATAACATCAAGTATCATAAGTTATAACTACCCCAAGCCTAAAACAAACACACAGATGACAGCAAAAACAAAGCTAGCTCCCACTACATAACATTGTTTTGTCACGTCCATAAGATTATTTAACATTCAAAAAAATCACATTCAATGATAGATATTCTCTAGTATCCTTCATATACTTGTCTAGTCACTTGTTTTACTTATAACTCACTTATGCAAATATTAAGTGTATATGAGTAAGAAGAGTATAAGCATACATATGTAACTTAAAAATTATATTTAAATATTCACTCTTTATGGGGACATTATTTCTTTTATGTCCCTCAATGCGCCATAAATCACTTTCTTTTTTTGGGTATAACTATATCTATCTCATTATGTATCCTTATTCTTATCATATTCAGTTTACCCTTATTATGTCGTCTCATGTTACGATTAAGTTTCAATGTTGGACACGAATATAAAGTCAAATAATCTTCGCTTCTAGAATGATGAAACTCATGTAAACTTTATAGATATAATCCAGTGTAATATGCTACAATATTTCGAATACATATTTTAAAAACAAAAAGAAAAAAAAATGAAAGTCATCAATGGCAGTGACGACTTTCGTAAAAAAATTAAAAAAAATCAAAGTCATGGCTGCCATCAAAGTCGTGGCTGCCATCCACGACATTGCTTAAAAGCTAAAAAATAAAAGCTTAATTTATTTATTTTAACACCTGGACGCACGCACGCACACACGATTGTACGCACGCACGCACGCACGAACACACGATTGTCCACACGCACATAAACACACACTAATTAAGTGGTGGGGGGGGGGGGGGGGGGAATTGGTGCCCTGTGCAGCCGCTCCTCTCGAACACCCTCCGGAACCCTCTGCATGCTACAACCCTTACTTCTCTGCTTCACTTCTCTAACACTTTCATTCTCTCTCTCTTTGAGACTTAGAAGCATGGATATGGAAAAACACAAAAAAAAAATGGGGAGGAAGAGGAGAAGACACACATATACAAGGGTGAGTGCAGCGCAGCAGGGAGTGCAGCAGATAAAGTTGCAGCAGAGGATCCAATTTGGCATTTTTGTGTTATGTTCTAAATAAATCATTTTAGAAGTGAAAGTGCAAACACAGTTGCCTTATATATCCTCCAAAGACCCTTCCTCTGCTTCACCTCTCACTCGTTCATTCTCTTACTTTTTGAGACTTACAAACATGGATCTGGAAAAACAAACAAAAAATGGAGACGAAGAGGAGAAGACACACATATACAAGAGAATAAAAACACTAACATTAGTAAGACAAACACTTTCTAGTTAATTCTTTTCATGTTTGTTCCCAACACTTTATTTTATTTTCTCATTTTATTTTATTTTTTTGGTTGCAGATGTGGACTAATATGATCTTGAGAGCTGTTATGTTGCCGATGTTGATCAAAACTTCTAGGAAAGTGATGTTGTTCATTCGCTACTGGAATGAAGTGTTGGTTATTGAGGTTGTTGTTGATTATGTGCACCTGGTTTATGCACTCATCTGTATTTTGTCCTGCTTCTTTTTTATTTTTTTGAAATTGGTGACACTTTTTATTTGGAATCCGGATCTGTTCCAGTAGATAAGGGCTCTAGTTATCCGGTACCATATATAGATGTATGTTCCTGTCTCTTTGGAAATCAAGGACACATTTGTATTGAATTTCGGAAGGATATAAATGTTGGTTTTGGTCTACTTCTTCAAAATGTCCTTTCTTTTACTTGGTTGATTTTGTTAATCAATTTTTGTTTTCCTTAGAAATTGAAAACTGGATGTAGTCTCATCATTCACTATTCTAATTAGGAACGTGGAAATTGTATTATAAATTATTTAAATTGGGGTTTAACTCTTATTTTGAGATTTTATTGTTACCTTAGTTTTTACTATTGTATTTTGTTGATGAACACACACATTTATTACCTTTTTATGCAATTTAAAATTTATCTAATTATGCACCCAAAAAATTTTAACATCTGAACGTACGAACGCACGCACGCACACACGATTGTCCACATGCACATAAACACACACTAATTAAGTGGGGGGGGGGGGGGGGGGAATTGGCGCCCTGTGCAGCCGCTCCTCTCGAACACCCTCCGGAACCCTCTGCATGCTACAACCCTTACTTCTCTGCTTCACTTCTCTAACACTTTCATTCTCTCTCTTTGAGACTTAGAAGAATGGATATGGAAAAACACAAAAAAAAAAAATGGAGAGGAAGAGGAGAAGACACACATATACAAGAGAATAAAAACACTAAGATTAGTAAGACAAACACCTTCTAGTTAATTCTTTTCCTGTTTGTTCCCAACAATTTATTTTATCTTCTCTTTTTTTTTTTTGTTGCAGATGTTGATTAATATAATCTTGAGAGTTGTTATGTTGCTGGTGTTGATAAAAACTTCTAGGAAAGTGATGTTGTTCATTCGCTACTGGAATGAAGTGTTGGTTACTTATGTTGTTGATTATGTGCACCTGATTTATGCACTCATCTGTATTTTGTTCTGCTTCTTTTTTATTTTTTTGAAATTGGTGACACTTTTTATTTGGTGTCAGGATCATCAAATTTAAAGGTTGGTAAAATGGTGTCGGGCGGGAAGGCAACGGACGTGGGTGCGATGGTGGGAAAAAACTCTCATCTGCTGCTACTCTCATCTGTTGCATCTTGTTTTTTATCCTTTGAAATCTACTTCAAAACAACACACAATAAGAACAAGAACATCCCAAAACAGAATGTTTAGATTGAAAAAGCATGATACCAATGAACCAAAATTATGAAAAAAGACTGCAACTTTCAGAAGAAATATAATTAGAAAACAAACTTATACATAAAGGGTATACACATAAAAACAAGAGTGAAATGCAAAAATGTTACCTGAGACTGAGAAAAAGTTGAAGTAAAGAAGAAGATGAAGAAGGGGTTATAGAGAAGAAGAGTATTACAATATATTTTGGTTCAAGTGGAGTCAAGTAATGAAATGAAGGAGGCATAAATAAGCTATGTGTCAAAAGATACAATACAAGTACTTGCACCTGAAATCAGAAAATTACAATATATTACAACATCAAGTACCGTAAGTTATAACTACCCCAAGCCTAAAACAAACACATTGATGACAGCAAAAACAAGGCTAGCTCCCACTACATAACATTGTTTAACATTCAAAAAAATCACATTCAATGATAGATATTCTCTAGTATCCTTCATAATATTGAATACTTGTCTAGTCACTTGTTTTACTTTTACTTATAACTCACTTATGTAAATATTAAGTGTATATGAGTAAGAAAAGTATAAGCATACATATGTAACTTTTGAAACAAGAAAAATTCAATTGAAACAGAGTAATTTAACATACAAAACTAAATAGACTTTTATTCTTAAAAAAACTAAAATAAATATACTTTACTACATGTTTTTTTTTTCTTTCTTGAAGATCACTTTACTACATGCTGAGATACAAAATAGTTACTTAGACACAACCACAAATTAAAGAAAAAATTAGCAAAATTATATTAATTGATGTAGCTATTTCTGTTTCGTTTAATTTTTTTTATTGATGTGTGTATATATCATTGTCATGTAAGTTCATATATCAGACTCTTCAGTTATGAACCTCCTTTTCTGACATTCTAAATTAATTCTTTTATTTATGATTCAAATAATAGTCTTGTAAATATCTTCACGAAGAATATGATACCATTGTTGCAATTTTCTAATGCTACTTTGATTATTTCATATTGAGATAGTATGATGCACTTGTTGATGTGAGTGATTTATTATGTTATTATCGTTATTTCAACAAAAGTTCAAGTGAAAACATAAGCACCATTCATAAAACTTAACATTTACATTCATAAGCACCCTTCTTTTGTTTCACGTCGGCGCTACTATGTTGTTGTTCTTCATTCAGACCTATGAAATTAGGATTTCAAATCCCTTTTAATTTGTCTCACGTGACCAAGACACATGCCAAATCGCTATTGTGTATTGTTAACTAAACTAAGGACCTTATGATCTCTCTATAGCTTAAGAGTGCTTTGCCTTAGCAAACAATAAGACATCATGTTACCATGTCTTTACATGCAAAAACTAGATAAATTTTAGATGGACCGCATCTTATTAATATGGACATAGCTTTAATTATGTGACAAAAATTAAAATGGGGTAGCTTTCAATTGGAGCAAGCAATGAGCTTTTGAATGACATAACTAATTTAGAGACAGTTGCAATTTCTTTTCTTTTTCTACACTTTTTGTGAGTTGTAAAATGTATAGTAATTAAGGAAGAGTACGTCCAATATAAGAAAAGTGAAGAAGACATATCATTAATTAAATTTCGAATATTTCATGTTTAAGCTATTAAGCTTTTTTTTTGTTTGGGACGTACTCTTTTCTTTGTTATGCAAAGAAAGGGAGGGATGTGGATTGAACTTTTTGGGTTATTTGCAGCTCATGGGGACGAGACAAAGTGATGTTTTGTCATTTTTCTCTAAGTGTAGTAGTAGTACGTAGTACATGTATGCATAATAATTTATTAATTTTCATGTCCTATCAACTAAATATGTTGTATTTCCTTTAATTAAGATGTTTACATTTGAAACTATACTGCTTGAATACTGCTGGCAAGAACATCAAATTAATTTAGTTCACTAGGAAAATTCGACATGTTTTCCTAGCATATAGTATCCTATAGCTAAATACAACTACAAATATATTATTATTATTATTATTATTATTATTTTTTGAATATATTAATTGAATTGCAAATTGAACCTCACAAATTATTTCTCATTATTTATTATCATTCTCACCAAAATTCATACCTCCAACAATGACATGAACATGATTCTGATTCTTTAATCATTAAGCACAAGGTATTTTGGTGTGCTTAGATATTCTTCCTACACATTAAGCACATTTTTCAGCTTCTAGTGTTTAATTTTTGGCCGTGAAACTGAAATGGATCCATAAAGTATTCATGGATAATCAATTAATGGGTGCACATCAAGTACACTCATATTTCCTTGAATTTTTTCAGCTAAGTTATGCCTCTTAAGACTCTCTTTTGTATAGACTTGGTAATAATTCTCACATGCGGTCCCCCCCTACCAAATTTGTTTCCACTGCATGCTACTGAAATAAAATTGTATATATTGAAACTTTATTTTAAAGGGTTGTTTCCAATTCATGGAGACGTAGACACAATGATATAAATGGGTTTTTCAAAAGTATCATGCCATTGAGATTAATTATGTATACAGCCAATGAGATTTTTACGTCTAAAATGTTCATTTACATTTCTAGTAGGATTTGAAGGGATTTTGAATAACACGAGAAAGAAATCGTCAAAATGTTCAAGGGCCAAAACCAGTATAGCCTGTCATGTAAATATGTCAATGCTATAAGGAAGGAAAAATTCTCGTAGCCAACGTTTCTTTTATCCCTGAAATTACATTTTTGTCCATGCAAAAAGTTCGGAATATAATTTTCGAGTTAAAAATAATATTCATAGTTTAAAAAGTTTGGAAATCGAAAACCAGTTCTACAATCAAACCATTAAAAATCAGTGTGATCCGACTGGTTTAACAGTCAAACCAGTGAACCAGTGAAACCAACACTAAATCGGACCAGCTTGAGATGGGTTTAATAATTAAATGAAAATTTCATAAAAAATTTGAAATGTATCCTCACCACTAGGCCAAATGAACGATTTTTTTTTGCACACATTATATTTTTCAACACTTTAATGCTCCCAATCAGGCTCGACCCCTATATATGGAGGTGTAGTGTGAGCGACGACATCGGCCCTCAACTCAAAATTTTAAGATCCAATAATAATATTTATATACTGTTAATGTTTTCCAATTTAGGTCATAAGCAAACCAAGCTCGGTAGGCAAGTGAATAGAACAATATTAATAAAATAATAGAAATGTGTAGATAAAAATGAATTTGTAGATAAATATTCTAATCGCTCTTGTTACTTCAAGTTCAAACTATAATTGCACACTACGAATTGCGTAAAATAATAGAAATGTGTGAGAAATTGACAACAATGCAGAGAAGGATGTGAATGAGAAAGAAATAAGCATAGAATATGAACAAAACACCAATGGAAATTGGTTAATGTTCTTTGTGGTCTTCATCTAACAAAACCAACTGCACTTCACAATTGTTGTAATTCTATATTCTATACTATGTCCGTCTCAAAATATAAGAATTAGTTGACCATTGCACGTACATCGATGTATAACTTTGATTACAAATATTTTTAATTGTCAATTAGTAAAAATTATAGAAATTTGATATTTTGAAAACACTCGTCGAAACAGATCAAACAAGATCTTATATGATAATATTTACATTTATATATCTTTAGAAAAATATGATCAAAACAAGATATATGAATAATGCATTTAGTCAAACGAGATCTTATAAAATAAAAAAGAGGGAATATATTTTTATACAATGGAAAATATTACTTTTTTGCTTAAATGCACTTTTAAATATGGAGTATATCCATGTGGGCACTGCCACATCATCATTAGAGACAAAACCAATCATCAAAATTCACCTTAAAATGAGATGGGGATGGAAACTCAAAATAAATAAAATTGGGAATCAAAAATTGATTTTTAAAATAGGAGGATTAAAATCTCATTTTTTTTATTTTTTTTAAATACAGGAATACAAAATTCATTTAAGCCTATTTTTTTTTTATCAAATAACTTAATGACTAAAAATTTCATTTTTAAGTGAATAAGTTGAGTGTCCCACATTCGAATCTCAGCTCATATATATATATATATATATATATATATATATATATATATATATATATATATATATATATATATATATATATATATATATATATATATATAACGTAATATTCATATCAATTGAATTAAGCTTACGGAACACGAGAAATATTACTATATATAATTGGCTAATGCTAGTTTTTGAAATTGAATCCAACAACTTTCACTTAAGAAAAAACTCCTTCGGTGTCACTTCACTTATTTACACTTGTTCTAATTTCATATAAATGTGATATTCCCATCTATTTTATCTAAAATTTATTTATTTTTACTTTTAAGTGTGTGTCCAAATACTCTTTCCATCCAAAATTATAAAGCAACAAAAAATTATATTTATTAAAAAAAACAAAAACACGACAATTTAAATTATTTTTTTTGTATATTTTTTTAAAAATAAGTTGTATAGAAAAATGTTAAAACAATTTTTTTTGTCAAGTAACTTAATAGTTAAAATTTCAATTTTTAAATTAAACTGTGATAGTAAAGGTTCAAACCTCAATCCCTGTTTTTTATAATTATAAGCAATGTCCCTACCAAGTTTCAACACCGAGTCATACTCAAGGGATAAACAATTTCTATGGGTTATGAAGAAAATAAAGAGAGTAAATTAATTGTAAGGCCGTTGGAAAACTTAATTTGTGCATGTACACGATGGGAATTGAGATTAGGGATGACAAAAATATCCATACCCACAAATTTCCGCGGATAAAATTTGTCACAAATACGGGACGAATAACTTAATGGATATCCACAGATGAAATAGATATTTTAATTATCCGATACTTAATGAATATGAATACGGATTTAATGGTATCCACATCCGCAGATATCCATACACGCTAATAAATAAGAAAATTCGTTAAATATCTTTAGTTATTAAAAATAAAAGAGGCTTTTATATTCCGCACAATTTTATTTAAAAATGTATGTATATTATTTTTAAAGAGAAAATGTATGTATATAATATGGATATTATATTATAGTTTTGGTAAAAAAAAGAAAATGAATGTGGTGATATTAATGTAAATTGAAAGTGAAATACATGAATATTATTATGTGCTAATTTTTTTTTTTTTCGTTCAAGAAATTTTAGGTATAATTAGAAAAAGAGTGTTGTTAACATGTGCATATATTTTTAAAAATATATCATCCATGAATTTCTATTATTATCCGCGAATACTTTAAAACCTGCGAGTTACCCGCTTAATGAATACCCGTGAATATGAAGCGGATACAGATATCATACTTATCTAATAGATTGGACACGGATATCATACTATATCCACCCATAGATATCTATCGACATCCGTAATTGAGACTCTTCGATTGGAGTAGTAAAGACATCTCATAATTGGATCAATTTAAAGGCTAACACCCTTCCCAAAAAATAAACCATTGATCTTCTTGTAGCTAATGTCCATCCGTAAAGTGACTTTGCAATACTACTACTTTTGGGACCTGGATTCAATGCATTCAATTATCCATGCATTCATGCATTCATGCATTGTGAGTCTTTGGATGCAAATTTTGGTGGCCCAGGTTTAAAAATGAATGATTGTGTTCAAAATTTGACTGCAGGGAATCCAATTCCCTACTTTTGAACTTCAAAGATTAACACAAAATCGATCAACTTGGGGAATGGATACCAAAAAAATGGAAGAAAAATGGATAAAACACTATAGTAACAATCATAAGATACTACTTGTGGGAGAAGGTGATTTTTCTTTTGCACTATCTTTGGCAAATGCATTTGGTTCTGCTTCCAACATGGTAGCAACTTCTCGTGATTCAAAAGGTACACTATCCTATAATTTTTTTTTATTTATTTTGAGAAATGTCATTCTTATTTTTCTCTTATTTTTATTCCTTTTTTTTTTCTTCTTTTAAATGTGTTGAATGTTTTTATTAGGGTTATTGATAATGAAATACTCGAGAGCTTTTGCAATTTTGGAAGAACTAGAGACACTTGGTTGCAGCATTGTACATGAAGTTGATGCATATAGTGTCCACAAGCACCCAATGTTACAAAATAAAGCTTTTGATCGTATAGTCTACAATTTCCCTCATGCTGGATTTGATTTGGCTGAGAATAATTTGAACCAAATTGGGTAAGTTTTACTATTCAAATTACTGTTAGAGGAAGAGGGTGTTGAATTTGACTAAGAGATAAGTAAATTCTGTTAGATAAAATTTTCCACCTGAAATCTAACTGTTAGGTTAGCCTTTGAAGTATGGTGAATTAAATAACCAAGTCTCTTGGCTGGAACGTCCATATGATGCCAGAATTGATCTCGAACTAAATTAAACGGTCTAATCAGCCGGATACTAATAGTAAAAAAATAATGAAGTCTCTAAAATAGTAAATTTTCGATAATTTTAGTTACATATAATGAAGCATTTTAAATTTTAAAAAAAAAGAGGAAATTAAAACTCATTTTAAAAAATACAACTAATATTTTTAATGAGGAGAATGAACAAGGCTGGGTGTGGCGGTTAGTTGGCCGGTGTTGGTGGTTTACGGCTGAGAAGAAAAGATAGTGCATCGAGTAAAAACAAGGTTGACAACATATTTTCCTGATAGCTTGTGATGATAGCTTTATTTATCCTTTATCTTTGCAGCATACTGTAGAAGTGACATTTTTGTAGGAAGTGACATTGTTCTAGCAGTATTCTAGCTTGTAGTGTTTGTTTCCAAGTGTGTAGTTGAAATGAAAAAATTATTAGAGATTTTTTTTTTTGAAAACTTGGTATCCGGTCTTAGGACCGATTAATTCAAGGGGACCAATAAATTATTAGAGATTTTAATGATGGTTGATAATATTTTATTATTATAAAATAAAAAATTATGATTTTGACTCAGGGAAGTTTATATTTTGAGCTTATAGATTAGTATAATTTAGAAGTATAAGTTCATACTACTAAAAAAGACCCATTTAAATGGGCACCTCTATAAATAGATGGTGTGTTTCTCGGATTAGTTGTTCCTTAAATCAGAGTTTTAAAAAAAAATCCTGAAGCATTAGGAATTAAAAAAATGAAGCCTCTATAATTGTTAAAAAAAAATCATTTTTTAGTTATTATTATTTAATAATAATTTTTTAGAAGTATAAGATTCTGTGATGTGATGTCGTTTGTGGTTTTTGTGAGTGAACAGAAAATGAAAATGAGTGCGTAATACGACGAGTTCGATTAGCTTTGAAATAGAGTTGGTAGTACAAGAATATATTTCTTGTTTAAACTTTAAAATAAGTTTAGTTTAATTTAAGGCTTAAATATGCAAAAAGTGTCTCACTTTCATTTTACTAAATATGATTATTTATTTAAGAGTATTTTGGTTCATTCGCTGTAAAATTAAATAAATTATCAATTTTAAAGTCTAGTTAACAATGACACATCAACAAAAATGTGTCATTTCAACAAAAGTAATTGGTCGATGGATCATTTTTAAAGTAAAATGAAAGTTTTTTAAAATGCACAGACTAAAACTCAAATGACTTGTAAATGTAGAAAATTTTTGCATATTTAAGCCTTAATTTAATTAATTTTGTTAGTTTAGTCAAACAATTTAAATTATTTTTTTAAGTTGAGTAAAGGGGAAAACAATTTTGTTTTTTAATTATTTTTGCAGTTTGCTTGCTTACATATGCGTTTGCTTTGCTTTTTATCAAGCCAAATTCCTAACTTAGCGTTAATGGAACTTGGTGTCATTGTCACCACTTTAATATGAGAAAATGTTTTTCCCACTAGATTATTAAGGCCCATTTGGATTAGCTTAATGAGCTTATGTAAATAGTTTATGGAATTTTTATATATTATTATAAGTTTGTCAATATAGTTTATGATAAAATAGTTAATAAAAATACAATTTTTACTAGTGTGAGTGAACTTATAAAATAGCATAAAAAATAATTTATATTACATAAGCTCAAAAATAAGTTAATCCAAACGGACCTTAACAGCAATATGAGTAAATTTGTAACCCGAGTTAGTTTTTACTCTTGAATTGTAGAATTTGAACATTTTAAAAAAAATATTATTTTACATATTTAAATTTTACATTTACGAAATCCTTCTATACATGGGTTTAAATTTTAACACATGAATTCAAAAATTTAAATGTGTAAAAATTCATTCTACAATTTAGAATTGATGTTTTCTCTTCCCACCCCCCGTGAATCTTTTATCCCCTGAATTTCCAATTTTGCCCTTGAAAAACTTCAGTTCTTAGAAACCGAAGTTTTTTTTTGCCTTGAAAACAAATTTTGATTTTTAAAAACCGAAATTTACTCTGAATTTGCACTAGTAAAAATTCGGTTTCTGCGAACCAAATTTTTTTACAAAGGCAAAATTAAAATATTAGGGATATAAAAGATTCACGGAAAGTGGGAAGACGTATTTTCTCCAACTCAATTACATGTTGGCTTGGATGTGAGAGTGATAACCTCCAAAGGCTTGATAACAACATTGGGTTGGGCTTATGCAACAATTGTATTAGTTTGATATTATTATATATGAATAAAAAATTGACTGCATTTTTTCAATTATTTAGTTATGTTTTTTCTACTTTTATTTGTATTTATTTACATGGTTCAATTGTTGTGGCAAGTGGGAGTGAGTTAAGTCTCGTATTGTTTAGAAAAGTGGAGGTTAAACACTTTATAAGTGAGAGGACCCATAAACTCAACGACTTAAAGTTTTGGATTAAAGTGTGGTATCCAACTATCCATTATATATGAGTTTATTTTAAATTATGTCATTTTCTATTAATATGTGTCACTATGCGTTACTATCCATTGACCCTCGTGTCTAATGTTCATGTAAGTATGTGTTTCATAATTTTCTATTGCTGGTATGCTGCTGTGTAATATCATTTTTAAGTTGAATTAATGATGGATAGTTTTATTTGAAAAAGTGTGATTGTTTGATTTAGGGCAATAGGGTCAGTTTGGATTGACTTATTTTTGAGCTTATGCAAAATAGCTTATGCAAAATAAATAAGTTTAAATTTTGGAAGAATTGAATAGGTATTGTTTTGGTATTTTGATGTATTTTTCATTGTTTTGACATATTTGTAAGACTTGTTAGTTTTTTCAATATAATAATATAATTTAAGTTTTCATTTATTTTGTTTCATAATTACAGATACTGTGTGCAAGAAATATTGACAAAATGTTATTATTAAAAAGAAATTAATCGGTAAAAGAAAAAAGAAGCAAAAAAAAATGTTGTCATACCCATGCCAATGGCAAAAGTGGTGGGTAAAACAATTGAATAGATTGATCATTGGCCGTGGCCGTGGCCGTGGCCGTGGGTATAGCTTTTAGATTTTGTCCTGAAATTACCGTAGCTATAGGCTATAGTGACGGGATATTGCCGTGGGTACAGCGAGTTAAAGTCTACGGAACAAAATGTCCGTTGGTGTAGGTTTTTCGGCCTATACCCACGGTTTTGTGACTTTTACCTACGGACATTTGTCGTTGCTATAAGTCAAATTTCTTGTAGTGAGATAAGACCGGAGGGAGTATCAGTATGTTATATCAGATCTTCCTTTATCTTATTACATGCTCTAAGATTTGTCAACATGAATTGCACAATAAGATTTCCGCATACACAAATTAATTTAATAAGAATATTGATAAATATTTTTAGTAATAATATATAAGATATATATTTTGTTAATAAATTTAAATTATTATCTTAAATATAAATTTTATTATTAATTGAAAATATTTTTTTATGTAATTTTACATTTATTAGCTACTTGAACTTTTAGTTTTACCAAATATTTCAATCAACTTATCAACTATATAAACAGTTATTCATAATTTTGGTATTTTCATTGTTATTCCGTTTATATACGGTGTCTTTATTTTGTAGCCCCTTTGTGGGTCTCTGTACATCTTGTGCAGAGATTCGATTATTAATAATATAATATATTTTTGGTTAAAAAAAAAAAAAACTATGAATCATAAGCTATACTATTCATTTTAGATTTGTGCCCAACGTATTTCTACAAAATTCAATATAACTTAATTAGCCATTGGAAAGCTCAATTTGTGCATGCACACGGTGGGAATTGAGACTCTTCGATGGGAGTAATAAAAACATCTCATAACTGGCTCAATTTAAAGGCTAACACCCTTCCCAAAAAATAAACCATGGATCTTCTTCTTTGTAGCTAATGTCCATGAGTAAAGTGTCTTTTTTTGCAATACTACTAGTAATTTTCAACTTCAAAGATTAACACAAAATCGATCAAATTAGAGAATGGATACCAAAAAAAAGGAAGAAAAATGGATAAAGCACTATAGTAACCATCATACGATACTACTTGTGGGAGAAGGTGATTTTTCTTTTGCACTATCTTTGGCAAATGCATTTGGTTCTGCATCCAACATTGTAGCAACTTCTCGTGATTCCAAAGGTACACTATCTTATAATTTTTTTATATTGAACAATGTCATTCTTATTTTTATTCTATATTTTTTTTTTTGTAACAATTCTTTTCCTTTTGAATGTGTTGAACTTGAATGTTTTTATTAGAGTTATTGATAATGAAATACTCAAGAGCTTTTACAATTTTGGAAGAACTAGAGACACTTGGTTGTAGCATTGTACATGAAGTGGAAATACTTGTGTGGTCTCTTAAAATTTGGTCTCAATTTGGTCACACACACATAATAACACATATCATCTAATTATAATAAAATATATATTATTTAATTATTTTTTTCTTTATACTTTTTTCTCAACAATGTGTGTGTGACCAAATTGAGACCAAATTTTAAGAGACCACCCAAGTATTTCTCGAATGAAGTTGATGCACATAGTGTCCACAAGCACCCAATTTTACAAAACAAAGTTTTTGATCGTATAGTCTACAATTTCCCTCATGCTGGATTTGATTTGGCTGAGAATAATTTGAACCAAATTGGGTAAGTTTTACTTTTCAAATTAGTGTATTTGGTTTTGAAATTATATGACACCGTTAGGTTAGTGTTTTTTTTTAATTAACGCACTAGTTGTTAGAGGAAAAGGGTGTTGAATTTGGCTATCACCTGAAATCGAACTGTTAGGTTAGTCTTTCATGTATGATGGTCAATTAAATAATGAAGTCTCATGGTTCACCCCATAATTGTAATTGAGAGGGACTGTAACGTCTACGTGATGTCAGAACTCAGAACTGATCCAGACTGAATTAGATTAGATGGTCCAATCGGTTGAATAATGATGAAAAAAATAAAAATAACAAAGTCTCTAAAATAGTAAATTGTCGATAATTTTAGTTACATACTGTAATTCACAATGAAGCATTTTAAATTTAAAAAAAAAAAGGAGGAAATTGAAAACTCATTTTAAAAAATAACTATTTTTTTAATGAGGATATGGGAGAATTAACAAGGGTGGATCTGGCGGTTAGTTGGCCGTTGTTGGTGGTTTACGGCGAAGAAGAAAAGATAGTGCATCGAGTAAATACAATCAATATCCGATGGTCAAAAGTTTAAGTTTGGATTTTGACCGTCTGATCAATATAGTACAATCAATATCTGACGGTCAAAAGTTTAAGTTCGGATAATTTTTTTTGGAATATAAGAGGGTCGAAGCCCTAAGTTCAGATTTTAGTTAATGTAAAATATAAATTTGAGTGTAAAGATTTAAACCGTCTAATCTTAACCGGATCATGGCACAAAAGTGACCTACTATAGTACAATTAAGGAGAATCAACCTCACTCAAACACCATCAAACTCAAACCTGATCAGTAGTATGCATGTGGCTCTTGGGGTTGTCTTTTTATAGAGGAGAACAATCCATATCCCTAGCTAGCCAGCTCTTTTATGTAACTGACCTTGAAGGCAAATTATTGTGATTTGTGACTGGATCATTATGCATTTTTGAAATTTATCCTCTTAATAAGAAACTGACGCGGTTGCCTTAACCCCAATCAAACCCACAATATTCCATTTTTATTATGTATCCTATCCATGGTTAATTACATACTCCCCAGCCCCACATTGGTATTTTGGAATCTCCTTGTTATGTGAAAATTGATTGGAATTTGGTAATAAATAGTAGTAGTAAATACAAGTTACAGTATAAGATTTATAGCTAGTTTGTGAATTAAAAGACTAGTAGAAGTCCCCACATTGAAAATGACGTATACATAGCATAGTAGTATTAATTTATGAGTGAGTGTGAAAGTGAAAGTGAACACAGTTGCCTTATATCCAATCCAATGGTTTAGTAAGAAAAATAGAAAAGTAGATTATATAAATGTGGAATGAAAATTTAGCAACAACAAACTAATTATCATTTGCATAATTTTAACCAATTCTCAATCTTTCAACAAGACATCTTCATATGCCACTAGACACTTGGTACTATTAGTTCCTCTGCAATTCTCAATCTTTCAACAAGACATCTTCATAGGCCACTAGACACTTGGTACTATTAGTTCCTCTGCAATTCTCAATCTTTCAACAAGACATCTTCATAGGCCACTAGACACTTGGTACTATTAGTTCCTCTGCAATTCTCAATCTTTCAACAAGACATCTTCATAGGCCACTAGACACTTGGTACTATTAGTTCCTCTGCAATTCTCAATCTTTCAACAAGACATCTTCATAGGCCACTAGACACTTGGTACTATTAGTTCCTCTGCAATTCTCAATCTTTCAACAAGACATCTTCATAGGCCACTAGACACTTGGTACTATTAGTTCCTCTGCAATTCTCAATCTTTCAACAAGACATCTTCATAGGCCACTAGACACTTGGTACTATTAGTTCCTCTGCAATTCTCAATCTTTCAACAAGACATCTTCATAGGCCACTAGACACTTGGTACTATTAGTTCCTCTGCAATTCTCAATCTTTCAACAAGACATCTTCATAGGCCACTAGACACTTGGTACTATTAGTTCCTCTGCAATTCTCAATCTTTCAACAAGACATCTTCATAGGCCACTAGACACTTGGTACTATTGGTACTATTAGTTCCTCTGCAATTCTCAATCTTTCAACAAGACATCTTCATAGGCCACTAGACACTTGGTACTATTAGTTCCTCTGCAATTCTCAATCTTTCAACAAGACATCTTCATAGGCCACTAGACACTTGGTACTATTAGTTCCTCTGCAATTCTCAATCTTTCAACAAGACATCTTCATAGGCCACTAGACACTTGGTACTATTAGTTCCTCTGCAATTCTCAATCTTTCAACAAGACATCTTCATAGGCCACTAGACACTTGGTACTATTAGTTCCTCTGCAATTCTCAATCTTTCAACAAGACATCTTCATAGGCCACTAGACACTTGGTACTATTAGTTCCTCTGCAATTCTCAATCTTTCAACAAGACATCTTCATAGGCCACTAGACACTTGGTACTATTAGTTCCTCTGCAATTCTCAATCTTTCAACAAGACATCTTCATAGGCCACTAGACACTTGGTACTATTAGTTCCTCTGTAATTCTCAATCTTCCAATTTCCTTATATATCCTCCAAAGACCCTTCCTCTGCTTCACTTCTGTTCTCTCACTCGTTCATTCTCTTACTTTTTGAGACTTACAAACATGGATCTGGAAAAACAAACAAGAAATGTAGACGAAGAGGAGAAGACACACATATACAAGAGAATAAAAACACTAACATTAGTAAGACAAACATTTTCTAGTTAATTCTTTTCCTGTTTGTTCCCAACACTTTATTTTATTTTCTCATTTTACTTTATTTTTTTGGTTGCAGATGTGGACTAATATGATCTTGAGAGCTTTTATGTTGCTGATATTGATCGAAACTTCTAGGAAAATGATGATGTTCATTCGCTCCTCGGATGAAGTGTTGGTTAGTGATGATGATGTTGGTGTTGATTATGTGCACCTGTTTTATGCACTCATCGGTATTTTGTCCTGCTTCTTTTTTCTTTTTTTGAAATTAGTGACACTTTTTATTTGGAATCCGGATCTGTTCCGTTCCGGTAGATAAAGGCTCGAGTTATTCAGTACTATATGTTGATGTATGTTCCTGTTTCTTTAGAAATCAATGACACAGTTGTATTTGTTAGATAATATATGTTAGTGGTTTAATAATATTTTTTGTTTTGCTTTTTGACGGTTGATTTTATGGGTGTTGTTCTAGCCATTTCTTTGTTCTCTCACGGTCGTATTGCATCATGTTCAGGATTCATAAGTTGGTTGGTATTTTCAATTTCGCTTTCCTCTGTCCAATTTGTTGGGTTGCCTCTACATTGGTTTGTATTTTCTTTCCTTTCAATTGATTAATTGGTCAATGTTGTTAAAGTATGAATGTGGTGTGATAGTGATGAGTTTATTTGGGGTTTGTTGCATGTTCTAGGTGTGAATTTCTTCTCTCAGTTTGCTTGATATGGCTGATGTTGCTATTGGTCATTCTTTTGTTCTTGCTCTGGCCGTTGATTTTGGTATTGTTTGATAGGATTCCTTGTGTTTGTGAAAAGTTCTGATTGAAGAAAAATTTGAATTTGTGGTCATCACTCCTCTCTTTTGATTGTTTCTACTTTGGTTGTTCTTGTCTCTTTGTTGGTTTCTATGTTTGATTTGAATTGGTTTGATTCTTCCTCTATTGTTTCTTCTAATTGATTGCATTGCACTTCTCTCTGTCAATTCTTCTAATCGAACAATTCCAGTCTCTTAAGAACAGTTTCATATACGAATGTATGTTCTAGTCTCTTAAGAAATTAAGGACATAATAGTATGATCTTATAGAACAACTCCATATGTTAAATGGTTATTGAGAAAATTTATGAGGGTTTTTATTTATTTCAATAACCTAAATTCGAGGAAAAAAAGATCTCAAACCACCTACTTTGAAAATGTGAAGTATTGAAGATATCACTTTTGCGTTTTAAAAGGATCTCACCATTTCAATCGACAAATTTGCGTGTAAGTACATATTGAAGGATTAATTTGTTGCAAATGATGTGCAAAAATACGAACTTGCCAATTGAAATGCCCTTATTATGACTAAAAAAAGAAGAAAGGTCCTTCAAGACTTTGCCTTGCAAATGGATGTGCTTTTCTAAAACCAAATAGTAAGATGTATTTGGGGAATTAATTTTTAAAGTTGGGTGGTTTGCGTTTTTTTTTTCTTTTCATAAATAGGTTATTTAATTTAAAAAAAAAAATCCAAACTTAAGGTGTCCAAATCAATAACATAACCCTTATTTTAGTGCTAGCCAGCTGAAATCCCTATATGAAAAAAAAAAAAAACTGATGATAGATGTGAAGAGTACACTTTTTTTTCTTTTCTTTTTCTACACTTTTTGTGAGTTGAAAAATGTATAGTAAGGAAGAGTACGTCCAATATAAGAATGTGAAGAAGACAATCATTAAATAAATTTCGAATATTTCATGTTTAAGCTAATAAGCTTTTTTTTTGTTTGGGACGTACTTTTTTCTTTGTTATGCAAAGAAAGGGAGGGATGTGGATTGAACTTTTTGGGTTATTTGCAGCTCATGGGGACGAGACAAAGTGATGTTTTATCATTTTTCTCAAAGTGTAGTAGTAGTACATGTATGCATAATAATTTATTAATTTTCATGTCCTATAAACTAAATATGTTGATATTTCCTTTAATTAAGATGTTTACATTTGAAACTATACTGCTCGAATACTGGCAAGAACATCAAATTAATTTAGTTCCACTAGGAAAATTTGACATGTTTTCCTAAACATTAAGCACATTTTTCAGCTTCTAGTGTTTAATTCTTGGCCGTGAAACTGAAATGGATCCATAAAGTATTCATGGATAATCAATTATGGGTGCACATCAAGTACACTCATATTACCTAGAATTTTTTCAGCTAAGTTATGCCTCTTAAGACTCTCTTTTGTATAGACTTGGTAATAATTCTCACATGCGGTCCCCCCCTACCAAATTTGTTTCCACTGCATGCTACTGAAATAAAATTGTATATATTGAAACTTTATTTTAAAGGGTTATTTCCAATTCATGGAGACGTAGACACAATGATATAAATGGGTTTTTCAAAAGTATCATGCCATTGAGATTAATTATGTATACAGCCAATGAGATTTTTACGTCTAAAATGTTCATTTACATTTCTAGTAGGATTTGAAGGGATTTTGAATAACACGAGAAAGAAATCGTCAAAATGTTCAAGGGCCAAAACCAGTATAGCCTGTCATGTAAATATGTCAATGCTATAAGGAAGGAAAAATTCTCGTAGCCAACGTTTCTTTTATCCCTGAAATTACATTTTTGTCCATGCAAAAAGTTCGGAATATAATTTTCGAGTTAAAAATAATATTCATAGTATAAAAAGTTTGGGAATCGAAAACCAGTTCTACAATCAAACCATTAAAAATCAGCGTGACCCGACTGGTTTAACAGTCAAACCGGTGAACCAGTGAAACCAACACTAAATCGGACCAGCTTGAGATGGGTTTAATAATTAAATGAAAATTTCATAAAAAATTTGAAATGTATCCTCACCACTAGTCCAAATGAACGTTTTTTTGGCACACTATATTTTTCAACACCTTAATGCTCCCAATCAGACTCGACCACTACATATGGAGGTGTAGTGTGAGCGACGACATCGGCCCCCAACTCAAAATTTTGAGGTCCAATAATAATATTTATATATTGTTAATATTTTCCAATTTAGGTCATAAGCAAATCAAGCTCGGTAGGCAAGTGAATAGAACAATATTAATAAAATAATAGAAATGTGTAGATAAAAATGAATTTGTAGATAAATATTCTAATCGCTCTTGTTACTTCAAGTTCAAACTATAATTGCACACTACTTGCGTAAAATAATAGAAATGTGTGAGAAATTGACAACAATGTAGAGAAGGATGTGAATGAGAAAGAAATAAGCATAGAATAAGAACAAAACACCAATGGAAATTGGTTAATGTTCTTTGTGGTCTTCATCTAACAAAACCAACGGCACTTCACAATTGTTGTAATTCTATGCTCCCTCCGTCCCATAATATAAGAACTAGTTGATCACTGCACATACATCAATGCATAAAATTCACATTAAAATGGGATGTGGATGGAAACTCAAAATAAATAAAATTGGGTATCCCACATTCGAATCTCATTTTTAAAATAGGAGGATTAAAACCTCATTTTTTATTTTTTTAAATACAGGAATACAAAATTCATTTAAGCCTACTTTTTTTTATCAGATAACTTAATGACTAAAAATTTCATTTTTAAGTGAATAAGTTGGGTATCCCACATTCGAATCTTAGCTCCTATATATATAAAAGGTAATATTCATATCAATTGAATTAAGCTCATGAAACACGACGAGAAATATTACTATATAATAATTGGCTAATGCTAGTTTTTGAAATTGAATCCAACGACTTTCACTTAAGAAAAAACTCCTTCGGTGTCACTTCACTTTTTTACACTTGTTCTAATTTCATATAAATGTGATATTCCCAAGGTTGTCAGAACCGGACCGGTCATCGAACCGGCGAGCTCACCGGTTCAAGGTTCAATTGGTCGGACTGGGTTCAATCGGGGTCGAACCGTTTTTAATTAAATATATATTTTAATTAATATATAAATAAATATATATGAATAATTGTTGAATATTTCATAATTTCACACATTAAAAAGATAAAATGTCACAAGTCAAAATAAAATAAAATTTATAATTCAAACCAAATGAAAAATAGATGAAAAACAAAAACATTTCCTATTCCTACAACGTCGTTGTTTTTTTTCAGATTTTTTTTTTAAAAAAAGGGCAAAACGACGTTGTTTTAATTTATTTTTTTTAAAAAAAAAAAAATCTGCAAAACCGCTTGAACCGCCCGGCCGGTTCGCCGGTTCCACCCGGTTCGATCCCAGTTCACGCGTTTTTTTGCCGGTCGGTTTCCTATCCGTTTTTTGCTCAAAATCGAACCGTTTTCATGACCGGTTCACGATCCGACCGGCCGGTCCGGTCCGGTTTTGATAACCTTGGATATTCCCATCTATTTTATCTGAAATTTATTTATTTTTAGTTTTAAGTGTGTGTCCAAATACTCTTTCCATCCAAAATTATAAAGCAACAAAAATTATATTTATTAAAGAAAACAAAAACATGATAATTTAAATTATTTTTTTGTATATTTTTTAAAAAATAAGTTGTATAGAAAAATGTTAAAACAATTTTTTTTGTCAAGTAACTTAATAGTTAAAATTTCAATTTTTAAATTAAAATGTGATAGTAAAGGTTCAAACCTCAATCCCTATTTTTTTATAATTATAAGCAATGTTCCTACCAAGTACCAACCGAGTCATACTCAAGGGATAAACAATTTCTTTCGGTTATGAAGAAAATAAAGAGAGTAAATTAATTGTAAGGCCATTGGAAAGCTCAATTTGTGCATGTACACACGATGGGAATTGAGATTAGGGATGACAAAAATATCCATACCTGCAAATTTCCGCAGATAAAATCCGTCACAGATACGGGACGGATAACTATGGATATCCACGGATGAAATAAATGGATATTTTAATTACCCGATATTTAATGGACATGAATACGGATTTAATGGTATCCACGTCCGCGGATATCCATACCCGCTAATAAATAAGAAAATTCCTTAAATATCTTTAGTTATTAAATATAAAAGAGGCTTTTATATTCCGCACAATTTTACGATGAATTTTATTTTATTTAGAAATGTATGTATATTATTTTTTTAAAGAGAAATATATGGATATTATATTAAATTTTTGTAAAAAAAAAAAAAATTGAATGTGGTGACATTAATGTAAATTGAAAGTGTTTGCATGAATATTATTATGTGCTAATATTTTTTTTTTTCCTTTTAAGAAATTTTAGATATAATTAGAAAAATGGTGTTAACATGTGCATTTATTTTTTAAAATATATTATCCATGGATTTCTGTTAATATCCGCAGATATCTTAAACCCCCAAATTATCCGCTTAGTGGATACCCGCATGAATATGAAGCGGATATAAATATCATATTTATCTAATGAAGTACACACGGATATCATACTATATGCGCCCATAGATATTCATCGAGATCCTTAATTGAGACTCTTCGATGGGAGTAGTAAAGACATCTCATAATTGGATCAATTGTGTGTTTGGTTTAGTGGTTGTTAGAATTGAGTTTGGTAGAATTGAGTTTGACATAATTGATTTTGGTTAAAAGTGAGTTGAGTAAAATTTATTTATGTTTGGATAATTTTATGTAAAAGTGATTCTTATCAATTTATGTTATTTGGATAGTTTGGATTAAAATTACTTTTAGATATGTAATGACCAAAATGTGTTTTAATTGTTATTAAGACTATATAATTCATTTATATTATAGATAATTATTTAAATTGAGTTAAAAGTGAGTTGAAGGTAAATTAATTTGGATCAAAATTATTTTTAGGTGTCTAATTACTAAAATGGGTTTATGATTATATTTATAATACAATAATAGATATAATTTTTACCGTAAAAAAAATTATTGTTATAAAAAATTATTGTCAAATAAATATATTAGCCCATAATCCTTATTTGTTAGAGAAGATTGGGCCTATATCCTTTAACCAGCCTTTCGTAAAAAAAAATCCTTTAACCCATTATTATTAATATTCGTCGTCACTATCCTTGAGAAAGCTATTCTCTCACTCACAGCAAATAAGAAACGTACTCCACTTAAACGGAAGAACAACAAGCAAATCAAACATCTTCAATCCATTTTTTTGTTTTAAGTTTAATTTAGTACGTTTTGCTCTCTTTTCTTTATTTCATCTTCAAGAGTTAGAACTGGTTCTGTAAGAGCAGATCTGATGAAGAGCTTAAGGGTAATTAGGTAACTATATCTGACACTAGAAATAAAAATCCTGGAATTGATTTTGATCTGACGCAGAAGCTCAAATTTGAAGCTTTAAGTGGACTCGCGTTTGAGGTTAGAATCACGATTGAGAGATTTGATTTTGCAATCATCCAAACATCAAACAAAAGTGTTGGAATCGCGTTTCGGTTTGGGAACTCGCGTTTGAAGCCATAAAACGTGGAACCAAACGAGCGCTTAAAGGCTAACACCCTTCCCAAAAAATAAACCATTGATCTTCTTGTAGCTAATGTCCATCCGTAAAGTGACTTTGCAATACTACTACTTTTGAACTTCAAAGATTAACACAAAATCGATCAACTTGGGGAATGGATACCAAAAAAATGGAAGAAAAATGGATAAAACACTATAGTAACCATCATAAGATACTACTTGTGGGAGAAGGTGATTTTTCTTTTGCACTATCTTTGGCAAATGCATTTGGTTCTGCTTCCAACATGGTAGCAACTTCTCGTGATTCCAAAGGTACACTATCCTATAATGTTTTTTTTTTATTTTGAGAAATGTCATTCTTATTTTTCTCTTATTTTTATTCCTTTTTTTTTTCTTCTTTTAAATGTGTTGAATGTTTTTATTAGGGTTATTGATAATGAAATACTCGAGAGCTTTTGCAATTTTGGAAGAACTAGAGACACTTGGTTGCAGCATTGTACATGAAGTTGATGCATATAGTGTATGTTTGGTTTGACGGCGAAGAAAATTGAGTTTGGCAGAATTGAGTTTGAGAGAATTGAGTTTGGTTAAAAGTGAGTTGAACATAATTGATTTATGTTTGGATACATAAATTTAAAAGTGATTCTCAACTTTTTATGTTGTTTGGATAGTTTGAACTAAAATTGATTTTGGATGTATAATTACCAAAATGGACTTGTGCATTTTTTTTACACAAACTTACACATGTGTATTTAAAATCATGTTTAATTTAATTTTTGTATTATTAAATATATGTTCTTTATTAAAATGCATATTGTATTATTGTTATGATTTTTTAATTAAAAAAACCAAACCATTTCTTTGCACACCAGTGTAAAAATAAAATAAAAAAACTAAGAGCAAAATGGGCCACTACCGGGTCAAAGTTAAGCCCAATTGCTTGCTTTTCTTCTTCAACCTAGAACAAAGTACTGTAGCGGCCGCACCACAACAAAGAAACCAGTAGAAAATCAGTGGGGGTAACAGAAGAAGAAGAGAAATAAATATACCCAACACGCCATTTTTCCATTTCTAAATACTTGTTTGATGACCTCAAGCTTACAAAGGGGAAAGATATATCCATATGGCTTTGAATCTGAGTGATGTTGAGAAGAAGAAGTTTAAGGGTAAATAGGTAAGTTTCCATATAACTAAAAATTAATCGCTTAGAATCGATTTTCCTTTGACGTGGAAGCTCCAATTTGTGGCTTTAAGGTGACTCGCGTTTGAGGCAGATTTCACGTTCCAGATAATTGATTTTGCTAGTTATCCAAACATGTGAGAATTGGTTCAAATCGCTTCTGCAGTTGGTAACTCGCGTTTGAGGCTTGAAAACGCCAAACCAAACAGACACATAGTGTCCACAAGCACCCAATGTTACAAAATAAAGCTTTTGATCGTATAGTCTACAATTTCCCTCATGCTGGATTTGATTTGGCTGAGAATAATTTGAACCAAATTGGGTAAGTTTTACTATTCAAATTACTGTTAGAGGAAGAGGGTGTTGAATTTGACTAAGAGATAAGTAAATTCTGTTAGATAAAATTTTCCACCTGAAATCTAACTGTTAGGTTAGTCTTTGAAGTATGGTGAATTAAATAACCAAGTCTCTTGGCTGGAACGTCCATATGATGCCAGAATTGATCTCGAACTAAATTAAACGGTCTAATCAGCCGGATACTAATAATAAAAAAATAATGAAGTCTCTAAATAGTAAATTTTCGATAATTTTAGTTACATATAATGAACCATTTTAAATTTTTAAAAAAAGAGGAAATTAAAACTCATTTTAAAAAATACAACTATTATTTTTAATGAGGAGAATGAACAAGGCTGGGTGTGGCGGTTAGTTGGCCGGTGTTGGTGGTTTACGGCTGAGAAGAAAAG
This sequence comes from Trifolium pratense, assembly GCF_020283565.1. Lineage (NCBI taxonomy): Eukaryota > Viridiplantae > Streptophyta > Magnoliopsida > Fabales > Fabaceae > Trifolium > Trifolium pratense. The sequence goes on from NC_060062.1 coordinate 851,191, forward strand.
ATAGTGCATCGAGTAAAAACAAGGTTGACAACATATTTTCCTGATAGCTTGTGATGATAGCTTTATTTATCCTTTATCTTTGCAGCATACTGTAGAAGTGACATTTTTGTAGGAAGTGACATTGTTCTAGCAGTATTCTAGCTTGTAGTGTTTGTTTCCAAGTGTGTAGTTGAAATGAAAAAATTATTAGAGATTTTTTTTTTGAAAACTTGGTATCCGGTCTTAGGACCGACTAATTCAAGGGGACCAATAAATTATTAGATATTTTAATGATGGTTGATAATATTTTATTATTATAAAATAAAAAATTATGATTTTGACTCAGGGAAGTTTATATTTTGAGCTTATAGATTAGTATAATTTAGAAGTATAAGTTCATACTACTAAAAAAGACCCATTTAAATGGGCACCTCTATAAATAGATGGTGTGTTTCTCGGATTAGTTGTTCCTTAAAAAAGGGTCTTGCTAACGAGTGCCTCCGGGATACTCTTTAAGCATTTCATTTAAAGAAATTTTTTATTCAAAAAGTTAAAACTATAATTTTCAATGCGTTGACTTTACGCATTTCGATAAAAATTCTATAAAAAACTTACTATTTAAGGGCTTAAAGAGTGTCCCAGGAGCACTATTTAGCATTTGCCTTTAAAAAATAACTATTATTTTTAATGAGGAGAATGAACAAGGCTGGGTGTGGCGGTTAGTTGGCCGGTGTTGGTGGTTTACGGCTGAGAAGAAAAGATAGTGCATCGAGTAAAAACAAGGCTGACAACATATTTTCCTGATAGCTTGTGATGATAGCTTTCTCTTTGCAGTATAGAAGTGACATTTTTGTAGCTTGTCATCATAGCTTATCGTGTTTCTGTTTCCAATGTAACAATGAAACCATTATTTACACTGTGTTTAGTTGAGGGAAGAAGTTGAGAAGAGATAAAGATTCTTAATACTTCTCAACAAATTATAAAAATAACTATTATACTCCCTTCTGTGCTAAATATAAGAGATAATCTACTTTTTTTTTATTCATTGATAATTCAATGTATTTAACCTTTAATATAAATCAAATATATTATATTGTTAATGAATTTAAAAAATAAATTTTCTCTTATATTTAGGACCGGAAAAAATACAATTTATAATTATAATTGATAAATTTCCTTAAAAAAAATTATATTTGATAAATTTTTAAAATAATTATTATATAGAAGACAATCTGTCATTGATAAAAAATTCAACCGATTTGTGTTAACTAAATTTTAACCGATAATTTTTTTTAATGAAACTATCATACATGACACGATTTCTCACTAATGAAATTATTTTTGTTTTCATTAGTGAGAAACGTTTGAGGGAATTCGAGTATGATTCTTGGTGGGAACAATTCCATACCCCGCGGATGAACTCTGAATCACCGAGGTCATTTTCCTTTGAAAATCAAAGGATTAAAAGAAATTAAAAATAACTACCATGTTCAATTTTTTTATAGCATCATGTTAAACGGTGCATCCGGTACATTTGTTAAACATATTAAAAAATGAAATACAAAATTAATGTTGAAAATGTAACTTTTTACAATTTTAAAATATTAAATGTATAAATTTCAAATACTATTTAACTAGTGTTTGAAGATACTGTTTAACATTTTCATTTTTTATATTGTACTTGTTAATTTCTAGCGATATATTATGTATATTTTCATTTTCATTTTCATTTTTTATGTATAAATGGTATTTGAGAGATGAGATTCTTTCATCAATTTTTTTTTATGACAATCAATACATTGGATTTGGATTAATGAACTTTTTCTAAGATGAATTGTTCGAGAGAACTTGAGTTCGATTTCTAATAGAACTAATTCTTTGTCAGACTTTCTTAACCAGGTGGCCGAACTACTCAGTGCCCGGCATAAAAGACGCACATCATTACACCAGTATATATATATATATATATAAAATAAAACAAAACAAAACGTAACATATCTATCAACTAAACTATTTTCCCAAAGACTACATAATTTTTCTTTGGGATATGTACGTACTTTTTTTTTTTGGTTCATAGAGAAAATGACAAATTATTGAAGAACTCACAAATACAAAATGGAGTGACAGAGATTCGAATCCCGATCATTACTTCCGATCTAGTATTTTCAACTAGTTGAGCTAGGATTTGTGGACTAGGGTATGTACAATTATTTTACTAGCTAGTAAGGAATTAAGAAATGAAATCTCTGAAATAGTAAATTGTTGGTCATTTTAGTTACATAGAAATTCATAATGAAGCATTTTAAGTTTTAAAAAATAAATAGTCAAAATAAAATAGTTTAAAAAAAATTAACAATGGATTGTTTTAAGTGGAAGAGTGTTGGATCTCTTAAACAAGTAGTCAAATGTTTGATTTCTGACTTTTGTGTATGAAAGAAATTTAGTTGAGAGGAGAGAACTTACCTTATGTGTCTCACAAATTCTTCGACAGAAATTAGTCACGGTTAAATGACGATGAAAACTTCAAGTACAACTCACATCATAAAATACTATAAATATTTGGCATGTTATAGATATTTTGACATGTTGGGGGCGCAAGTTTGAAGCTACAATTGCCCACTTCTTAACTCTTGGTTTGAATATGACTTTTGGTTGGGACTAAAATGACATTCACTTGGAATGTTAGAAGCTATATTTAGGATTTGCTGAGATTAAATTAAAACTTGAAATATTTAACACAATATGTACATAATTGTGTTGTTATTTTCAGGCTTCATCAAGAAGTGGTGTTTGGATTTCTAAAGAGTGCAAAGAAGATGCTAACAATTAATGGTGAAATTCACATTACACACAAGAATAACAAGCCTTTTTTTTCTAAATGGGAAATAGTAAAATGTGCAGAGAAAATTGGTTTGGTCTTTGTTGAAAAAGTTCCATTTAAAATAAGTGATTATCCAGGTTATGTAAATAAGAGAGGCTCAGGAGAAAATTGTGATGGAACTTTTCCTATTGGTGATTCAAGTACTTTCAAATTTTCAAAACCAAAATATGTGAAAGCAATTTCTTTGGGGCTTCTAGTTGTGTTAGAAGACCCGGATTCAGTACAGTTGAAAAATTATGTTAGTAAAATTATGTTGGTATCTCAAAATCAAAACTGTTGTAGGATTGATTCCAAAATGGAAGAAAGATGGATAAAACATTATAGTAGCTGCCACAAGATATTGCTGGTTGGAGAGGGAGATTTCTCTTTTGCACTCTCTTTGGCAAGGGCATTTTGCTCGGCTTCCAACATAGTTGCAACTTCTTTTGATTCGAAAGGTACATCTTCAAACCTTTTGTTTTTAGGATAATTCATGACTTTGGTCTTTATAATATATGATTCTCATGGTCTATACGAGTATAGTTCAACTGATAGGGACATTGTAGTATATAAGGTTGGAGTTCGAACTTTTTATACATTTTGATCGTGGTGAATGTTTTTATTAGTGTCATTGCAGGTGAAGTACTCAAGAGCTACAATAAATCAGATAGAACTAAAGAGGTTCGGTTGCACCATTTTGCATGAAGTGGATGCCCTTACCATGGACCAACACCCGTTGTTGCTAGGGAAAATATTCGATCGCATAGTCTTTAATTTTCCTCAGGATATAGGATTTGCTTTTCACAAAATTCAGTAAGTTATTTTCTTCGTTTCTAATTCAACTTAATTAAGGTCTTTAATTTTAATCTGGTGCTCCGATATTACCAAATATTAGTCCATAACATTTTATATATAGCTTATTAGGCTCTATAAACTCCATGTAAGATGGATGACAAACATATCTATTTTTAAATGTCCAGGAATCACCAGAAGTTGGTGTTGGGTTTTCTACAGAATGCAAGGAAGATGCTAAGTCGCGACGGGGAAGTTCATGTGACACTAAACTGTACCCATCCTTTTAATAAATGGGAAGTAGTGAAATTGGCAAAGAAAGCTGGTTTGGTATTGGTTAAGAAGGTGCCATTTAAAATGCAAGAATATCCATGTTACACTAATAGAAGAGGATCTGGACTCAATTGGGATGGAAAGTTTGATGTTGGTTATTATTGTAGCACCTTCAAGTTCTCGAAAGCAAAAAATGTTCAATCTTTTGTGGCAATATCAGAAATATCAGTAGACCCAAATTCACTGCAGTTAAAAGATACAAGTGAATGTGAATTGAAGTTGTCGAGTAAAAATCAGACGGTTCGCGTTTCAACTTCAACAAATTTGATTGAAACCACTATTTATTCTCCGATCAACACCACAACAAATTCAAATTTAATCTCAATGTGCACAATTTTATGAAGAAGCGAAGAATGCATACTCTAAAATTTAGACCAAGCTTTCAAAAAAAAATGTACACCAAAAAACATTTATCTTTGCAATGTTGAAGAATGTTTGAGTTTGTGAAAGAAGCAACTTGTAATTAGTCCTGCATTTCTTTGATGAAATATCGGTCTATTTCGATATATTTTGTCATGTCATGCTGAATAGGATTATGAACAATACTTTGGTGAAATTAAGACTTTATTTTTGGGTGAGAAGATTCTGAGCAATATCACATCACACTATCAGTTTAAAAAATAACCATACAAAGTGGGGTGACATGGCAAAGCAGTGGATTCTCAATTAGAAAACTACTGCAACAGGGGAAAACTTGCAAAAATCACATTACTATCATCTAAGTTTTGATCCCGGTGCATGTTACCTCCAATTTCTCAATTCCTAAAAGCTAAAAGTAATCAATTTAATCATTTTTTTCCTTAATTATTATGTACTAGCAACTTTTTAAAATTCCATAATTATGGGTGCACATCAAGTACACTCATATTTCCTTAAATTTTTTCAGCTAAGTTATGCCTCTTAAGACTCTCTTTTGTATAGACTTGGTAATAATTCTCACATGCGGTCCCCCCCTACCAAATTTGTTTTGACTGCATGCTACTGAAATAAAATTGTATATATTGAAACTTTATTTTTTTTTTTGGTGATATATTGAAACTTTATTTTAAAGGGTTATTTCCAATTCATGGAGACGGAGACACAATGATATAAATGGGTTTTTCAAAAGTATCATGCCATTGAGATTAATTGTGTATACAACCAATGAGATTTCTACATCTAAAATGTTTATTTACATTTCTAGTAGGATTTGAAGGGATTTTGAATAACACTAGAAAGAAATCGTCAAAATGTTCAAGGGCCAAAACCAGTATAGCCTGTCATGTAAATATGTCAATGCTATAAGGAAGGAAAAATTCTCTTAGCCAACGTTTCTTTTATCCCCTGAAATTACATCTTTGTCCATGCAAAAAGTTCGGAATATAATTTTCGAGTTAAAAATAATATTCATAGTATAAAAAGTTTGGGAATCGAAAACCAGTTCTACAATCAAACCATTAAAAATCAGCGTGACCCGACTGGTTTAACAGTCAAACCGGTGAACCAGTAAAACCAACACTGAATCGGACCAGCTTGAGATGAGTTTAATAATTAAATGAAAATTTCATAAAAAATTTGAAATGTATCCTCACCACTAGGCCAAATGAACATTTTTTTGGCACACTATATTTTTCAACACCTTAATGCTCCCAATCAGACTCGACCACTACATATGGAGGTGTAGTGTGAGCGACGACATCGGTCCCCAACTCAAAATTTTGAGGTCCAATAATAATATTTATATATTGTTAATATTTTCCAATTTAGGTCATAAGCAAACCAAGCTCGGTAGGCAAGTGAATAGAACAATATTAATAAAATAATAGAAATGTGTAGATAAAAATGAATTTGTAGATAAATATTCTAATCGCTCTTGTTACTTCAAGTTCAAACTATAATTGCACACTACGAATTGCGTAAAATAATGGAAATGTGTGAGAAGGATGTGAAATTGGTTAATGTTCTTTGCGGTCTTCATCTAACAAAACCATCGGCACTTTACAATTGTTGTCAAACTATAAGCATAGAATAAGCATAGAATAAGAACAAAACACCAATGGAAATTGGTTAATGTTCTTTGTGGTCTTCATCTAACAAAACCATCGGCACTTTACAATTGTTGTAATTCTATATTTTATACTCCCTCCGTCCCATAATATAAGAATTAGTTGACCACTGCACGTACATCAATGCATAAAATTCACATTAAAATGGGATGGGGATGGAAACTCAAAATAAATAAAATTGGGAATCAAAAATTAATTTTTAAAATAGGAGATTAAAACCTCATTTTTTATTCTTTTAAATACAGGAATACAAAATTCATTTAAGCCTACTTTTTTTTTTTATCAGATAACTTAATGACTAAAAATTTTATTTTTAAGTGAATAAATTGGGTGTCCCACATTCGAATCTTAGCTTCTATATATATAAAACGTAATATTCATATCAATTGAATTAAGCTCACGAAACACAAGAAATATTACTATATAATAATTGGCTAATGCTAGTTTTTGAAATTGAATCCAACAACTTTCACTTAAGAAAAAACTCCTTCGGTGTCACTTCACTTTTTTACACTTGTTCTAATTTCATATAAATGTGATATTCCCATCTATTTTATCTGAAATTTATTTATTTTTAGTTTTAAGTGTGTGTCCAAATACTCTTTCCATCCAAAATTATAAAGCAACAAAAAATTATATTTATTAAAGAAAACAAAAACATGATAATTTAAATTATTTTTTTGTATATTTTTTAAAAAATAAGTTGTATAGAAAAATGTTAAAACAATTTTTTTTGTCAAGTAACTTAATAGTTAAAATTTCAATTTTTAAATTAAAATGTGATAGTAAAGGTTCAAACCTCAATCCCTATTTTTTATAATTATAAGCAATGTCCCTACCAAGTACCAACCGAGTCATACTCAAGGGATAAACAATTTCTATGGGTTATGAAGAAAATAAAGAGAGTAAATTAATTGTAAGGCCATTGGAAAGCTCAATTTGTGCACGTACACACGATGAGAATTAAGATTAGGGATGGCAAAAATATCCATACCCGCAAATTTCCGCGGATAAAATCTGTCACAGATACGGGACAGATAACTATGGATATCCACGGATGAAATAAATGGATATTTTAATTACCCATATTTAATGGACATGAATACGGATTTAATGGTATCCACGTCCGCGGATATCCATACCCGCTAATAAATAAGAAAATTCCTTAAATATCTTTAGTTATTAAATATAAAAGAGGCTTTTATTTTATTTAGAAATGTATGTATATTATTGTTTTAAAGAGAAATATATGGATATTATATTAAATTTTTGTAAAAAAAAAAGTGAATGTGGTGACATTAATTTAAATTGAAAGTGAAATAAATGAATATTATTATGTACTAATATTTTTTAAAATATATTATCCATGGATTTCTGTTAATATCCGCAGATATCTTAAAACCCCCAAATTACCCGTTTAGTGGGTACCCGCATGAATATGAAGCGGATACAAATATCATATTTATCTAATGAAGTACACACGAATATCGTACTATATATATATCCAGCCATAGATATCTATCGACATCCGTACTTGAGACTCTTCGATTGGAGTAGTAATGACATCTCATAATTGGATCAATTTAAAGGCTAACACCCTTCCCAAAAAATAAACCATTGATCTTCTTGTAGCTAATGTCCATCCGTAAAGTGACTTTGCAATACTACTACTTTTGAACTTCAAAGATTAACACAAAATGCATTTGGTTCTGCTTCCAACATGGTAGCAACTTCTCGTGATTCCAAAGGTACACTACTCATTTTAAAAAATACAACTATTATTTTTAATGAGGAGAATGAACAAGGCTGGGTGTGGCGGTTAGTTGCCGGTGTTGGTGGTTTACGGCTGAGAAGAAAAGATAGTGCATCGAGTAAAAACAAGGCTGACAACATATTTTCCTGATAGCTTGTGATGATAGCTTTCTCTTTGCAGTATAGAAGTGACATTTTTGTAGCTTGTCATCATAGCTTATCGTGTTTCTGTTTCCAATGTAACAATGAAACCATTATTTACACTGTGTTTAGTTGAGGGAAGAAGTTGAGAAGAGATAGAGATCTTTTTACTAATGAAATTATTTTTGTCGGAAAACATAGAATAAGTTATAATAAATGAAATTTAAATATCATATGAGGGACATAAGTGTAACATAAAAATATTTTAAAATAACAACCAAGACATTAATGAATTTTTCTTAAAGCGAAACGTTTGAGGGAATTCGAGTATCATTCTTGGTGGGAACAATTCCATACCCTGCGGATGAACTCTGAATCACCGAGGTCATTTTCCTTTGAAAATCAAAGGATTAAAAGAAATTAAAAATAACTACTACGTTCAATTTTTTTATAACATCATGTTAAACGGTGCATCCAGTACACTTGTTAAACATATTAAAAAACGAAATCATAGACAAAATTAATGTTGAAAATGTAACTTTTTACAATTTTAAAATATTAAATGTATAAATTTCAAGATACTGTTTAACTAGTGTTTGAAGATACTGTTTAACATTTTTATTTTTTATATTGTCCTTGTTAATGTTAATTTCTAGCGATATATTATGTATATTTTCATTTTCATTTTTTATGTATAAATGGTATTTGAGAGATAAGATTCTTTTATCAAATTTTTTTATGACAATCAATACATTGGATTTGGATTAGTGAACTTTTCCTAAGATGGATTGTTCGAGAGAACTCGAGTTTGATTTCTAATAGAATTAATTCTTTGTCAGACTTTCTTAACTAGGTGGCCGAACTACTCAGTGCCCAGCATAAAGACGCACATCATTACACCAGTATATATATATATATATATATATATATATATATATATATATATATATATATAATAAAACATAACATTTCTATCAACTAAACTATTTTCCCAAAGACTACATAATTTTTCTTTGGGATATGTACGTACTTTTTTTTTTGTTCATAGAGAAAATGACAAATTATTGAAGAACTCACACATACAAAATGGAGTGACAGAGATTCGAATCCCGATCATTACTTCCGATCTAGTAATTTCAACATTTCAACATTTCAACCAGTTGAGCTAGGATTTGTGGACTAGGGTATGTACAATTATTTTACTAGTAAGGAATTAAGAAATGAAATCTCTGAAATAGTAAATTGTTGGTCATTTTAGTTACATAGAAATTCATAATGAAGCATTTTAAGTTTTAAAAAATAAATCGTCAAAATAAAATAGTTTTAAAAAAATTAACAATGGATTGTTTTAAGTGGAAGAGTGTTGGATCTCTTAAACAAGTAGTCAAATGTTCGACAGAATTTAGTCGAGAGGAGAGAACTTACCTTATGTGTCTCACAAATTCTTCGACAGAAATTAATCACGGTTAAATGACGATGAAAACTTCAAGTACAACTCACATCATAAAATACTATAAATATTTGGCATGTTATATATATTTTGACATGTTGGGGGCGCAAGTTTGAAGCTACAATTGCCCACTTCTTAACTCTTGGTTTGAATATGACTTTTGGTTGGGACTAAAATGACTTTCACTTGGAATGTCAGAGGCTATATTTAGGATTTGCTGAGATTAAATTAAAACTTGAAATATTTAACACAATATGTACATAATTGTATTGTTATTTTCAGGCTTCATCAAGAAGTGGTGTTTGGATTTCTAAAGAGTGCAAAGAAGATGCTAACAATTAATGGTGAAATTCACATTACACACAAGAATAACAAGCCTTTTTCTAAATGGGAAATAGTAAAATGTGCAGAGAAAATTGGTTTAGTCTTTGTTGAAAAAGTTCCATTTAAAATAAGTGATTATCCAGGTTATGTAAATAAGAGAGGCTCAGGAGAAAATTGTGATGGAACTTTTCCTATTGGTGATTCAAGTACTTTCAAATTTTCAAAACCAAAATATGTGAAAGCAATTTCTTTGGGGCTTCTAGTTGTGTTAGAAGACCCGGATTCAGTACAGTTGAAAAATTATGTTAGTAAAATTATGTTGGTATCTCAAAATCAAAAGTGTTGTAGGATTGATTCCAAAATGGAAGAAAGATGGATAAAACATTATAGTAGCTGCCACAAGATATTGCTGGTTGGAGAGGGAGATTTCTCTTTTGCACTCTCTTTGGCAAGGGCATTTTGCTCGGCTTCCAACATAGTTGCAACTTCTTTTGATTCGAAAGGTACATCTTCAAACCTTTTGTTTTTAGGATAATTTATGACTTTGGTCTTTATAATATAGGATTCTCATGGTCTATACGAGTATAGTTCAACTGATAGGGATATTGTAGTATATAAGGTTGGAGTTCGAACTTTTTATACATTTTGATCGTGGTGAATGTTTTTATTAGTGTCATTGCAGGTGAAGTACTCAAGAGCTACAATAAATCAGATAGAACTAAAGAGGTTCGGTTGCACCATTTTGCATGAAGTGGATGCCCTTACCATGGACCAACACCCGTTGTTGCTAGGGAAAATATTCGATCGCATAGTCTTTAATTTTCCTCAGGATATAGGATTTGCTTTTCACAAAATTCAGTAAGTTATTTTCTTCGTTTCTAATTCAACTTAATTAAGGTCTTTAATTTTAATCTGGTGCTCCGATATTACCAAATATTAGTCCATAACATTTCATATATAGCTTATTAGGCTCTATAAACTCCATGTAAGATGGATGACAAACATATCTATTTTTAAATGTCCAGGAATCACCAGAAGTTGGTGTTGGGTTTTCTACAGAATGCAAGGAAGATGCTAAGTCGCGACGGGGAAGTTCATGTGACACTAAACTGTACCCATCCTTTTAATAAATGGGAAGTAGTGAAATTGGCAAAGAAAGCTGGTTTGGTATTGGTTAAGAAGGTGCCATTTAAAATGCAAGAATATCCATGTTACACTAATAGAAGAGGATCTGGACTCAATTGGGATGGAAAGTTTGATGTTGGTTATTATTGTAGCACCTTCAAGTTCTCCAAAGCAAAAAATGTTCAATCTTTTGTGGCAATATCAGAAATAACGGTAGACCCAAACTCACTGCGGTTAAAAGATACAAGTGAATGTGAATTGAAGTTGTCGAGTAAAGATCAGACGGTTCGTGTTTCAACTTCAACAAATTTGATTGAAACCACTATTTATTCTCCGATCAACACCACAACAAATTCAAATTCAAATTTTATGAAGAAGCGAAGAATGCATACTCTAAAATTTAGACCAAGCTTTCAAAAAAAAAATGTACACCAAAAAACATTGGTCTATTTCGATATATTTTGTCATGTCATGCTGAATAGGATTATGAACAATACTTGGTGAAATTAAGACTTTATTTTTGGGTGAGAAGATTCTGAGCAATATCACAAAACAAATTTGTAGGACCTTAGCACTTTATCTTTTAGCACAAGTTTCATCCATAAACTCTCAAATAATCCTAGTGACATATATGAATTTGTCGTAGTTTATACGGAACATATTATTTTACTCATTAATATAAATCATATTATTTTAGTAATTTATACATAGTACTATATAGTTTTTTTCTTTCTTTCTTGAATATAGTGTTTATTGTGTTATCGTGGAATGGCGGATCAGAAAAATTCAATTGAACCGACGTTCCAAACCAATCCAAATCGGAAAAAAAATTGATTTTTATGGTTTGGATTAAAAACCCAACCGAATCAATTGAAAATCGATGCGGTTTGGTTCGGTTCTCGGTTCCAGTTTTAAGATCCATTGGACAAACCGAACCAAACCAATATATATATATTTTAGATTTTTATATAATTCAACATATATGATCTATACGATATAAGCTTTCAATTCAACGGTGGATTTTGTAAAATTTGTATTCGTTAAAGCGTTATTGAGCGGTATAACATTACTCAAATATTACACCGGTGTAATTTGAACCATCCCCATATATATATATATATATATATATATATATATATATATATATATATATATATATATATATATATATATATATATTATTAAGTTAATTTTTAGTGCAGCCCAACCCACCACTAGTAGAAAAATGACTTTTGGTTTGGAGATACCACTACCGGTATGTGAATACCAGTAGTGAAATACATTTGACCAAAGGATTCCACTACTGATATTTTGAAAACGGTAGTGGAAAGTTCAGAGACAAGGGATTTCACTACCGGCTTTGCTAAATCCGTAGTGGAAAGTAGACACGGTGGCAATGTCGTAATTACGTGCAAAATTGTTTTAATTATCTTCCACTACCGATCTAGGATTCACCGGTAGTGGAATCCTAATAGTGTTATTAGTTTTTTCATATTCCCACTTTCCACTACCGATCTAGCTTATCACCGGTAGTGGAATCCTAATAGTGTTAATTATATTTTTCATTCTTCCCAATTTCCCTCATTCTGCAAACGCGAAGAAGAACACACTCTCCAATCCAATCGTCCCAATTCTAGTTCTCCCTAATTTGTTCCTCAAATCGTCCCAATTTCTTCAAATCAAACACTCTCCAATCGTTCTCCAATCATTCTCCAATCTCTCCAATCTCCAATCGTCCCAATTTCATTCGCGGTTTCATTCTCCAAACCCTAGACGGAACGACGAACCTGCAAACGCTTAATCGCCTCCAAATCTCTTCGTTTTCATTCGGTAAAGGTATGAATAAATCAAACTTCCCCCAAATTTCATTCGTTTTCGTTTTCATTCGTTTTCTGTTTATGGTTGATCTTGTTTTCATTCGTATTCGTTTTCATTCGTATTCGTTTTCATTCTTTTTCTGTTTATGGTTAATTGCTGGTAAGAAAAACACGCATTTTTCTCATTCAGTACATTTTGGTAGCATTGAATGAAGATTGGATATTCTAAGTTCACGTTTTAAATTGTGAAGGTTTTAAATTGGATATTCGTTTTCATGTGTTTTGGGTTCCTGTTCTTCATCTCTTAGTAAGTTGTTTATGGTTATGGTATCTCTAGCTAAACAATGGTTAAAAGAAGTGAAAAGTATTAAGCAGAAACAGAAAATAGACAACATGTGATTAGAAGAAAGTTAAGGATAATTTTCCTTCTGGTCTTTCTATGTTAATGTTTGTTATGTGACAAAGAAAATGGTTAGTGTTTTTTTTTCCTGATGCTATGTGTTACTGATAGTGACCCAATTTTGGGAGGGTTTTGTGTTTTTTTCTTCCACTAGTTGAATTCAAAGGTGATCTTAAGTAAAGTTACTTTTCACTTTAACACATAATAGTCTGCTTTTGGTATTTATTGGTTGAATAATTGACTTATATTTAGGTAGAATTAATACATAATTGATTCTATCGGCGTGTAGGTAGAATTTGAATTGAATCTTCTAACTGTTTGGTCCATAATTCCATACATGTTCAGCATTATTTCGAGAGATTAGTTTCCGCAGTTATATGTAGAGAATATTGTATTTATTTGGTTTGCTTGAGCCCACTGAGTAGGAGTTTGTCTAGTCTAATTCTATTTTAAAGAGTTTTTGTTTGAGCAATAACAATCCTTTTTATTTTTTCAATTGTTTTTCTGTCAGCAGTTATCATGTAGTTCTGGTACAAAAACAACCCAGATCATGTATGAATTGAGGGTTGATGCTTTTCTTAGATCATGTATGAATTGAGGGTTTCAATGCTTGTGCTTTGCAGGGGTGGAGCTGTTTTCTGTGTTAGGCGGTGGTTGCTGCTCCTACGTGTTGACTGCTGCTGTTTAGGGGCTGGTGTTGCTGTTTTTTGGTGTTGTCCTCTTTGTTTGAAGTTAGAAGGTTCAATCACGGTCTCATCTACAGGTACCGATTCTATTTCAAAACATATATAGAAGCTATAAACTTAGATGCAATTCAAATTACTATGTAAAAATTATTACCATTTAGAAAATGAAAAGAAAGAGTGTCAATTATTACCATTTAACCATGGGTAAGTTTGTATGAATTTGTGTATTTTTTTAATACTTATTTATTTTTTATAACTCATAGTTATTAACAATATAATACTGTTCTTCCACGCACGCGTACAGAGGACATTGGCAGTTGATAATACTTTGTCCAAAGATAAATACCGTGGTTGTTATTTGTTCACTACATTGGAAACTTAATCCAATAATGGAGAAAATTGTTTCAAGGTAATTAAGTTTATACTTTAGGGGTTTTGGTTATATACTATAAACATAAATTATTACAAATTTTATATGATTTTATGCGGCTTTTTTTTCTTATGAATTAGTGTTTTTACGGTTGATCAAATGGCGAATGGCAATAGAAAGAACAATACCGTATGGCTTTATCCACAAGTAAGTGTGGTATTCTAACTTTATATATATTTACTTTTTTGATAAGTAAGTGTGGTATTTTTTGATCAAATGTTACTATATATAATTTGTAGGCGAGGAAACAATATAATTCAAATGACTGTGGATACTATGTAATGAAAAATATGTTGGACATTGTCACTGCTAAGATAACTGATTCTTGGATGGAGGTAATAATTTTTATTTTTTATACATCAATAATTTTTTATAACCGAGTCAAGAATAGTTTTATATTATTATTTACTTATTGTAGGTATTTAATGACCCAAAAGAGTTAACAGCTGAGGAGATGTATGAATTGCGATTACGTTGGTCAACATATTTTTTGTCGTTATTGGAGGGTTAAGATTTATCTGGTGAGTTATAGAATAGTTCATTATTTGAACTTTGTTTTTGCAAATTGGTCTATTCAATACATTGCAGCAATTTTAGTTTACACTTGTTTATTTTTATGCAAAAAAGAGAAAATTTGAGATTCTGTCAAATTTGAACACTTTCTGTCAAATTTGAGATTCTGCAGGGTGATGAGGAATTGGTTATTAGCTTTAGTTTGAGTCTTGGAAGCAGATCAGGTGATGGAATTGGTAATTTGGCTCGGGTGCATCCCACTGTTTTGGACTTGCTGTTTTGGACTGTCATGGAATTGGTAGTTTGAGTTGCTGTTTTGGAATTGGATAGAGCTAGTTTTGATTTTTGTGTATATTAGGGGGCTGTATGCTTGGAATTAGAATAGATATAATTAGTGATAATGTTAAGTTTTGTGATTTTAATGTATTGAATGTGTAACTTGTTAGGAATTGACAATGAATTGTGGAAAATAATATTCGAAATTATGACAATTTTCTTTTGCGTTATTACCTACTAAAAGAACGTATAATTTATGCGCCGGAAGGGCGCCATATATTAATATGCAGGCACAGGAATTAAAAAAAACGAAAAAAAACAAAAAAACAAAAAAAAAAACTAACATACCACTACTGATATTTATAACAATCAGTAGTGAAAACCATACATACCACTACGGGTATTTGTAAATACCCGTAGTGGTATGTGTGGTTTTCATTTTTTTTTTTTTAGAGTCTGGGATTCCACTACCGGTATTTGTAAATACCGGTAGTGGTATGTGTGGTTTTAATTTTTTTTTTTTAGAATTGAGGATACCACTACGGGTATTTACAAATACCCGTAGTGGTATGTATGGTTTTCACTACTGATTGTTATAAATATCAGTAGTGGTATGTTAGTTTTTTTTTTTGTTTTTTTGTTTTTTTTCGTTTTTTTTAATTCCTGTGCCTGCATATTAATATATGGCGCCCTTCCGGCGCATAAATTATACGTTCTTTTAGTAGGTAATAACGCAAAAGAAAATTGTCATAATTTCGAATATTATTTTCCACAATTCATTGTCAATTCCTAACAAGTTACACATTCAATACATTAAAATCACAAAACTTAACATTATCACTAATTATAATCACAAAATTTAGTGTTTTTTTTTCCTGATGCTATGTGTTACTGATAGTGACCCAATTTTGGGAGGGTTTTGTGTTTTTTTCTTCCACTAGTTGAATTCAAAGGTGATCTTAAGTAAAGTTACTTTTCACTTTAACACATAATAGTCTGCTTTTGGTATTTATTGGTTGAATAATTGACTTATATTTAGGTAGAATTAATACATAATTGATTCTATCGGCGTGTAGGTAGAATTTGAATTGAATCTTCTAACTGTTTGGTCCATAATTCCATACATGTTCAGCATTATTTCGAGAGATTAGTTTCCGCAGTTATATGTAGAGAATATTGTATTTATTTGGTTTGCTTGAGCCCACTGAGTAGGAGTTTGTCTAGTCTAATTCTATTTTAAAGAGTTTTTGTTTGAGCAATAACAATCCTTTTTATTTTTTCAATTGTTTTTCTGTCAGCAGTTATCATGTAGTTCTGGTACAAAAACAACCCAGATCATGTATGAATTGAGGGTTGATGCTTTTCTTAGATCATGTATGAATTGAGGGTTTCAATGCTTGTGCTTTGCAGGGGTGGAGCTGTTTTCTGTGTTAGGCGGTGGTTGCTGCTCCTACGTGTTGACTGCTGCTGTTTAGGGGCTGGTGTTGCTGTTTTTTGGTGTTGTCCTCTTTGTTTGAAGTTAGAAGGTTCAATCACGGTCTCATCTACAGGTACCGATTCTATTTCAAAACATATATAGAAGCTATAAACTTAGATGCAATTCAAATTACTATGTAAAAATTATTACCATTTAGAAAATGAAAAGAAAGAGTGTCAATTATTACCATTTAACCATGGGTAAGTTTGTATGAATTTGTGTATTTTTTTAATACTTATTTATTTTTTATAACTCATAGTTATTAACAATATAATACTGTTCTTCCACGCACGCGTACAGAGGACATTGGCAGTTGATAATACTTTGTCCAAAGATAAATACCGTGGTTGTTATTTGTTCACTACATTGGAAACTTAATCCAATAATGGAGAAAATTGTTTCAAGGTAATTAAGTTTATACTTTAGGGGTTTTGGTTATATACTATAAACATAAATTATTACAAATTTTATATGATTTTATGCGGCTTTTTTTTCTTATGAATTAGTGTTTTTACGGTTGATCAAATGGCGAATGGCAATAGAAAGAACAATACCGTATGGCTTTATCCACAAGTAAGTGTGGTATTCTAACTTTATATATATTTACTTTTTTGATAAGTAAGTGTGGTATTTTTTGATCAAATGTTACTATATATAATTTGTAGGCGAGGAAACAATATAATTCAAATGACTGTGGATACTATGTAATGAAAAATATGTTGGACATTGTCACTGCTAAGATAACTGATTCTTGGATGGAGGTAATAATTTTTATTTTTTATACATCAATAATTTTTTATAACCGAGTCAAGAATAGTTTTATATTATTATTTACTTATTGTAGGTATTTAATGACCCAAAAGAGTTAACAGCTGAGGAGATGTATGAATTGCGATTACGTTGGTCAACATATTTTTTGTCGTTATTGGAGGGTTAAGATTTATCTGGTGAGTTATAGAATAGTTCATTATTTGAACTTTGTTTTTGCAAATTGGTCTATTCAATACATTGCAGCAATTTTAGTTTACACTTGTTTATTTTTATGCAAAAAAGAGAAAATTTGAGATTCTGTCAAATTTGAACACTTTCTGTCAAATTTGAGATTCTGCAGGGTGATGAGGAATTGGTTATTAGCTTTAGTTTGAGTCTTGGAAGCAGATCAGGTGATGGAATTGGTAATTTGGCTCGGGTGCATCCCACTGTTTTGGACTTGCTGTTTTGGACTGTCATGGAATTGGTAGTTTGAGTTGCTGTTTTGGAATTGGATAGAGCTAGTTTTGATTTTTGTGTATATTAGGGGGCTGTATGCTTGGAATTAGAATAGATATAATTAGTGATAATGTTAAGTTTTGTGATTTTAATGTATTGAATGTGTAACTTGTTAGGAATTGACAATGAATTGTGGAAAATAATATTCGAAATTATGACAATTTTCTTTTGCGTTATTACCTACTAAAAGAACGTATAATTTATGCGCCGGAAGGGCGCCATATATTAATATGCAGGCACAGGAATTAAAAAAAACGAAAAAAAACAAAAAAACAAAAAAAAAAACTAACATACCACTACTGATATTTATAACAATCAGTAGTGAAAACCATACATACCACTACGGGTATTTGTAAATACCCGTAGTGGTATCCTCAATTCTAAAAAAAAAAAATTAAAACCACACATACCACTACCGGTATTTACAAATACCGGTAGTGGAATCCCAGACTCTAAAAAAAAAAAAATGAAAACCACACATACCACTACGGGTATTTGTAAATACCCGTAGTGGTATCCCAGATTCTAAAAAAAAAAAACTGGAAACAATACATACCACTACGGGTATTTGTTAAATACCCGTAGTGGTATCCCAGATTCTAAAAAAAAAAAACTGGAAACAATACATACCACTACGGGTATTTGTTAAATACCCGTAGTGGTATCCCAGATTCTAAAAAAAAAAAACTGGAAACAATACATACCACTACGGGTATTTGTTAATACCAGTAGTGGAATCCTCAATTCTAAAAAAAAAAAATTAAAACCACACATACCACTACCGGTATTTACAAATACCGGTAGTGGAATCCCAGACTATAAAAAAAAAAATGAAAACTATACATACCACTACGGATATTGAAAATACCCGTAGTGGAATCTCATACATACCACTACGGGTATTTGTAAATACCCGTAGTGGAATCCTCATAAATTTAATTAATAATACAGTAGAAACCTGACATACCACGACGGGTATAAAAAGACCCGTCGTGGAAAGTATTGACTTACAACGACGAGTGTATTTACTACCGGCCGCGGCCAGTAGTGGAATCCCTATTTGGCCGGTAGTGGAATCCCCTTTCTGCACTAGTGCACACATCTATTAAAAAAGAAATGTACAACCCTACTTAAAAAAATCACTAATAACCGATAGTGTTATATTTTATATTTGATGAACTATTATGAACTTAATGGTTGTATTATTCATTTGATGAACTTATGAGAATTGTATTTTGAATTTGATTTTAATATGGTTGTTTTATGTATTTGATGAATTTATGGAAAAAAGAGATGTATTTTGTATTTGTTGTATATCGGAACAAAAATAATACCATGAAAATACATCGAAAATAATTCATCGAAAATAATGCGATATAAAACCGAGCAAAGTATCCGAACCAAATCGAACCAAACCAACGAGTTTGGTTCAGATTCATTTTTTAAAAACACTAAAAATCGAACCAAACCAAACTAATCGATAGTTCATTAGTTCGAACATTTAATTTACTCAAAACCGATCCAAACCGGTCCAATTACAATCCTAATGTGACAAACTCACATTAAGATTTCAAATCTATAAAATTACGTGACTTTTCTAACATTTTATCATATTAAATATTATTTAAATTCAACACAAATACAACTTACTACCTCCGATTTTATGGAATAGGGTTACAGTATGGAATAGGATTACACAGTTGAGATTACCGGTAATGATATCATCTGTCCGATCTAAATTACTGGTTGATATTTATTAGTGTCAGATTAATCAAAGCCGTCCGATCTAAAATCAATGGTTGTGATTTAAAACATTGAGAAACTGTGTCAAATGTTACTGCCGCATATTTGAATCCATATTTTGTTTATGTAAGCAGAGAATTTCTTTTGCCACCCTACCCATTTTGTCATGCGTCCTACAAAATTACACTAACACCCCAACCTGCGACTTAGTAGTGGGCATGATAAAAATGAGAAAGTTTCACATTAGGAGGGTGTTTTTCCTTAAAAAATTGTCATTTTAATAACGTCCGCTAGCTAACGTTTAAAATCATTAAATTTTCATGTTAGGGGGTGTTTTTTTTCTCAAATTTCTTATTTATAAACGTCCACTACTTAAATAGTTGATATTTAAACTCATGGAATTTATATATGATTTTTTTTCTAAAATTTCTGATTTTTAAGTAGTAAAAACTCGTCGAACGCGCGAGAAACTAATAGATCGGTGACAAAAAAAAGTCTGATAAGAGCAACACGGAAGAGACCATATCTATTTGGGTCTGATAGAGATAATAGCCCATTTAATCGGCAGCCCATATCCATCCATTGACGGAAACTATTCTCGGGGTGGCATTCCTTCTGCCCGTCATTGTTGACCTCGCTCAGATGAAGCTTGGAACACTCTCTTGCGGCAGCTCTTCGGTCACTTTGGCTGCTGTTGTTCCCCTTCTCATATTTGCTCCTTTGTCGCTTTTGTTTCTCATATGGCAGCTTAAATAGTGGCATGAGACATGGTGGTTGATTGTAAAAGGGGTTTTAATTATATATATGTGGGTTTATTTTAAATAAATTATGTCATTTTCGTGTTTAAGTGTGTCAGTATCCGTGTTGTGTCAAGTGTTCGTGTGTGAGTCTATGTTTTATAGTTTTCTATTATGTTGTGTAATATCATTTCAAGTTGAATTAATGATGGATAGTTTTTATTTGAACAAGTGTGATTGATTATAATATAGTTGTGGAATCTTGCAATTTTTTTTGTGTGTGTTCTCAAAGTTGAATTGGTTTTACTTTTACTTATTTATATTATAAATTTGAATTTGGCTTATTTATTAATTTTGACATCAATGGAACATAGATTAGGGAAACTCTTAGTACATGATTAGGGAAAGCTAATGAGGATTTATGGAACCAGTTTAACTTAACTTTCTGATCAGTGACCAGTTTAGCAATAACAATTTACAATCAAGAGTTGAACAATGAATTTTACTATCATAACAATTTACTATGTATTATAACTACTCACTTGAAGTAATGTTTATAAATTTGAGTTGCCTCTCTTAAAGAAGAATACTAGTCTTTTCTCGCCATCTATATGCGCGCGCACACACAGACACACTCTGGTTTATATCATCAATAGCCAAGACTCGAGAGGATGGGCCAGCTGTTTTATGAGGTGGGAAGAACGATGAATAACGATGAAAACTTCGCATCTCTATAATATAATAAAATAAATAAATAACATCGGCGCCCAAATACAACTCACATAATTAAATATCTATGGGGCACAAGTTTGAAGCCACAATTGCCCACTTCTTAACACATAGTTTGAATATGACTTTTGCTTGGGACTATAAATATGACATTCGCTTATAACGTCAGAGATTATATTAAGGATTTGTTAATCAGATTAACTAAAACTTGAAATATTTAACACAATATGTAAATAATTATATATTAAGATTAACCCACTTGGGGTTGGTCGAGTGGTGTTGGCTTGGGCCCTTGGAGTATGCTCCTCTCAAGGTCTCAGGTTCGATTCTCACTGGTGCCAATTTCGGTGGGCTCGATTCTCCCGCAAGTGGGCGGTGGGATTGGTCCCCTTGGATTAGTCGGTCCTAAGACCGGATACCAAGTTTTCAAAAAAAAAATAATTATATATTAAGATTGTTGGTGTTTGTGTTGTTATTTTCAGGCTTCATCAAGAAGTGGTGTTGGGGTTTATAAGGAGTGCAAAGAATATGCTAACAATTGATGGTGAAATTCACATTACACACAAGAATAACAAGCCTTTTTCTAAATTGAAAATAGTAAAATGTGCAGAGAAATTTAGTTTGGTCTTTTGTTGAAAAAGTTCCATTTAATATAAGTGATTATCCAGGTTATGTAAATAAGAGAGGAACAGGAGAAAATTGTGATAGAACTTTTCCTATAGGTGATTCAAGCACTTTCAAATTTTCAAAACCAAAATATGTGAAATCAATTTTTTTGGGATTACCTATTGTGTTAAAAGACTCAGATTCAGCACAGTTGAAAAATTATGTTACTAAAACTATGTTGGTAACTCAAAATCAAAAGGATCTTAGGATTTGATTCCAAAATGGAAGGAAGATGGATAAAACAACTAAATTAAGTTTGGGGGAAAGAAATTTATGTTTCCATTTTACTATGTATGGACTATTAAGATGAAGAACTTAAAAACTTGATCATTTCAGAGGCATGCATGTCAATGTTTATGATATGATCTTAACAATTTTTTACATTTATCGTGATTAAAATTATGGCCACTATGGCAAGTACACCAAGTGTGATTAAAA
Source organism: Trifolium pratense (assembly GCF_020283565.1). Classification (NCBI taxonomy): domain Eukaryota; kingdom Viridiplantae; phylum Streptophyta; class Magnoliopsida; order Fabales; family Fabaceae; genus Trifolium; species Trifolium pratense. The sequence goes on from NC_060062.1 coordinate 873,173, forward strand.
TTATGTACACAAAGTGTTAAGCACCATCAATTCTCATTGGAAAGATTTCATACGACAGCTAAGCATCATCAATTTTCATTGCATGGTTTAACCAATTAAAAATCGATAATTAGAAATCTAGCAATTCTCAAGTCTGTTGATATGAAAAATAAACACATTCCCTCCGTGGAAAAGTTGTCGTTTTGGGCGGAAATTTCAGACGAATTCTACCAGTAATATCCAAAGGTACAAGGCCAGAAGTTGTTCATACTACTATCGATTCTCCAGTTCTTTGGGATTTTTGTGAAGCTTTAACATTGAGTAAAAACACGAGGCTTTTCAGTGGTGCTTCAAGTACAGGCGTTGAACAAAAGAGATTGTTTTCTGAATGAGTTTTGGGTGTCTGCGAGGGAGAAATTGGAGATAGCAACGACGGTTATTTACAACTTGATATTCCATTAGATTTACTGATTCCAAATTCAGGTGATCTCTTGCTTCTATATCGTTGAAAGCACATATCCACATATTTTACAAAACATGAAAGATACAACATATTTCCAAAATAGAGCTATACTAGCTCCTAAAAATTCCGTAGTCGAAATAATAAATGATTACATGTTGGATTTAATTCCTGGTGAAGAAAAAACATATTTGAGTTATGATACTCTACTCCCACACAACGTAGATGATCAAGTAGTGGATGATGTTCACACTCCCAAATTTTTAAACATGATTTCTACGTTGGGGCTTCCAAATAACAAGTTGAGACTTAAAGTTGGAGTTCCAGTTATGCTATTAAGGAATTTAAATAAAAAATTAGGATTTTGCAATGGAACAAGACTTACTATTACAAGAATGGGAAAACGTGTTCTTGAAGGAAAAATTATTTCAGGAAGTAATATTAGCGATCAAGTTTTCGTAAGAATTCCTTTTAATTTTCAACGGAGTCAATTTTTTTCATTTCTTTTGCGATGACTACTAATAAGAGTCAAGGACAATCTCTTAAGCATGTTGGGAAATATATATTTCGTCGCAGGGTTTTCACATGGTCAGTTGTTTGTTGCGATTTCAAGAGTTACTTCTAGAGAAGGATTAAAAATATTGATTATTGACATGGTTCAGTGATTAAAAATATTGATTAAAAAAACTAAAATAAATTCAAACCCAAACAAATTCATACCCACACATTAGAATTTATTTGGGGTTTTTTTTTTAAGAGTTTAATTTATTTTAGTTTGTTGTGTTTTATTATGTTTTTCTTTTTTAAATTAAGGTTAATTAAAATAAAAGGCAAATGGACATTAAAAAATCAACAAATTATTAAATATTGTACTCATAATCCCACATCATCATATTTAACAGATATTTAACGTTTTGAACCTAACTGACTAACGAATTTAACATTCAGGGAGTTACAACACTACAAATTAGTGTAAAACTCTTCAAAATAATTTTCTTTTTATCGAATTTACAACATAAAAGTAAACCCGAAAATACCAACAACACAAACTCTACAATGACAAATACCATGAAAAAATTGAAGAACTATTACATGCACTTTGGAAACCATCACAATCATCATCAATTACCAGGAAAAATGGATTTTCCCACTTGCAATTTGTTGTTGGTACGGATCTGATTGAGTTTGTGAAGCATGATATGTTTAAGAGATTTGAGAATGTTAAGATGATTTGTTGAGAGGTGATTAGTAGAATAAAACTTGACTTTAAGAAGTGATTTAGTTTTATTAAAACTTGGATAACTAATCTTAGATTGTGTTTTGTAAGTAAGGTGATTGATGGTAATCTTGGAATGGAGGAAAAAGATGAAAAATTAACTTTATTCTTCTTTTCAAGATGAAAGAGGTTTTGTTATCATTTTAATCCCTTGCCATGTGGACATTCCAATAAGCATATGATGTAGCAGAAAAAAATGGACATATCATTAGAGTTAACACCAATTTAACGTTTTGGACTATTTTAACTAATAGAAGTACGAATTGACTATAAAAAATTTATAATTGATTTAAGTAATTTTTACTTTAACGTGGGTTGTTTATAAAGAACAAAAAGTTGACCCCACATATTAATATAGCTAATTCATGTTCATTTTCATAATGATATAAATTATTATTATTATTATTATTATTATTATTATTATTATTATTATTATTATTATTATTATTATGATGTTTGAAGTTGGCTTAGTTCACGTTGGTTATATTGTGGCCGTAAACTAAGTTTTAGTTGACCACTTGCCATGTCATGCTTAGTCCAATGCACAATTCTTTATAGCACAATTCTTTATGCTTCTGTATTGGACTTGGGTCGACCCAACTTGCTAACACACACTTCCTCCCTCTCCTCCAGCTCCATCAAGGTCGTGCCAGTAAGGTCTGCATCTCGATCTCAGTCATCGGCATAGGAGGCAACACCACTTGTGGTGGCTGAGGAGTCCTCCTACTGCAGCAGCACTGTGACACAATTGAAACAATCGAAACTAAAACCAGAGCAACCATGAACCCGACAACGAGCCAAATAACACATGATGGAGTTTGGTGGGGGTTGTAGTCAGGGTCGTCAAATGTAAAAGTCGGTAATATGCTATCCGGTGGCAAGGGGGAGGCGATGTACTTGGGTGGGAAGGTGGGAAAACTCTCAAATTTGTTGCTCATTCTTATTTTTAATTGACTCTCAGATGCTACTTGACAAATTGTGAAAAAGGAGGATTGATCTACTGTTGAAGCAAAATTTCTCAGCATCTCCTTGGTCCATTTCATCTTCAGTGTGGTGTCTTGTCTTTTTGTTTGTTCTTAATTTGTTCTTCACAACACGTTCGCGGTTCATATATAATTCTAAAGTACATTCACAGTAGGACCAAATAATGTGATCATCGTTATTCATATTCAGATTACTAGTATTATTATTTTTTTTTTACAAAACATTACTACTATTATTGTTCATCGACAAACTATATTCTTTCTTGAGTCAAAAACAAACAAACAAACTCTCCATATACTAATAATAAAAATAGTCTATATTCATTTTGTTGCAAACTTGGAGTTGGATACATATGCATGTGCCTAATTGCCACTCTCGACTTTTTTTTTTTTACAATTGTTTTTATAGGAAAATAATACATAAGTAAATTTAGATTGTCTAATATATTTTACTAGAAAAAGAAAAAAACAGACATTTACATAATATATATGGCCCCCTGCATTATATATATATATATATATCTTTTTTGCTAACAGTGTAGCCATTTATTAACGTTCTTACAAAATATTCTACTAAACAATGTCTCACTTATATGGGGAGCTAGATAGATATTTTATCTATATATTTTATAATAAGTGTTTCATTACTACTTTTCTTTTTCTTCACTATATCATTATTTATTGAATTTTATAATATAAGGATGTTTTAATAAATAATATTAATTTTATTGTAAAATCAATAAAATTAGTCATTTTCTTAAGAATTAGCACACAATCTAAATGCACAAAATTTTGTTTTGTTAATATATTACTATTTGACTTCTTCAAAAAAAATTATTATTAGGTGAGTGACCCTACTTAAATTTGCATAATTAGTAGGACTATCTCTATTTTTAAATATAGAACTCTCTTAATTTTTTTCTTGTCCCTTTGTGTGAGATCCATTTTAAATGGTGATAGTCTGATAGAGATATGGAAAATGGCTGATATGATATGTATTCACGTGACACATGGTTGAATGAAATGCATCACAACTAAGATTTTCTATAATTGCCAGTTTCTAGTCCTCTTTTTTTTTCTCCAATATTTGAAACAAACAATATTATGTGCATTAATTGATTTTTCCATTTTCAACTAAAGCAAAAAAAATCATCAAATTTAGGAGAATCTCAAGAGCAACTCAAAAGACAAAAATAAAATAAAAAAATTTAATCACAATGAGATTCAACAATTAAATGATAAAAAAATATAATACTTCAATGATAAATAAAAAACAATAAGATATTATTGGTTTAGTCATCTTTTTCGTAGTTCACTTTTGTGTACTTGTTATTTAATTTGTCATTTCAATATAACATAGTAACTAACACACTAGGTTGGTCTAATGATGTTTGCTTGAGTCTTTAGAATATGCTCCTCTCAATGTCTTAGTTCATATAAAAAAAAAAAAAAAAAAAACTCTAACTTTAAATTGGGGCCCCGCAAGTGGCGGCTGGATTGAGTGTCAATTTAAAACTCAAGGGCAGAATAGTCAATAAAGGAATTAGTTAACGACTTAACGTATTCTAGTTTCTTCTTCGCTATTCTACTCTGTTTTTCAAAGATCCCTTCTTCCTTCTTCTTCATCATTCACTCTTCAAAAAATATCTCAACCCTTTATTCTTTCTTCATTCATCAATTTCTTCTTCAAAATCCTCAACAATGTTCTTCTACAACTTTTTCTCCCGTTTCTCAACAACCATTTCCCGAACCTCACTTCTCTCTGCTCCGCGAATCCCCCAACAACAATTCCATAACTTCTCCAATCAATTTCATTCGCTACTCATTGCCTAATCTACAAACAAGGTTAATTTCTAAACTTGCTAATCAATTTTCATTTTTTCGTGTTTTTTCAGGCTGTAGGGTTTTGCTAGGGTTTTAGGTTTTTTCTCAGAATTTGATAACTCATTAGTTTCAATACTAATTCCTATGGTTTATATTCATATATTATTTTTCTTCCATGTTGAAATATGTTTATGGATTGTTCAACTATGTTGCCATTGCCGATAAGTTTCTGTTTTTTCTCTAACTTTGTTAAGTCTTAAACTTTAGTGTTATGATAAAAAAAAATAAAAAAAATAGACACCAACACGTTGACACGTTGGTAATTTGAAAAAAATAAAATAATTCAATGTAATCATAAGTTTCGGTGTCGTGTCGGTGACTCTTACACGTGTTCGACACCGGAACACACCTATTTTGAGGAGTGTCGGTTCTTCATAGTTGCTTTAGCACGTCGTTTCAGGTTTTTAATCTGTTTTAGTAATTCCTTTTGAATTAAAATGTTTAGAAGGAATACTGAATGTCATTTTAGGGTTTAGAAAAGTAGCTGTGAAATCTCGTCGATCATTCTGGATAAACCTTCTATCCTGTGTTGAAAGTAGTCCTTGTGAGCATGAAAGTAGTCCTTTTGATTGCTGAAGTTCAATGTTTATCCCCAGTGTTCTCCCAGTTCTGATTTTTTTTTTTTTTAAGTTCCTTCAATTGCTCGATTCTCAAGGATTGACACACTTTGTTGTTGATCAATTACACATATATGGTGATTTGGGTTTAAGTTGAATAAGATCAAGATTAGACTCAGAGTAAATTCCATTAGCTTGTTATTAAAAATTAAATTACCAATTTAAGATATGATTCACATGATTAATGCAGGTTCTCTCCCATATTGGGAGAACTGACCAAAATGAGGCTGTCTATTATCAATAATATGTGCTCCCAACCTCGAATACTTCATAGCATCAATCAAGATAAATGAATTACCTGAGGAATGACATTGATTTTGTGGCTGCTTATGATTGACATTAAGAAATGGATTTAATTGCTAAGAATTCCTTGGTGTGTACTTTTCATTTTGTCTTTCAAAGGAAACCTTTCCTCAACTAGATGTTTGAAGAAGTTAGAAAGCACCTTACATTTACAACATTATAGAAATAGTTTGACTTGTATGATTATCATTAGTAGTATAACATGAAAGCAAAAAGAAAGAAAAGAAGAAGATTTGATCATTTGAATCTCAGAAAAGAAAGAAAACCTATTTGTTTGTACATCTTTATATTTTGCTCTAATATGATGTCTTTGGTTCTACTTATGAGCATGCTCTAGGTTTTGGTTCTGTTTCATGAATTACCTTGTTGGTGTGTGGTGTTACGGTACAAAATCTTTGTATAATTTCATTAATTTGTATTTTAAAGTGGTAATGACCTAGTTAAAGTATGGCAAAATGTAGATTGATTAAGTATGACTAATTAGCTTATTACATTGAGTTAGTTAGTTAAACTTGTAAGACAAGTTAGTTAGACAAGTTGGTTATTCAATTTTGTAACTAACTATTCTATATAAACTCTACACACACTTGTAATTGATCATTCATTCAATATTCAATACAATCTACTTCTCCACATTTTATCTTCTTCTTCCTTCTCTTTGTTCTTCAAGCTCTATCAATGGAGTTTGTTCTTGTTAGTTTGGTATCAGTTTATTACTTTGTTAAAGTAAATGTGTATTAAAACGTATATGTGTACTCTTGTGATCCTAAGAGACGCGTTGTATAATTGTATTGTATTGGTCATTCAAAAAAAAATGTTGGCCTTTTAATCTCACAATATTAGTAATGAATTTGACAAGGTCAGAGTGGTGACAGTATGTGTTTACTTGTTTCCGATGCCTTTTGTGTAACGATTGACTTAAGTTTATGACCAACAGTTCAACATTAGTGTTTGTGCAGCTGCAGGGATGCTGAAATTTTTTGATGGATGCCTAAAGTGATAGATTTGATGCCACCTCAAGTGAGTAATGGTAAGAGTTCTTCACCATCTTTAGTACAAATGTTGTATGCTTTCTAAGTTCTCATTATTACCGATGGTTATTGACAATGTTTGGCATATTTTATGTTCAATATGACAGGTATTTGCTGAGTTATAAGGAATAGCTTTCACAAGGCACTGGATCAAAATGATATCTTAATTTTCCCTGCAGCTCCTTCAGCTGCTTATATCATCGGTAAACATTTGCATATATTTCCTTTTGCATTATTGCACATTATTAGTGCCTGCAGTAGAAATTGTTTCATTCTCATTGACATTTGACTGTAAGTATTTCATTCTTCTTGTTTGCTAGATTTCTGTCTCATACCTCTGATTATATATTAACAAGACAAATAGAGTTTGGTTCGTGTTTTGATTACTGCTATTGAACTTCATCAATATGATGCATTCGTCATCATCTTGTCACGAAGCTAAGTCATGGAGTTAGTAATGGGCAAGGACCTAGTATTAGATGGTCATGGGCATGGAACTCATCATGGAGATGCATAGTCTTAATTATAGTGTTTATCAATGAAGAATGTATACTTAGATATTTAATTTTGATGGCTTGAGTTAAGATTCAATAGCATACTGGCAAGTCATATGCACAATTAGGAATCCACAACTTGTGTTGTCATGTTGAGCTTTTGCTTTATGTGAAGGTTCTGGTGATCATTTTGATATGAAAGTGATGTATAAACTTCTATTTGAAAATACTTGTGTTATTTTATTTTAAATGCTTGTTATTTTTTTTATATTTTGGTCAATATATATATACAGATTCATCTGAATTCTAAGATTCTTCAAAAATCATCAACTTCATTCTTTCAAATGAAGTTCCTTCAAAAACCACAATGACTTGGTGAAAGAATCTGACTTTTGTGCACGCAGAACCTCGAGTCGCACAGCAAAACCAATATGACTAAATTGAAATCGGAAAATATGGAAGTTGCGTGTACACGATACATATTGTCGCGCTTGCCCAACGAGTGAGTTTTTTTAAAAATAAAGACACAAAAGGTGTGTACTTGAGACCTAATGTCATACACGCATAAACAATATTTTAAAGGTAATTTCACCATAATCAAGGATTTTATTGTTCTCTCTTTGGTGGCTGCGAATTTGGTGAGAAATTAGGATTTTTGTGAACTTCAAATACCGCAAATCATAGGATCAATACATATTTTGATTCCCTACTTTATACTGTATGTGTGTATTTACACAGATTTTTTATTTTCTAACTCTCATCAACCAACTGCATATTTTGTAACATGTTGTAATATAAAATTTTAAAAAAAAATTTTTTAAAAAAAAAGGAAAAAAGAGACAAATCTGCCAACAAGATATGTTCCATTCCATCCATATTAGTCTAAACAAAACTATATACGGCTTCTAATTTGGGTTGCCCTCATTAATTCATTAACAGTGAATTAAAGTGTGACAAACTTATGAGGACTCTTATGCATGTGATTTAGAATGAAGAAGCCAAATTACAAGGAATCTTCCTTTATATACTTTAGTACTCTTCTTGCATGCCCTTGCTTTAGGACAGTAAAAACCAACACCAACAAAAACCAACATCGAGTAACCTAGAGAATCTATTAGCAATGCATGCATAATTGCCAGTTTTATAGTCCTTTTGTTTTTTCCAATATTTGAAACAAAACAATATTATGTGCATTAATAGATTTTTCCGTTTTCTATTAAAGCAAAAAAATTCATCAAATTAAGGATAATCTCAAGAGCAACTCAAAAGAATAATAGGCTTTAACATATTTGAAAAACAAACTCACTCGCCTTTCTCTTTATAATGCTGTGTGGTCAATTGTTATTTGAAAAACAAAAAAAATAATCATCAACCTGTTCATCTTCTTCTTAAGCATACACAATACCCTTTCTTCTTCAAACACTGTTTTTCAATAAATATAATCCCCCTTTCTTCTTCTTCTTCTTATAATGTCATTGTTCACTTTCACCTTCAGTGGGCCGCCGACGAGTATATCACCGGCCACCTTCCCTGAGCCACCCGATACTATATTACCGACTTTCACATTTGACCACCCTGACTCCAACCCCTACCGACCACCATCATGGGTAGTTAGGCTCATTATCGGGGTTTTGGGTTTTCTGGTTTTGATAGTGGCTGTGTGGCAGTTCTGTACTGCTACAGGAGGAGGAGTTTAACTCCTCAGCCACCACCAGTGGTGTTGCCGCCTGTGCCCATGACTGAGATTCAGATGAAGAGGTTGATGGCGCGACGACCTTGATGGAGCTGGAGGAAATGACACAGTAAAATCTCCTAATAATATATTGTAGCTATTTATTTATTTCATCTCTAATTTAATTTGGCCTCTAGGACTTAGTATAAATAAGGCCAATCTCCATGTATTTTCAATCAAAATTTGTAAGAATTATAAGTTGTTATGAAATTCCATGTATTGTGTTTAAATCTCTGTTTTATTTATCATTATTATGATATTTAAACGAGGATATATAGTACTTTCTTATTTTGCTGTAAACCTTGTTAGTAACTTAGTATAATAATCATATTTTAACTTGAAAGTAACTGCAAGCTTCTTATACCAATGAAGAGAATTCTTAATATTTTCCTCCATTTTTGCCATATTGATTCTCACCGTGACTCATTTTGCGTACTGGTTTTTGTTTGTATCTTACAATTTTTTTTATTGTACTTGCAATTTATGGAAGTTGAAATCTCAATATTGAACCTATCCATGTGACATGTACTTAAACTGCTATGCATGGAGCAAATATGCAGAACTGGAGAGATATATATCTATCTGAGATTGAATGAGCTCGAGCGATATTTGATCTTGCAATTGCTCAACCAGCATTGGACATGCCTGAGTTGTTGTGGAAGGCATACATTGACTTTGAAACTGCCGAGCGTGAATTCGAGAGAGCAAAAGGGGGCTTTATGAAAAACAGTAGTAATGAACCAGTTTGCATTAATGAAGAACATAGGATTAGGAGGAACAGATGCAACACAATCCAGGAGGAATGAACAGAGTCGCTTTTCCCCACTATTAGTATTAACCTAAACCACATATGAATCAACAAAAAGAAACTCAAACAACCGTATTGAATGTAATGTATCACTAAATCAGTGAAAGAGAGTCCCTAAAGTATATTAACAACCAATTGCAATGACATCACATAAATCACAATCAAAAACTCATCTCTCTCTCTCTCTCTCTCTCTCTCTCTCTCTCTCTCTCTCGCACTGGTGGCAAGTACTTTCTCGTTCATGAATCTCGTTTTTATTATATTGTATATCCTTAAAAAGGAGGGGGTAATTCAAGATGAAAAATAAACTTATGCGTCAACTCAAAAAATGCTGCTCTATTTTCATTGGCCAGTGGAAGTGGGCTGTCCGAATTTCGGGTAAACTAACATGCGCTTAATTATAAATTGTGATTTACTGATCACCCTGAACTTTCAAATGAACGTAGTCTAGCAATTCCTTTTAAATAGGGCAATGGAAGAACTTGTTTTTATTTCTTGCAGAACCACCATCATGCTCCTCTGATTTATTTGTTAGTATAATGAACTTGAAAAAGTAAACATGCCTCAGCATCCATCTCAAGTCTCAAGAGAACCTTGTGCCCTTCAAACTTTCTATCCTTCTTGCCAAAAGGCCTTCTAGTTTTTGCTGAGATTAGTAATTCAAACTAAGTGTGTTTAGCAAAATATATAGTTAGTTTTGGTTAGTTGTGATTTGCAACTAATTTATCTGATTTTGGTTGTTAGTTACTTATAGGAACAGATTACTTGTTGCACAAGTAATTGCAACAGTGTGTGTATAAATGTTGTGTTCTGTTAATAATGCAGAATTAGAAGAATAAGACAGTTGCTTGTTCCACAAGCCAACTGTCAAGTAGTGTTTGTTACTAACTGTCACAAGTTGTTAAGGGTAGTTTTAACTTGCAATAGTTAGTTACTCCCTCCGGTCACATTTATAGGGGTAGTTTTATTGCGGTGTTTGTTTAGTTCATATTGAAAGATCATCTTCGATTAATGGCAGATTCAATCAATAATTCGGGTATCAACGTTGCAGATCCGGAAGCATTGACATTCCGATGACTTTAATTTTATCGTATTCTTTGTAGGCATTTTGTCGTTGTATGCTATTAACTTAGATGATGTGAGTTTGTTCACAAATTCATCCTTTTTGTATTTGGTGATGTTGAGTTTGTATTTACATCTGACGTACTCTATCAATTATCGGAATGAATGAATATCGTTTTTAGTAAATAAATAAATAAATAAATAGATCCAGATTTCAAATTACCAATGTGGAGACTTATATCAAACAAAATATTTCGAAATACTAGTATACTACTGAGACATTCTTACTTAGACACACATGATTTAGACACAAATTAGGCACACACACATAAATTTATAAAATTAAAAGAAAAATAAAATAATCAAATCAATCAATACTATTTTAATTATTTTTTCTTTAATATTTTACCTTTGTTGTGAGTATGCCTAAGAAAAAATCATTTGGGTTTCTGCACATATTAGAATTTCTCACTACTACTACTGACATGCCATACTCCTCCATATACCTACCTAACATGTCATACTCCTCCATAACACTGAATTAATATTTATTTTACAGATTTTACGGATTAAAGGAAATCATGTATGATTGTAGGCTTGGGCAACAGCAAAAACCACTGCAACAGTTTCAAACAGAGATATTCTTCCATGACCCAAAAATTTGGACCACATTCTTGGTCACACACACAAGAAAAGTAAATGTAGAAAAAGTAATAATAAAATAATATATAATTTTTTAAATGATTAAATTTTTGTTGTGTTTTGAGTATGTGATCAAATTTAATTTCTTGGTCTCATGACTACGTAAGAATAACTCTTTCAAACAAGCATTTATATGGGGGATTTAAAACTGCTGGAAATTCACCCTTTTGTTAACCGTCGTTAATTACTCCCTTCATCCCTAATTATAAGTAATCTTTCAAAGATAAAATTTGTCTCTAAATATAAGTCTCTTTTCAATTCCTTACACACATTTATTATTATTTTTTCAACCATAACTCTACTTTGGAATGAAATACGTAAATTTAACTACAAATACATATTTTCACAAAGGACAATATAGTAATTGTAATACCCAAAAAACACACATTTATCACAATACAGGTACGTTTGATTTGCAAACGAATGATTACTGGACAGAACAGTACTGAACAAGTGACTGAGTTACATGACAACTTTTTGTATTGCACTCTGTTTGATGATCAGTGCATAGGACAAACAATTTTGTACAGTACCTTGTTTGATATGTTAATGTACAATGACTTTTTTAGTTAAAAAACACGTAATTTTATTTTTTTAAAAATATTTTCAAATTAAAATTAAACCATCTCATAATTTGATGAACAATGTTCATCATCTTCATCTTCTTTTATGAAAAAATAAAAAATAAAAAAAAATCCCAACATCATCTTCATCTCATAAACCTAAAAATCTCCAACATCATGAGAAACTAACACCTTGATCCTTCATCTTTTTTGTGCTGTCCTTTTTTCTTTTTTTAAATCAAATGTCGGACAATTATTTTTGTTCTATTCTTTGTTTATGAGCGATCACAAAGCCTGTATTCCACATTTTAATCATTTCTGTACTGAAAATAATATATTCATTTACATGTGTATTTATTTTCAGGAATTACGGGGAGTACGATAACATGCATGTTGGTTTGATCTTTGAGAACAAATAAGAAATAATCAATTTAACTTAGTTAAATAGTTCCAATTGGTTTGATATTTTAAAAGTAATAATTTTTTTTGGTTTACAATGAACTGAGATCGAACCCAGAACCTATAACATACTACCCAAACCCCTGACCACTAGACCAAACCTAGTGACTTTTTTTTTTTTTAAGAAAATACATTTTTCATAATACTATGGTTTTTTTATATTATAAAAAAATACATAAATTACGATTATAAAATAATATATAACAGTAAAAAAATACATAACTAGAATCATTATTTTTTTTAAAAAAAAAGTAACACCATTCATAGTAGGAAATAAAATATCCCTATTTATATTGTACCCAGAAAACGATACCCCTATTTGTTATATATAATTTATTTTTGACAAAAGTTATTTCATTCTTTTTAACTTAACTTAGTGTTTATGTGTGTGGTGCACTCGCGTGTGCATGCATGCGTGCGCACGTGTTAAAATAAATAAATTAAATAGTTATTAATGTCCGCAATTTTTTAAATATATACGAAATAATTAGTTGACGTGAACATTGCAGCATACTGCCAGAGTGTGCGCTCGGTGCCTCCATTGTCCCTTACAAGAGTCACTAGACCTCTAGTCCTTTGCCTGTAACGTCTATACGCAACTTGAATGTTGACAGCAGCCCATGTTCTCCAATTCGACGAGTGGTATCTCGCCGTTCTCTTAAGCCTCTCGTTTGCGAATTTGTACCGGAAGTGATCAGTTATGTACCTCAAATTTTGAGCATCAAGACCAAATGCTTCTGTTGATTCGAGACACACAAATGTAGCTGAGGAGGCCGGAAGCCGGTCTATAAAAGGGCGTCTGAGGCACCATGAAAGAAGTTCATCGCCTAAAAAGCCACCTGGTTCAAAGACACTTGTTGCTACCATGCCTTTGCTGAGATTTTGGGTTCGCCTTATGCTTCCACGGACAATAAACACCATCCTTGGTACAACATCACCTTCTCTAATTATCTGTTTCATAATGATATACACGAAAGAGTTAAACAACCATGATCGTCATTTTAAAGTTCTATCTAAACAAATTGCTTCAATTGTTCATATGATGATATCATTAATACCTTTTCATCTCTAGAGAAGACTAGGGGCTTCACTCTGTCACAAATGTTGTCAAGAATAAGATCATCCAAGTTATGGAATAATGGTACGTAATCCAATATGGAAGTCATGGATACAATTATTTCCTTTATCTTTCTTAATCGGTCAACTACAGAATATTATCCATTTTATTGAGGAACTTTACTGTATAATTTCTTTCATTTTCAGGTTTGAAACTATCTTACCTTTTTAAAAATATTCCATTATAAAATAGGTATTAACACGTACGCACGCACGCATGCATGCAAGTGCACCACGCACATACACACTAAGTTAAAAATAAATGAAGTAACTTGTCAAAATAAATATATATGAAATAATTAGTTGACGTGAACATTGCAGCATACTGCCAGAGTGTGCGCTCGGTGCCTCCATTGTCCCTTACAAGAGTCACTAGACCTCTAGTCCTTTGCCTGTAACGTCTATACACAACTTGAATGTTGACAGCAGCCCATGTTCTCCAATTCGACGAGTGGTATCTCGCCGTTCTCTTAAGCCTCTCGTTTGCGAATTTGTACCGGAAGTGATCAGTTATGTACCTCAAATTTTGAGCATCAAGACCAAATGCTTCTGTTGATTCGAGACACACAAATGTAGCTGAGGAGGCCGGAAGCCGGTCTATAAAAGGGCGTCTGAGGCACCATGAAAGAAGTTCATCGCCTAAAAAGCCACCTGGTTCAAGGACACTTGTTGCTACCATGCCTTTGCTGAGATTTTGGGTTCGCCTTATGCTTCCACGGACAATAAACACCATCCTTGGTACAACATCACCTTCTCTAATTATCTGTTTCATAATGATATACACGAAAGAGTTAAACAACCATGATCGTCATTTTAAAGTTCTATCTAAACAAATTGCTTCAATTGTTCATATGATGATATCATTAATACCTTTTCATCTCTAGAGAAGACTAGGGGCTTCACTCTGTCACAAATGTTGTCAAGAATAAGATCATCCAAGTTATGGAATAATGGTACGTAATCCAATATGGAAGTCATGGATACAATTATTTCCTTTATCTTTCTTAATCGGTCAACTACAGAATATTATCCATTTTATTGAGGAACTTTACTGTATAATTTCTTTCATTTTCAGGTTTGGAACTATCTTACCTTTTTAAAAATATTCCATTATAAAATAGGTATTAACACGTACGCACGCACGCATGCATGCAAGTGCACCACGCACATACACACTAAGTTAAAAATAAATGAAGTAACTTGTCAAAATAAATATATATGAAATAATTAGTTGACGTGAACATTGCAGCATACTGCCAGAGTGTGCGCTCGGTGCCTCCATTGTCCCTTACAAGAGTCACTAGACCTCTAGTCCTTTGCCTGTAACGTCTATACGCAACTTGAATGTTGACAGCAGCCCATGTTCTCCAATTCGACGAGTGGTATCTCGCCGTTCTCTTAAGCCTCTCGTTTGCGAATTTGTACCGGAAGTGATCAGTTATGTACCTCAAATTTTGAGCATCAAGACCAAATGCTTCTGTTGATTCGAGACACACAAATGTAGCTGAGGAGGCCGGAAGCCGGTCTATAAAAGGGCGTCTAAGGCACCATGAAAGAAGTTCATCGCCTAAAAAGCCACCTGGTTCAAGGACACTTGTTGCTACCATGCCTTTGCTGAGATTTTGGGTTCGCCTTATGCTTCCACGGACAATAAACACCATCCTTGGTACAACATCACCTTCTCTAATTATCTGTTTCATAATGATATACACGAAAGAGTTAAACAACCATGATCGTCATTTTAAAGTTCTATCTAAACAAATTGCTTCAATTGTTCATATGATGATATCATTACTACCTTTTCATCTCTAGAGAAGACTAGGGGCTTCACTTTGTCACAAATGTTGTCAAGAATAAGATCATCCAAGTTATGGAATAATGGTACGTAATCCAATATGGAAGTCATGGATACAATTATTTCCTTTATCTTTCTTAATCGGTCAACTACAGAATATTATCCATTTTATTGAGGAACTTTACTGTATAATTTCTTTCATTTTCAGGTTTGGAACTATCTTACCTTTTTAAAAATATTCCATTATAAAATAGGTATTAACACGTACGCACGCACGCATGCATGCAAGTGCACCACGCACATACACACTAAGTTAAAAATAAATGAAGTAACTTGTCAAAATAAATATATACGAAATAATTAGGGGTATTGTTTTGAACAGGAAATTGAAACAACTCAATCATCATAACAATATTGTTCATACTTCATATGACATATAGTTCATGTACCATTATTTTTGTCTGCTCAAAAAAATTATATGGTTCAGTATTTTGCATGTGAATCACACAATAACATTTTACATGTTTGTGTTGATTGAGATATAATTGGTCAAAATGGATGCACTCTCATTCAAAAGCACTTCTAGTTCTATGGCATGGTACATGATGGAATCATGAAATAATGTCACATGAGAAAGTGAGGGAGGAATATTTCTATATAATGAAACAAATGAATCCAAATAAGGGAAACTTATGTTGTAAGCATGGGGTCAATTTTGTATTTTTATTTGTTAGTATAATGAACTTGAAAAAGTAAACATATATCTCAGCATCCTTCTCAAAAGAACCTTGTGCCCTTCAAACTTTCTATCCTTCTTGCCAAAAGGCCTTCTAGTTTTTGTTGAGATTAGTAATTCAAACTAAGTGTGTTTAGCAAAATATATGGTTAGTTTTGGTTAGTTGTGATTTGCAACTAATTTATCTGATTTTGGTTGTTAAGTTAGTTAGTTATAGGAACGGATTACTTGTTGCACAAGTAATTGCAACAGTGTATAAATGTAATGCTCCATTCATAATTCAATACAATTCTCTATCACAATTAATCCTCGTGTCTCAATTACAATAATTTCTCTTCCGATTAATCATTTCTATCTCAATCACTCATATTCATCCAAAACTAACTATTTAGGATTCACACTGAAATTGTTAAATTTCATTAAGTATAGTATAAGAAAATCTACCTACAGGTTTGAGAAAAGTTTCTGCTCTGTTTCTGTACCAGTACCCATTATTTGGTCAAACTGAACCAATTGGATAGTTAAACATCAAAACAAAAATTATATTTGTATTCTTGACACCCTAAGCTTTTCAACGAGTGATCGTTTACTCAAATCGGACATCGTTTAATATTTCAAATAAATTGTGGAAGTTGAGGGTCTCATGTAGAATTTATACAGAAAATTTGGAACAAAAAAATTCGGTTCGTATAAACTACATTACCCCCAAGGACAAAAACGAAAATTCAGGAGATAGAAAAAAAATGCGGGAAATTGGGAGAGAAAACATCTAATCAATTTGCTTCTGAGCCAACAAAGGCTTACATCTCAAAACCTCTAAGCGTGACTCACACCAGATTTTAGGGAAATTAAAACAAACAAATAACACTTGTTGGCATGTTTTAAAATAAAGAGAAAGCGATTATCATTTTAAAGAAATAATGTTACCGTTTGATAATCTTTATTCTTTAACGTTGGAAGATATATAGTTTTTGAGTGCGGTGGTAATGAGAGATGAATAGTTTCCATTCAATGAGATATTTTCTCTTTAGGCTCCCATGGTTCTTTTTCACCCTCTGGATTTTACTTTTTTGCCCTTCAATAAAAACTTCGGTTTCTACGAACCGAATTTTTTATCAAGGGCAAAATTGGAATATTTGGGGGTATAAAAGATACATGGGGGTCCGAAGAGAAAATATCTTCCATGGATGGATATGGGCTGCCTATTTAATGGGCCATTGTGCTTTATCTGATCCAAATAAATATGCTAGTCTCTTTTGTGCTGTTTTTCAAAACTTCAAATAGATAAAATATGAGAATTTATTTTGTCACCCTAACTATTATCCGCCCTATATAATTATTAAAATACCCTTGTCCACCACTTAAGTAGCAAGCACACCCCAAAATTATAATACCAGATTTGTTTTTAATAACGTCCGCTACTTAAGTAGCAGACATCATTTACAAAATCTTTCATTTTTATTATGTCTGCTGCTTAAGTAGCGGAATGATAAAAATGAAAACACGTAGTGCGCGCGAGAAGTAGGTAGGACGGAAAAAAAAAGATCTCGTAAAATATATGTATGAGTGTGTTCTGGACTGGGGCAAAGGTCCAATATGAGCTGCCAAAGTACTCTAAGTCCGATCTAAACCCGCTCCATTCTCGTAGCTTACCATATGCAAGCCACTAGTAACAAACATCATTGTTCTCATCTACCCTTACAACGAATACCCTCTTTGAAACACTGTTAGAACCGTTAGATTCATCTCAACGACTCCCTTTGCCTTATGCCAACTGTCACTGACGATTATAATTCTCTAAGTCGATCTAAACATGTAGCTTCCCATATGCAAGCCACTAGTAACAAACATCATTGTTCTCGTCTCCCCCTACAACGAATACCCTCTTTGAAACACTGTTAGAAACGTTAGATTCATCTCAACAACTCCCTTTGCCTTATATATATATATAGTTTATTTTTGAGCTTATGAAAATAGTTTATGCAAATAAAAAAAAATTATGTTAATTTATAAGTTTTCACTAACAAAAATTGTATTTTTATAAACTATTTTTTCATAAACTACCTTGAAAAAGTTTATAATGATGCATGAAAGCTTATTTATTTGCATAAACTATTTTGCATAAGCTCAAAAATAAGTCAATTCAAATTAGCCCTATTGCCCTAAATCAAACAATCACACTTTTTCAAATAAAACTATCCATCATTAATTCAACTTGAAAATGATATTACACAGCAGCATACCAGCAATAGAAAACTATGAAACACATGAACATTAGACACAAGGATCAGTGGATAATAACGCATAGTGACACATATTAATAGAAACTGACATAATTTAAAATAAACTCATATATAATACGAATAAATTAAAGTGGCCAAAATATTCACGCTTTTTGAATGTGCGTTGTTATGATGCCATTAGGGTTTAAGAAAACTCTACAAGTGAGTTGAATACCGCACTTTAATCCAAAACTTTTAGTCGTTAGGTTTATGGATCCTCTCACTTATAAAGTGTTCAACATCCACTTTTCTAAACAATGCGAGACTTTATCCACTCCCACTTACCACAACAATTGAACCATGTAAATAAATACAAACAAAAGTAGAGAAAATATAACTAAATTGAAAAAATGCAGTCAATTTTTTATTCATATATAATAATATCACACTAATACAATTGTTGCATAAGCCCAACCCAATGTTGTTATCAAGCCTTTGGAGGCTATCACTCTGACGTCAAAGCCAACGTGTAATTGAGTTGGAGAAAATACGTCAGTAATTAAGTTAATCGTACTTTGGTGTGATCCTAAGTCATGCTTATACAGAGATATCGTTGTAAATGCCTACTTAGGTGCAAGGAGAAGTGCATGGAGCCGTTGAGATAAGATCCAACAATCCATGAGTGACACAGGGGAAAATCCGCTACGATGCGTGTACAAAGAGATCACGTGCACCATTATTATAATCAAAATTCGTCGAGAATAGCTCCACAACTATTGGGCCCTAGAGAGTGAGGCCATTAAAATGGCCCGAGGCTCTGTCCAAAACACCATGTATAGGAGCGTTCAGATTCTAAATTGTAGAACGAATTTTTACACATTCAAATTTTAGAATTCATGTATTAAAATTTAAACCCATGTATAGAAGGATTTCAAAAATATAAAATTTTTAATTTTTTTTGGTACAAAAGAGGGCCTAAGCCCACAAAAATGTAAAATTTAAATATGTAAAATAATTTTTTTTTTTAAACGTTCAAATTCTACAATTCAAGAGTAAAAACTAACCCGGGTTTCAAATTCTACAATTCAAGAGTAAAAACTTATGCAAACAACTTATGTAATATAAATTAGGTTTTATTCTATTTTATAAGTTCACTTACACTAATGAAAATTGTATTTTTATTAACTATTTTATCATAAACTACATTGATAAACTTATAATAATATATAAAAATTCCATAAACTATTTGCATAAGCTCGTTAAGCTGATCCAAACGGGCCATAATAATCTAGTGGGAAAAACATTTTCTCATAATAAAGTTGTGACACCGACACCAAGTTCCATTAACGGTAAGTTAGGAATTTGGCATGATAAAAAGCAAAGCAGACGCATATGTGAGCAAGCAAACTGCAAAAATAATTAAAAAATAAAATTGCTTTCCCCTTTACTCAACTTAAAAAATAATTTAAACTTACAAAATTAAATTAAACTTATTTTAAAGTTTTTAAACTTTAAACAAGAAAGCTATTCTTATTTGTGCTAACTCTATAGTTTCCTTTCCAACGCTAATCGAACTCGTCGAATATGATAACTCACAAAAAGCACAAACGACATCACAGAATCTGCGTTTTGGAAACGTGAAACGCAATACAGTGTATCGTTCTGCTATCAATGGAGTTGGAGTTCGATCCGATCCCAATCGGTTCGTGCTCCAAAGAGCATCAGAACATTTACCAGCAATGGTTCAATTTCGCTGATTCAGGTACTAATCTATCTATTTTCACTAATTTCTTGCTTAGTTTTTTTGTTTAACAATGGAACTGAACACTGTGCTCGCTTTGATTTTCAGATAGTTATGGGCGCATAACGGGGAATGATGCCACCAAGTTTTTCGCTATGTCTAATTTGTCCCGTCAAGATCTTAAACAGGTTTTCTTGTTTTTCTTACATTTATGACTTGTAAACAATCTTAAGATATGATTGCTTGGTTTGATAGTTCAGAAAAAAGTGATTAAATTGATTACTTATAGCTTTTAGGAATTGAGAAATTGGAGGTAACTTGGGATCAAAACTTAGTTTTCTAATTGAGAATCCACTGCTTTGCCATGTCACCCCACTTTGTATGGTTATTTTTAAACTGATAGTGTGATGCGGAAAGATGGTGGTCTCTCATTGGATATCAGTGTAAAACTATTTTACACCGACAATGTATGACCATTATTATATATATAGTAAATGTAATGAATTTGCATTTATATTCGAGAATATAGAATTTTATTATATATATAGTTATTGTAATGACTTTGCATTTGTATTCGAGAATATAGAATATGCACAGGCAATGTAAGATAGTTTTACACTAACATCTAATGAGCATCTTGTATTCCGCCAAATCATAGGTTATTTTGAAATTAATTGTATGACATTGCAAATTAATGGTTTACACTAACATCCAATGAGCATCTTACACTGTCAAGCATGCATCGGTCGAATTTCAACTTTCCCTGTCCTTCCTACTATACTAAACTCTACTCTATTTTCACTTTGCTAAATCAAATATAGTGGTTGCTCTTGAATTGGGTTTGAACTTTGATCTGTGGAAATGCATCACAGATTATTCTGCGATGCATATTGGAATTTGAACAAATTGCTATTGTTCCGCGATATACTACTAGGAACCAAATTTTGTGAAATAGCAGCTATAGCAGAGCTATAGCGCACTTGTGTAGTGGAATTTAAAAAACCGTTATTTTCTGCAATATGCAATTAACGACACTGTTATTCAATGTAACTCCTTTTGTCTTGACTTTTTGCTTTTTAGATTTAAAGATGTCACTATCAAGAGTTTTATGTTGTCAATTAAACATTTTGTTTTAAATTTAAACTTTAATTTATGAGTATGTTTTGCACTAGACTAATAGTGGATTGAATTTGAACTCCTACACTTTTATTTATTTCACTTTGATACTAATTTGATGTTTGTCTCTATCAATTGGAATGGTATGCACATGTGGTATGAGTTTTTTTATATAAACTGTACTTGTGGATAAGTTTCTCTTTTAATTTTTTTTCTTTATACCTCGTGAACTAAATTGTTTGTTTCTTTGATCCTTACCAAAATAAGGTGTGGGCTATTGCAGATTCAAAGCGACAAGGTTATCTAGGTTTTCAAGAGTTTATCATTGCTATGCAGGTAAAAATATGTTACGCTTTGCAGATGTTTAATGCTGATCGATTTCCAGAATCTTACTCATTTGAAATGTAGGTAGTTTCTTTGGCACAGTCTGGACAACCAATAACACATGATCTGCTGAATAGTGATGGTAAGTAAGTTATGTGTGTTTAGGTTTTCTTCTGTTGTTTTGTTTGAATTTCTATCGTATAATTTTTTTAGCTAATAGAGCTTATCATTTATTGCAGTTGATTTGAAAAATTTGAAACCTCCCATAATGGAGGGTTTGGATGTATTACTAGCTGTAAGTATTTATTTTTACGATTTACTATTTGTTTATGGTATTAACTTTTTCATGTTTATTTAGTAAAAGTACTTACTGCTTGGCTTTGTATCTACAGAAAAAAAAAAAACATAAACAAAAAGACACTGATGTAAATGGTAACATATTTCCCATTTCATTGAATATGGGCACTCATTGATTTTAGTTTTCTTGTTTGCTCCTTTCTCTTCAAAATCCCAGTTAAGTAATTAGCGATAATGCAGGTAGTCAGTCCTCAATTACAGCCATCACCATCAAGCAGTTGGTTTTCTTCGAAGTCCACAAAAAAGGCAAGCATTCTGCTACTCTGTGTGACTGTGACTTTGATTTTTTTTCCTCCCTTTCTTTGTGCATTTTCCTTACATGCTGCTAGATAGAACATCCTGAATATTCATGTCACGTTTTGGATTAGTAACAGGAACAAGCTTGATTGGGATTCTTTACCAGCTTTATTATGCTCTAGTTTCAGTTTTTGTCATCATAATCTTGAAGAATGAAAAGTATTCCGGGAGTGGTTGGTTTGGTTATTGTCTGACTAGGATATTATTAGAGGCCTGAAACTATAACATTATCTCTTGGCTTTTATGCAAGTGTCTAAATGATGCAAGCTGATACCAATAATATGCCTGATACTCAATAGGTGAATAATATTAATATGCCAGTTTCGAGTTGTTACTATGAAGTCTAATCAATTTTTCATTTTGTCTTGTATCCATCAATTTAGTTTCTGATAGGGCATAAAACAATTTGGCAGTTTCCCAAGGCCATCCTGTAGATGTGTTCTCTAGGCCCTTTAATCTGTGTGTTGCTACTTCTTTGCTATTGCCAAAGCTTAGAAATTATCAATATATGTTCTTATAGGGTTTTCACTTGTATTTTGGTGCATATTTTGACAGGTGCCACTTTCCTCTGTGACATCAATAATTGGTGGCTTGAAGAGAC
This sequence comes from Trifolium pratense, assembly GCF_020283565.1. Lineage (NCBI taxonomy): Eukaryota > Viridiplantae > Streptophyta > Magnoliopsida > Fabales > Fabaceae > Trifolium > Trifolium pratense. The sequence goes on from NC_060062.1 coordinate 895,831, forward strand.
TCTATATCCAGAAATTGAAGCCTTTAGAAGTTACTTACCGCTTTAATGATTTTGTCTCCCCATTATTGGTCAGTAAGTTAGCATCTTTAGAAATGACTGGCTATTACAGATCTAGTGTCACATTTCTTTTTTTTTTTTTTGGTTACATAGTGTCACATTTCTTTACTTGGTTATATTGTTGCTATGTTTTAAATACACAATTGACATCTTTATTGATTGCAACGCTTTACTTACTGTAGACAAATAGTGATTTTGATGCCAAACCTATGGTTATGCTTTTGGGTCAATATTCAACTGGTAAAACTACATTTATCAAACATCTGCTTAAATGTGGTTATCCAGGCAAGTAATTCTGCTTTCTCTATATCCATATCGGTGTCTAAGTGTGGCACTTCCCATATCTGTTTTGTAGACATAAGTTACCGAAGTTTGTGTTGTTTCCATAACTGTCAATAGGTGCACATACCTTATTTTCTTAGTTTTCAAATTATTATGTGGAGTTCTAGCAACACACTCTAACACACTTTCTAACACTCTCAATTATTAGTTAAAATTCATATTGGTCCCGCCAAATCATGTGGGTTGCATATAATTTCGGTGGGACCCATATCAACTTTAACCAATAAAAGAGTGTGTTAAATATATCTTCAAGTCATCTTGGAAAATGAATTATTGCATTAGTTTTACAAATGGTGTTGGTGTACAGTCTGGACCTAATGAGAGAAGCATTCCTGGAAATATTGTTGCTGTCCAAGCAGACATGCCGTTTAGTGGACTTACAACTTTTGGCACGGCTTTTTTGTCAAAATTTGAGTGTTCACAAATGCCACATCCTGTAAGTTGCTTTAGCTCCATTGAATAAGTTTATAGACTTTCGTTGTGTGCATTTGGACATAACCAGTTTTTGATTGTCCAAAGCTACTGGAGCACATTACATTTGTGGACAGTCTTGGAGTTCTATATGGAGAAAAGCAACGGACACAGCGGGCATATGATTTTACGGGGGTAACATCATGGTTTGCTGCGAAGTGTGATTTGACACTCCTCTTGTTTGATCCGCACAAACTTGATATTAGTGATGAGTTCAATCGCGTGATAACTTCTTTGCGGGGACATGATGACAAAATTCGAGTAGTTTTGAACAAGGCAGATCAAGTTGATACTCAGCAAGTAAGCACTTGTGTAGTTAAACTTTTGTTTATATATATATATATATATATATATATATATATATATATATATATATATATATATATATATATATATATATATATATACACTAATGAAACTTTTAGTACATGCTTTAGGGAATGCTGACCTATTTGGCTCTATGTTACAGCTGATGAGGGTTTATGGAGCCTTAATGTGGTCACTCAGAAGGTGCTGAACACACCTGAAGTCACCCGTGTGTATATTGGGTATGTCACTTTGTAGATATGTAAGTCAGTGTTAAAATGTACTCTTTGAAATGGATAGTAGGAAAGAGACCAATGTGTTTCTGCATTCACCAGTTATTTTAAGTTTATCTTTATCTAGTATCATGAAGTTGCACCAATATTATTTTTGTGGTGAAATTGTGGCAGATGTATTTTATCTCACCTTTCTTTTGTGGCTCCTTTAACGACAAGCCTGTAAATGATGCTGTCAGCGGTCCAATCGGAAAGGAACTGTTTGGAAAAGAACAGGAAGACCTTCTTTCAGATCTGAAAGATATACCAAAGGCGGCTTGTCATCGAAGAGTGAGTTTATTTATTTTATTTTATTTTATTGTGGAGTCATTTTATTTTATTTTATTTTATTTTCTACTAACACTAGTAAGTTTGCCTTTTGATTTAATTTTGTGGATCTTCCGGGGTCATTTTCTTGATGGAGAAATTTGATATGTATACTTTTGCTGAATATCACAATCCAGTTAATTATTGTTTATATGTTATTTATTGAAGTTGCTGATTTGCATAATTTTATCTTATGTATTCAATTCATCGACTATTGTAGATCAATGAATTTGTTAAAAGAGCCCGAGCAGCCAAGATACATGCTTACATTATCAGTCATATTAAAAAGGAGATGCCTGCGATGATGGGCAAATCTAAAGCTCAGCAAAAACTCATTGATAACTTGGCGGGTGAATTTGGAAAGGTATATGCCCCAGATTCTTCATTTGCTATGCTCACCTTACATGTCTCTTTGATCTCACTTAAATATTATAGCGTATATATGACCTGTAAAATTCAAAACCAGGTACAAAGGGAGTTCCATTTACCTCCTGGTGACTTTCGAAATGTTGAGCATTTCAGAGAGAGCTTGCGTGGTTATAATATTGACAAGTTTGAGAAATTGAAGCCAAAAATGATACAAGTAGTTGATGACATGCTTGCATACGATATTCCTAACCTCTTGAAGAATTTTAAGAATCCTTATGATTAAATTTCTTAGCACTTAATTCAATGATGAGTTGATTTAGTTGCAGTGACATTTGTAGTATACTAATATTGTGGGTTATATCCAGTAAAAAGAATAATCTTACGGGTTATTGATGTAATTAATGTATGTTCGTATTGGATCTTTGACTGTTGAGTGATGACGGGTTGGTCCGACAGAAATACACATCCCCACCACCACAATCATCTTTTGTTCCTTTTTAGTTATCGTACATTCTCATTGCTCTCGTTACTTCAAACTATAACTGCAACATACATGTGAAAAGGATATTAATGTAGAGAAGGATGTGAAATTGTGAATGAGAATGAAAGAAGAGAGAGCGACAGCGAAGAAAGAAATGGAAACGAAACACAAAACAAAAATACTATTGAATGAAGTGAATGTAGTTTGGAAAATGAGAATTGGTTATCGTACTTTGTGGTCTTCATCTAACAAAAATCCTTCACAATTGCTTTAGGTTACTACTTGCAATGACCATGGCAGAACTGAGGGGCCATCGAGAATGTTTAAGGCTGAATGAGAAAGAGTTAGAGGAGGATTTTCACATGCAAGTCAAGTGATTCAGTTAATTATAAAAATATATAGAGAAGTGGAAAGTATCAATCAACTCATCATTTAACGTAGGTCCACACAATAATGTATTCAATCAAGTATATTGTCTTGTCTCCTACATTAAACCCCTTTATTGACTATTACAGTATTTTTTTTATTTTTTATTTTGGTACATGCTATTACAGTATTTAATCAAGTTGAATGTGAGTTAGAGCTTGTCAAATTGCATAAATAAAACAGTGAGAGATTCTTCAACATGGAATTAAATGCTTCTATTAACCAAGATTCGAAGCCAAAGACCAAAACATTTTCTCAACCCATTGAACCAACAACACAATATATATATATATATATATATATATATATACAAACAATAGAAATTTCCATTTTTTTCTAAAATACACCACAACTATTTTCAAATAAAAACAATCATTCTATTTTTATGATCAACTTTGTACGAGTATTAATTTAAAATAAATCATTGATAATTTTAAGTCACTTAGCACATATTAGAATAATATTAAGAGGATACGTTCATTTCTAAAGAATTTGAATAAATTTGTTGCCTTGGATTTATTTTTTTAAAAAAAACTAAATTAGTCCACCCAAATTGACACCAAAGAAAATCAAACCAGAAATCTTAAGGAGAAACAAACTCCAAAATCCTCCAATTCCACGTGACCAACTCAAATGGATTTTGCCTTGAAATATTATATTGAGAATAGTGTCGTTGCTAATCCACATGGAAGGTGCAATTGTCGTGAGATTGCTTTGCACCTCATTTTATGTTGGAGTGTGAATATGGCGTTTAATCGCTCCATTGGATCATGTGGTTGTACTATTCCATCTGACATGATTTCACCGTTATGCTTTCTGTATGAATAATTCACTTCTGAGTTATTTATGACACGTAATGTCCAAATATATCCCGTCGGGTTAAAAGGTTTTACACGGAAAAATTATTAACAATTATATTGTTATTAGTTTATTACCAATACTCAATTATATACCATTCTTATTCAACCATTTTTTAGTCAACTAAGATAGAAGTGGGATAAGTAGAGGCCACCGTCTGTCTTTATTAAATTAAATTTTAAAATTTGATCTCCATAAATTTCATTCATTCCCCCGTCTCTACTTGACTGCATATATAGAATTAAACTAATGAGTTAAATTCCGTCAAAAATGTATTAAATTCATTAAAAAAATGTAATCAATTTATATTAATGATTCTTATATCCTTGGGAATATATATATTCAACTATGATTCATCATCAAAATAAGAGAATTGTAAAAATGATGAATATGTTGTTCTTTGTTTTATATTTGGCAACTACCACTACTGTTTACTCAGTTGATAATTTGCAACGTATGTCGAAAGACGATTTAGAGTTGGAGAGACAACTAAGCTTCATTAATAAGTCTCCTATCAAGAGTATTCATGTATATAAACACATTTTTATTATTGGTAGTTTAATTTGATCTTCATATTTAATAAAATTTTATTTTGATTCATTTTGGTTGTTCCTATAGGCCGAGGCAGGGTATATAGTTGATTGTGTTGATATCTATAAACAGCCGGCTTTTGATCATCCCTTATTACAAAATCATAAATTGCAGGTAAATATTTTACTATGGTTAATTTTATTTTATTTTTTTGCATATACTTACGTTCAATATTCATTTTATTTGTGGTAGATGAAACCAAGTTTTGAAGAAAAAAATAGTCAAACAAGTATGAAGATTTCATCAACCAAATCCATTTATGGGCTTGAGAAAGTTAGTTGTCCAAAAGGAACTGTTCCTATTCGGAGAGTCACCAAAGATGATCTCATTCGAGGCAAATATTTATTCAATGATCGTACCCTAACTCAAAATGGCTTTCGCACTGGTGTAAGTTTGCTCATATATACAACTGAATTTATGATTATATAACATATAATGCTTCAATATTTCATTATTATGTGATTGTATTGAACATGTAGACTGCTCATGTATTTCTTCGACCTTCCGGTGGTCCTTACTATGGAGTAAATGGAACTACTAGTGTTTGGCATCCAAGTGTTGTTATGGGTCAAGAAAGTGCAGGGCATTTATATGTCCAAAATGGAAATGGAGATGGTACTAATAAAATTATCGTCGGATGGCATGTGAGTTTTAATTTATTCTATTATATCAATATTTTTTATTCTTAAAAGCATTCATATATTTATGGCTTTATAATTTAAGTAAATTTGATGTAATAGAAAAAACTAATAATATATTTCATACACGATGTTAGGTATTTCCACAATTATATCATAATGATAATGCAACACATTTATACACATATTGGAAGGTAAGTAAGGTTTTTTAATTTTTTTTTTTATCTTTACTTGTATTACAAGTTACAACATAAGAAATATTTCGTATCTTCGTAAGATTTGTTCTTGCTAAAATAACTAATTTTTTCAATGTTTAATTTTTTTTTTTGACAGAGAAAAACATTGTTTTATTACTTTAAAATCTAACATGATACTTAAATATCACAGTCAGGTAACGCAAATGGATGCTACAATATATTGTGCAGCGGTTTCGTTCAGACCGCCCAAGAATATTTCGTTGGTTCACGCATACCACGTACATCAGTCTATCGTGGCGCTATGACTGAGATGCCAATTTCTCTTGTTCAGGTCATTTTTTTACTTAAAATTTCAATTAAAAATATATAGATTATTATTAAATGTGAAAAGAAAATTAAATATATAGATTATATAGATGCCAATGTCTCTGGAATACAAACTATATCCAACTTTTATAAGATTAACATTCATTAGACTTGTAAGTTTTAATTTTTTTTTATTTTATAAGATGTAAGTTTTAAAATTTAAAGTATAGATATAATGATAAGTGGTTGTTACCGACAATTTAAATAAAATATTTACAAAATTTTATGGATATATACCCAGGATCCAGCAAGCAAAAATTGGTGGTTATCTGTGGCATTTAAGAGTATTGGATATTTTCCAGCACACTTGTTCTCTAACTTGAAAGAAGCTGGTGAAGTGGGATGGGGTGGGTTAACAGTAACTCCTTCGGGTACTAATAGTCCTCCAATGGGAACAGGAGATTTCGTAAATGGCGATTTTAGTGAAGTTTGTTATTTTAGGCACGTTGCATATCAAAGTGTATCTAGAAAGTTTATTGGACCTGCAACAAGTTTAGCATCCACATTCAACGATTGCCCTAAATGCTATAATGTTGTCTACTATGGAGATAAAGGAGGACAATTTGGATATTCTCTTCAGTTTGGAGGAGGAGAACTTCCATGTAATTGTGACAAATAATTGTAGTGAGCAAATTTTGGTATAGTATATCATAATAAATAAAACAATATATTGTAACCAAAAAAAAAATAAAACAATATATTGCAACTCTTTTTGGAGTGTGGGTTCTCTGTTGTGTAAATTTTGGAATTGGATCCTCGGCTACAGCAGGAAGGGTAACAGACAAAGCTGCGGTCGAGGATCCGGGTTGGTAAATTTTCTGGAGTTTAATCTTGACCACATATTAATTTGTTACTTTTGCAAGATGAATATTTAATAATAAAATGAATCAATGGTTAGATGAAAAATTTACTCTCTCCCGTGAAAATCATACGAGAGTATCTACTCTCCTCTTTTTGCAATGATTTAATTCTTTTTTGGTTTACAATATGGTTTTTATTTTATTTTTGTAATTTTGATAATGTTATTTATTAAAATAATTTAAAGTCCCTTTCTATAAAAGCCAATTAATATAAAAAAGGTAATGTCTTTGTTAAACTTCTCTCATTCATTTTCGTTTGAATCACGTAATTGTATTGTTCATGTCTGATTTGTTCCGTTACTTAAGTAGTGGATTACTGTGTTCTGTAACTGAAAAAACTGAATGCATTTTAAAAAAAATAGTTTTAGTGATGGGTCAACCAAGCTATACTAAGGGAAAAGTGAAGCATTCTAATTAAGGATGAGGATAAGAGTAACAGTCAGTCGACCAAAAAACCTATGAATGTGTGGAACTCACGGTTGATTTTCGCCCACAAGATATGTTCCATTCCATCCATATTAGCCTAAACAAAACTATATACGGCTTCTAATTTGGGTTGGCCTCATTAATTCATTAACGGTCAATTAAAGTGTGACAAACTTATAAGGACTCTTATGCATGTGATTTAGAATGAAGAAGCCAAATTACAAGGACTCTTCCTTTATATACTTTAGTACTCTTCTTGCATGCCCTTGCTTTAGGACAGTAAAAACCAACACCAACATCGAGTAAGCTAGAGAATCTATTAGAAATGCATGTATAATTGCCAGTTTTATAGTCATTTTGTTTTTTCCAATATTTGAAACAAAACAATATTATGTGCATTAATAGATTTTTCCGTTTTCTATTAAAGCAAAAAAAATCATCAAATTAAGGATAATCATCAAATTATGTTCTTGTTCCTGTTTGCTTAAATCAAGTTTCAAGGAATATGATTGCTAATTTTGATTGATTTATATTATTTAAGATAGTCGCGTTTTAACTTAATTAGCTTATTCGTTGATTCACGTGCTCTTAACTGTTTGCATTAAAACCGTTTGATTGTTACATTAAAAACTGTTTTTAAAATTTTAAATTGAAAAACATTAAAAACCAAAATATATTAAACACGACAAAACGACCAAGTTATAAGAAATAAAATATCGTGATTTTACGCAAAGTAAAATATATCGAATTATGAAAATATGGATGTTACATTAAGAGGATTACATGCAATAAGACAAATATTTAAAGAAAACTACATAAAATAATACAAATGGACTTCATGAAACGGGCTTGGACCAATATGTATGGACTATGCTCTTTGGTCTCCATCATCCTCTATCAGATACTGCTCAATGTCTCTCCTCAGACCCTCGGGTAAGTCCTTCATAAGTTCCATTTCATCTTCTCCTCCTGTGGCTGCCCATCTCTCACGTTCAAAATGCCGAACTCTTTGTCTTAATCGGGAGGGCAACTGCCTCCTCCTCATCCACCATTCCATGTCACGACTTCTAAGCTGCATGTTTCTCTTCTTTTCCATGACTCCATCTAAGAATACCTGTACGAATGTCTCATTGTTAAACAATGTTTAAGTATGAAAAAAAATTCAATAAGCGTAACAGTTTTTCAATAATAATTCATTTTGGTTACCTGAATGTTACCAATAAACAGAGTGAAAAGTAGTAGTCCGGCAACTATAATGCATATACTGAAAATCACTTCTAGCCAGTTACTTGTGGGTTCAAGATCATTTCCAAAAGTGCTGCAAGAATTAGTAGAAATAGAATGTTAATATTTGGATACTTCTCAACCAAATTCAGGGAAACATTTTTGCGTGAATCAAACTGCAAACAATTATGTAAATAACTTATGAACATGTTATAAAGAATCTACCTGAAGGTCGTCAAACCCCAATAAATGGGATAAAGAATCCTGAAAGCCAAGGAATTGCTGGATACAACATTAAGTGCCCATCGGTAGATGCCATGTCTGAAAGGTCCTTTAACATCTAAGCACACAAGCTTACTCATCATTGTTGAGTTTCCACCACACAATGACCGAGAACATATCTCCTCTGAGCATGATAGAGCGAGATTGCATCCAGCAGATCTTTCACATTGCTGTTGAAGGCATGATGCAATGCGTTGAATCGCAAGGACATACCAACACGCTCCAACAACCTACATGAGTCTCAAATAAGTTAATTCAAACATGCTTTGAATGATATATATAACTTGAAAGTAGTGATGAAGCTCAAATTTTCATTTGAGGTTTTCTTACATGAGAGGCAAAAAAATAAGCTATGAGATTGAGTCCAAATCCCCAAGAAAGGGTGCCAAAGATATAGCCCGTGACATTTTGCATTCTTCTCATCATGGATATGCTATGACAAACCTTAGGGAGAAATTGGAACAAAAACATCAATAGCATTGTTGTCATCATTATTTTAATCCTCTCTTCTCTTATCAATTTTGGTACTACTATCCAAAATACAACCTGCAAATAGAGGATATATCATGTGGTCAAAATAAATTTATTGAAGTATCTGTCTATTCCAAAAGTATAAATAAACTATAAAGTATAAACTAATAAAAGTAATCTAATAAATATATAGGTCAAACATTTCTTCTCTTATTAATCTAATCTATTATTTATTAATCTAATCTAATAGTAAATTAATTAAATAACAACCATAATAAATCCCTCAAATATAAAAATAACAATAAATAAATAAAACATAGGAAGAATTTTTCCTAGTCACCAGAAACAACATGTGAACCAAGAATTAAAATAACATTCCATCCAAAAATTTAATTAATTCAAAACTTTAATCATGGATATTAGTGGACAACATAAAACAACCTCAGACATTAAAACATCATTCATCCAAAACTTTAATTCACAAATATAAATAAAAAATAGAAAATACTTAAGGATGTAAAAAAAAAAAAAAAAATCTTACCTGAGGCACAGGAAGAATAACAAAAATATCAAACCAGAATCCTTTGAAAGCTCTCATATAGGCAGAAGCAGTGGCGCGTGCGTCCCACACAAGTTCCCCACATCCAACAACAAGGGATTTTCTAGACACATATGCTGATCTAAGCTGCAACCCAATGTGAAGCAAATGAACTGCATCAAGAAGCGAACGCGCCACGGTGAAAACCAACGCCAACCCTCCGTCCATATACAAACATGGCGAACCTCCTTTTCTCCCTATGGAAAGTGCATAGACAAACAGTGGATCCATCACCAAAGCAACACCGCGCGCTAATAACAGCGCGCGGTTCCATATTTGCACGCGCTTGCTTCTTGGATCTAATGCTTTTCCTGAGAGTCCCCAAATTTTCCATGTTGTAACCGCTCTTGTGAATTTCTGCAAACTTTCCATCCCCTCTTCAATCTTTCCTTCAACTTTCTGTTGTTCAAAACAATGTGTTAGTGTTTTGTGAAGACAGAGACAGTGTTAGCTATCCTAGCTAGTATCCTTCATATTTAAGCACTGGGGTGTATAAATAAAGAAAACGACATTAGATTGTTTTGTGGCATCAACATTAACGCAGGATTAATAAAACAGGATCACTCACTTATTTAAACATCAACATTAATTTAAAGCAAAAAGGTGGAAAATATATTATATTATATAAAGAGAATAATTAAGAAGAAAACAAGTACACAAATAGAAAGGGATACTTACTTTGATTAATAATCTTCAAAACAACACTTGTATTTCTAGATCTACCAATGTAACTATTTCACAACATGACGCACTTTCAGTTTCAGTTCCAACCACAATATCACCAATTCCACTTCACAAATAGATGAAACCACAAAAATTGTGAACTCAAATCATACCACGTACAAATGCTAGCTACTTCACAAACTGTTGAAGCAAAAACCAAAGCTATATATGAACTCAAAATCAAACTAGAAATGCTGCTACTGTTGTTGAAGGAGTAACAAAAATTTGAGTTGTAATTCTTCTTGATTGAAATGAAAGGTGTTGATTTGAACAATTACACCCAATCCATCGATGAATTGTATTCGAAATGGAAGAGCTGATAAAGATTATCAGAAATCAGAAATATAAATAAAATCTAGCTAGCTATCTATCTGTCTTATTCAATGGTACGTTCTGCAGTACCGGAGAAAGAGAGTGGTGGTTTCTGCGGTGATGATGTCTGTCTCCGGTGGTTATGAGTTTCACTTCTTCCTCTTCCTCTGTTTCTGCTTCCTCTGTTCTTTTTGTTTTGATGGTTTAATAGTTTAAGATGATGGTGGTGTTGTTGTTTGTGAGATTTTGGAGAGAGTTTTAGTTATGTTATGGATGAAAGTGAAGAGGGTTTTGATGGGAAAATGGAAATGGAGGTATTGATTGATTTAATGGAGGGTGAGTGAGCTTATGAGTGAATGATATCAGCTTAATTATGAGGTATTCATTCTTAATTTCTTTCTTTGCTTTCTGTTGTTCTTTCAACACCACATTGTTCTGAATTTTATACCCAAAAATTAGGGGTTAGTGTAGTCATTTCCAAGAGAGGAATGGAAGACACTGCAACATCTTTTGTTCTTGGCCAATTTGGGAAACTTTAGTTTCAAAATGTTAAGATCATAAGTGTGCATTCTATCCATTCACAACAAGGGAAGCTCCTTATATAGGAGTTACAACACTTAGCTTATGGGCCAAGCAAGCTAACTAGCACAAGCCACAAGCCCATAGGCAAGCCCAACGCTTACAAGCCAAACTAGATTCTTAGAGGGTAGATTACACCTAACATATCCACCCTTAATCTACACAAAAACAATCAAAAAAATACAGTTCAATTAATCAACAATACAGCTGCTCAATCACTCAGTTTGCAAACACCTAGCATCTCTCTGAATTTGATGAATGATTCTAGCTTTAGAGGCTTGGTCATGGCATCTGCAATTTGATCACTTGTGCTGCAGTGCTTCAGCTCAAGAGTTCCATCTTTGACAAGGTCTCTTAGAAAATAGTACCTCACATCAATGTGCTTCATTCTTCCATGCATTATGGGATTCTTTGACACTTTTATTGAGGAGCTGTTATCACAGAAGATAACAGTGCTCTTGTTCTGATCCTTCCTTAGCTGATGCAGAATTTTCTTCAGCCACACTGCTTGGCAGGCACATGAAGCTGCTGCAACAAATTCAGCTTCTGTTGTGGAGAGTGTCACTATAGGCTGCTTCTTGGAGGACCATGAAATAGCACTTGAGCCAAGTTTGAATACATATCCTGAGGTACTTCTTCTGTCATCAATGTCACCAGCATAATCTGAATCTGTCCACCCTTGAAGTTGTAATTCACTGCCTCTCTTGTACAATATGCCTAGACTCATTGTACCTTTAAGATACCTCAGAATCCTTTTTGCTGCAGTGAGATGCATATCTGTAGGTTTGTCCATGTATCTAGCAATTAGACAAACAGAGAAAGCCAAGTCAGGCCTAGAAGCAAGTAGATACATCAAGCATCCCACAATCTGCTTATACTTGGTAGCATCAACCTGCTTTCCATCTTCATCCTTGCTTAGCTTGCATCCTGGTACAATAGGGCTGCTTACAGTGTTACACATTCCCATCTCAAATCTTGACAATATTTCTTTAGCATACTTTTGCTGATTTATGAAAATTCCATACTTATCTTGTGTTACTTCTACTCCAAGTATCTCATCTGGCCTAAATCTGTCATAGCAAATCTCTTTTTCATGGAGTGCTTGAAATCTTCAAACATTTCTGAGTTGTTTCCAGTGTATATCAGGTCATCAACATAAAGACTTACAATGAGAATCCTTCCTTCATCTTGTTTTACAAATAAAGTATGTTCATCAGGACATTTCTCAAATTTCTCTTGTCCAAAGTAAGCTTCAATTTTGCTGTACCAAGCTCTAGGGGCTTGTTTCAGTCCATACAATGCCTTCTTCAGCTTATATACTTTGTCTCATTTCTTCTGATAACCTTTAGGTTGTTCCACATACACACACTACTACAAATATAGGCATTTAATAGCGTTTTTTTTAACTTTTAATAGCGCTTAAAAACGCTATTACTGATACCGCTATTATAGGTATGGTTCCTATAATAGCACTTTCAAAACGCTATCAATTGTCTATATTTAATAGCGGTTTCTGAAAAAAGCGCTGTCGTAAGTTGTTTTTCACTGTTTGGGAAAACTCTGGGAACAGGCTTTAACAGCGCTTTGTTTTAAATTCGCTATTATAGGTCAAGGTTTAATAGCGCCCGCACATCAATGACGCTATTGTTGAACCTACCTATAATAACGCTTTCTTGAATAAGCGCTATTAAAGGTCATTCTTTCATAAAAAAAAAATAATTTTTTTAATTACGCTATACTGGAATGAAAAAAAGCCAATAAATTTTATTGATCACAAGCAAACACCACATAAGACATTCAAACAGTGAACCATACAAAGTGCTACTAAAATCTAATTACAATTCCTGGCAAAAAAAAAAATCTAATTACAATTTACTAGAATGCAATAAAAATCTTCAAATCCAAATACAATTTACATTTAAACTAATCAATATAAGAATTACAAAGCATATAAAAGCATTCCTAAACAATGAGATGGAAACATCACAAAACTAACTAGAGATAAAAAGACACCATTATGGATAACCCAAAAATCACATTCTTGATCCTTCAATTGAAGAGTAGAAGTAGAAGCACACGTGAAAGACACCATTGATAACCTTACATACATAATGTTGGCAGCTTTTATCTTACCAACAACCACCATTGTTGGCATATACTTGTTTTCATATGTCTGCATATATAATCAAAAGTACTAGACTAGATATATCAATTCTTTTATGCAAATAACTAAGGTGAAAACTATTTCATCCTCCAGAAAGAAAATAACAATGAAAAGGACCTGGAGTTTAATAAATTTATGGCTCTATGGTCTCTTAGAGATTTGCACAGATTGCCTTCAGTACTAATGCTTTTGATAGCATGCATCTGATCAGTTCAAGCCAAAAAATTATACTACAATAATGGAAATAAGCCGTCATTCAAGGTTCTAAATTACATAGACATATAATCAAGCATTTACAAGGATATCAGCAGAGGTGAATTTTCTCAACACTCATAATACATATTAAAATATCTTTTGATTTGTTCTATGTTTCACCAAAGATAAATTATTATTTCATAGGATCAAAGGATAGCGAAACAGAAAATAGAATTTCAAATACAGAACAAAATTTCATAATAATTTGACTTTCAAGGCAAATAATATTGTTAATTTCCTAAAAAATCACTAGTGAAACATAAGCTCTCACATAATATATCTATTTTATAAACAAAACCAATCCAGGCACAAAACTGATCCGGGCACAAAATCACTAGTGAAACATTAACACTAGTACACTTTCACGGTAAAACTCCAAATTGATAATCACTAGCGCCTACAACTTGCTTTCAAATATTAAGAGAATGAAATAAATAACACACATACCTATACCTATTAGACTAAGAGCTATTTTGAATGACAAAATACCTGTCATTAACCACAAACTTTTTTTTACAATTAGTTATTCGACATGCCTTTGAGACTTTTGATCATATACCTGAAACCAAAAGATGAAGTAAAAAAAAATTGAAAGGGTGCAGAAGTACAAACATGGATATTTCTATTTCAAAAATGCATTGAAACGTAGAAATGATCATTAAAACTATGGTTCATTAAGCAATGTGTAAGAAATAAGACAAAAAATTCTGGAGCTAGAGCTTAGTGATTGTGAACTTCAAATATTCAGTGTAAAACAAATGACAATTGTTACGACCCTTTAGTATGCTTAATATATAATATTCAGTTGTTCCAAATGTTGTTTCTCTAACGATACTGATGACAAATCGTCACACTCTCTAATCCATGCCTATTTTAGCAACATTAGATGCATTTTAGTAGGTTTTTAGCAATAAATATAAGAGAAATCTAACCATTAGCTTGATTACTTGTTTTGCAAGAAAACAGGAAAAACTGCAGGAAATGAATGATTTTCACTACGCTGGGGGCGTAGCCCATCACGCGCCGCGTGATGGAGCTCACAGGGAGCCAAGATTTTCACTCTGATCACGCGCGGCGTGATGCCTTACCACGCGCGGCGTGAAGCTTTGCTGAAGAAGAAGATTGTTCTCTGACTTGATCACGCGCCGCGTGATTCTGTTACCACGCGCGGCGTAGTTGATGGATTTGCAACCACGCGCGGCGTGATAGATCTGGCGCGCGGCGTGGTTGCCTTCTGTATATATATTTTCTGCATAATTCTGTTTTCGGGTTGGAAAATTCTGCAAAATTGATCTACATTCTGGGTTTTGGAACTTCAAGATCGCGATTCAAGACTCCAGAGGATAGCTCCAAGCACATCGAGAGCATGGATCCACAAGCCATGGCGGTGAAGCGAGGAAGCGAACGAAGCACGATGAGGAGCTAAGCTCCTTTGGAGGTAGAATCTAGGATAGTTTAGGATGTAGTTCAGCTGAATGTAATCTACAAATGTTGTAAGAATTTACTCTCTTTATAGTGTTCATCCAATGCAAATCTGTTTTTAATGCTTTATAATCCTTCATTAGTGTTATAATGATTTCGAGTTAAGTCACGTGCGAGAGTATTGATTTAATTTCTGAACTGAATTGCATTGAGCACTCGAGTGTCTCCGGTCGAGAGATTGAGGCATAGAGTGTAGCGAACGATTGACGCGCGTTAATATCATTCGTTGTAGGTAGCTTCCGCCCGAGAGATCGGGGGAGTATCGACAACGAATAGAGTGGATTTTGACAAGAGATTGCGATTCACTAATTTGTCGATCTAGTTGTGAACACTTGAGCAAATTCCTATGATATAGTAGATTGCATGTGGTTTAACTATAGACTAGACGATTCCGATGATTCTACCTCGCTTTTCCATTATATCAAAGCACGTTTTCTAGCAATTCATTACTCAACATACCCCCAATTTATGTGTATTTTCTGTATAATGTTGATCGCTGTCGTATGCGGTCAAAAATAATTGAATTTTGTAAAATGTAGTACAAGGTAAGTTAACCTTGGTCGTCTCACAAGGACTCTTAAAATCAGTTTATCAATATTATAATCAAGTAAGAATTGTAAAAAAAAAGGGGTTTAGGTTTGGTTTCAATGATTAGAAACGAAGAAAGTAAGTTGATTTAGAAACAGTTGTGAGAAACAGA
This sequence comes from Trifolium pratense, assembly GCF_020283565.1. NCBI lineage: Eukaryota > Viridiplantae > Streptophyta > Magnoliopsida > Fabales > Fabaceae > Trifolium > Trifolium pratense. The sequence goes on from NC_060062.1 coordinate 911,608, forward strand.
TTAATCTACTGCTCGGAGATTTCAGACTTATCATCGATCGTTATATTATCAGTCCCTAAGCGGATTTAATTCTCTTTTGATTATAGAAACGATTAACAAGCGTATTCGATTCTATATGAATTATATTCCTTTTGTTAGATACCGAATTAAGCAAACGGTATACCGAATTAAGCAAACGGTTAAGAACACGTGAATTAACGAATAAGCTAAGTTAAACACGATTACCTTAAGAAATAGAAATCAATCAAAACTAACAATCATGTATATGAAACTTGAATTAAGCAAACAAGAACAAGAACATAATTGAAAAGAATTAAATAAAACTGAATAATATAAATAACCTCAAGGTCTTGGAGAAATCCCCTTACAGCAGATCAACCCTAGTGGTTTAGCAAGCCATAGAATACTAGAGGCTACAAGAGTTTCTCAAAAACTGGAATGAATAAAATATGAGAGACTAAGGCTCTATTTATAGGCTTTTTCGACTTAATTTCTAAGCAGCATCGTGGTGCGTTGGATTGATCGTGGCGCGATGGGATGGCTGCTTGGTCCTCAAGATTTGCAGATTCTGTGCAAATTTTTTCCATTCTCATCGTGGTACGATATAACCCATCGTGACACGACGTAAACTTCGGAATTTAAATTTCGCTCCAACATCAAAGTTGTATCTCTTTGTCTTAGCTTTCCAACGCATGCTCGCAAGCCTCAATCCGATACTCGTAGCTCCAGTTATGGCCTGCAGAGTGAGAAGAGGTCAAACTGCTGTTTATTTATGAAATAAGTGTGAAAACAAAATAAAAGCAAAACTATCCTAAACTTAGGAAACTCATTAAAAACGCTAGAAATAAGTGGAGAAATCATATAAATTTCGTATCATAAGATAGAAGAAAGTGCATTATAAATACACTGATCAAATACCCCCACACTTATTCTTTTGCTCTCCTGAGCAAAACTCAAGCTTAAAGGCAAAATAAATTTTATTTCATTCCCTTTTTTTTTTTTTTCTTTTTAGATAGATAATAAGTCATGATACAACGTCACAAGCAATCAACACATTCTAAGATTCAAGTTCAAACTATGGATTGTTTTTCAAAGATTGGCATAACTCCCGTATATCAACCGTCAATGATAATCAAGCGTGTGTGTGTGTACTGCCTATTACTGTCAACCAGAGTCATGACATGATCCTTCTTGAAAACTACACAGTCAGGATACTAAGCTGTCTTTTCTTTCCTACAACTCAGAGTTTGAGTTCGGATTTCAGCTTGAGGGGAAGCTACGCTTTTCTTGTTCTCACAGGCTTTTTGATTTTTATACGCAAGGATACTACTTAAGTTCATTTTAGTTATGCTTTAGGTGCTACTCTACCTTTTCACCTGACGGGATCTCACTTGTAATGAGTCCAACCTGTTACTCCGAATAGAGCACCCTACACAGCATTTGTTCCTCCAGTTTCGGGCACAGGAACTCAACATATTCATTATTGTTCCTCCAGTTTCGGGCACAGGAACTTATTCTATAATTAATTTTTTTTATTTTTTTTTTTATTTTTTTATTGTGTAGTATCCCATCATTTAATCTAGCCATGATCCTACAATCAAGTAATCCAGCTTTCCCTCAAACTTAGTCCTAATCATACCTCTTTATCATATTCTATACTCAGACAACTTAGGATAATGACTGTGTATTTTAAAGATTTATCAAGCCACTACTAAGTTTGCATGTTTTTCAGCAGTTGTGCATTAAGGTGCAAAGATCATCATATCAAGCATGAAAACAAGAATTTCCAAAAATTTCATCAATCCTACAGCTATATTGCTCTAGTCTTAAAACATGTAACTACTCATAACAATTGCATGCATGCTAAATTTATTTTTATTTTATTATTGTTATATTTTTTTTAATTGACAGAAAAATAAAATAAATAAATGTTCCCCCCACACTTAAAACAGACATTGTCCGCAATGTATAACAATAAGCATAAAGTGAGAAAAGGAAGGAACACACCCGAGGAGCTAAGCTGTAGCAGCTGGAAAGTCCATGTCTGGCGGTTTTGGTGGAGGCCTTTCTGCACTACGAACACATGAAACAAGAAAAAGCAAATACCACGTGAACTTGTATAATAGTACAAAATATGGTGGACCTGCAATAACAAAAACGTGGAAAACAGAGAAGCCAAATTGAGCTTGTGAGTCAGATAAAATAGGTGGGAGAGATGCATAGATTGTGAAGAACAACTGCTTGTCGCGTGGCTTAATCAGAGGCTCCACCAACAATTTTTCTACTATAGGCAATAGTTGCTTCCGACTAAAATCCACATTTTTGGTGTCAACTTTAAGAGTTATTGAATTTGTTTGAATTTCTGCACAAGTGGTTGTCAGCATCAAAATGTCTTCACCTAAAATAGCTGCATTGATCTCAAGACAAACATTACAAATACCACATTCACAAGAAAAAATTTCATCAGATTGATCTATTCCAAGAGCAGCATATAATTCATCTAGATCAGATTGAACTTTGGACTCTTGTGGTATCGTGGAGGAGCCACCAAGAATGTCAATGTTTGCAACAGTGATTGTGTTAGAAGTGCCAGTGTATGTGCTAATAGTGTCAGTGCTATTAGTAGCAACATGATTGTCATTAATTTTAGCATACACAGAACAAATTTCAATATTAGTGCTGTCCTGACCAGTGAAAGTGTCATCAAAACCAACAATAGATGGAAAACCATTAATAAACTCATCAGCGCACTCATTATCTATCAACCCATCAAATAGATCTAATGCAAAGACAGAGTGTTCTTCATGCGGGTGTTTCATAGCATCAAATAAGTTGAAGCGGATAACACGATTCCCAAACGCCATTGAAAGTGTCCCTGCATAAGCATCAATTTTAGCTCTAGCGGTCCTCATGAATGGCCTTCCTAGAATGAGGGTTCCTTTACTGGAACTTGTTTCTCTTTCCATGTCGAGGATGTAGAAATCTGCAGGAAAGATTAGATCATTAACTTTAACAAGCACATCCTCGATAATACCCTTAGGGCGGGTGATGCTTCTATTTGCAAGCTGAATGACAAGACCTGTAGGCTGCAAGGGACCAAGGGAAAGAGAGTTATATATAGATGTAGGCATAACATTTATGGAGGAGCCTAAGTCCAACATGCAACTTCCGAATTCGGTAGTGCCTATGGTACAAGGGACAGTAAAGACTCCAAGATCTTCACATTTCTCGGGCAAGTCTGTCTGATGTATGATTGCAGAGACATTCCTACTCATATTAACTCTCGAGTTCCCTTTTAGTTTCCTCTTGTTTGTGCACATCTCCTTGAGGAGTTTGGCATATTTCGGGATTTGTTTGATAGCCTCAAGGAGAGGGATGTTTACTTCAACTTTCTTAAAAACATCCAAGATCTCCCTATCCATGTCGAACTGATGCTCCCTTTTGCTTTTGACAGCTCTTTGAGGGAAGGGAAGTGGTATGGACTGCTCCTCATCTTCATCAAGTTCAGGGGTAGGTGTGGGTGCAGGTGTAGGAGTTGACTTATTTTTATTATTTTTATCATTTTTTTCTCCACTGTTATCTACACTTGCTTCTACTGCTGCGTCGACTTCCTTGCCAGACCTAAGAGTGATTGCACTAACATTTGGGTTAGGTACGGTTTGGTCAGGGAGGTTCCTGGAGCTCTGAGTTTGCATTTGGTTCATAGTAGTCACTAGTTGTCCGACCTGTGTTTTCAGATCGTTCATGGATGCATTTGTTGTCTGTATTTGCACGGCCAATTGCTTGACTATGTCTCCTAGTGAAGATCCAGAAGTAGCCACTGCTGGTGGTGGCATGTTTTGAGCAGGTTGGGGAAGGGGTGACTGTAACTGTTGTTGTGCGGGTGGATTCCCATACTGCAAGTTTGGATGGTTTCTCCAGTTGGGATGATATCTATTAGTGGAAAGGTCAGGAGCATTGTATCTATTTTGGTTGTTGCCTTGATTGTACACATTTGCTGCGTATGCTTGAGGCAACTCAGTTATGGATTCATCTTGTAGGATGGGACATATATCTGTCGGGTGCTCAGGGGAGGTGCAAATGCCACACACTCTTCCTACAGTCCGGGTCTTTCCTAATGCCAACTGCTTCACTAGAGAGGTAAGCTCGTCAAGTCTGATTTCTATAGCCTTGTTGGGAGGGGAGGCTTGAATTTCATTCACTCCTTTTGTCAGAACCACATAATTGCTTCTAGTGGTGAATTGTTGGGAGTTGAGAGACATGTTCTCAATGAGAGCCTTCGCTGCAGCGGGTGTCTTATCGACAAGGGCTCCGCCACTAGCAGCATCTAAGATATTCCTATCCATGGGTAATAGTCCTTCGTAGAAGTACTGGATAAGTAGCTGCTCAGAGATCTGGTGTTGGGGGCAGCTGGACACTAATTGTTTGAATCGTTCCCAGTATTCAGAAAGTGACTCGCTGTCACATTGTCTGATGCCGCATATATCCTTTCTTATGGATGCGGCCCTAGAAGCAGGGAAGTATTTCTCTAGGAAAAGCTTTTTAAGATCAGTCCAGCTTGCAACAGTGTTTGGCTGAAGGTAGTATAACCAGTCCTTCGCAGCTCCTTGGAGTGAGAAAGGGAAGGCTCTTAGCTTGATATGGTCTTCGGTGATTCCTTCAGGTCTCAAGGGTGTAGAGCACACGACCTGAAATTCCTTCAGATGCCTATGGGGATCTTCACCGGAAAGACCGCTAAACTTGGGCAACAGGTGTATTAGGCCCGGCTTTAATTCGAAAGCCACAGCAACATTAGGGTATTCAATACAAAGTGAATTATAATTAATGTCAGGTGCTGCAAGCTCCCTTAAAGTCTTTTGGTCAGCCATGGTGTAATTGTTTAAATTAGAATCAGAAGAAGAAATTCAACCGAAAATGGAAATTCGATCGAGACGAGATTAGAAAAATATAAAAATATGACTTAAAATCTAATAAAATCAAATAAAGATTTTTCAAATTTTTTTGGATTTTTTTGAAATTACGAAAATAGTAATAAATTAAAATAAAATAGAAAAACAATAAATTTGAGATTTTTGAGGTGGCGTCTCCTATTTTTTCTAAAAATAGGAGATTCTGATTTATTTATTTTTTTCGATGAGGCAGCACAATGGGGAATTAATTCGGAAACAAATTTCAGAAACTGCCTTTTTTATTTTATTAGATTTTTATTGAAAATTTGATTTTTTTTTTTTTTGTGTGTGTGTAAGGGTCAAATTGTCCAGCAAATAGCAACTACAGGGGTTCCCAGGTAAGGGAGGTGGATCGAGGATCGCTTAAGTACCAAGCCTTTCCTAGCCAGAATTCCCGTAGGTACAAGAATGCAAGAACACACGACCAAAACACAAAAATATTAATTTACGAAAATAATATTGATTGAAATCGACAAAGAGTCCCCGGCAACGGCGCCAATTTGATCGCTGTCGTATGCGGTCAAAAATAATTGAATTTTGTAAAATGTAGTACAAGGTAAGTTAACCTTGGTCGTCTCACAAGGACTCTTAAAATCAGTTTATCAATATTATAATCAAGTAAGAATTGTAAAAAAAAAGGGGTTTAGGTTTGGTTTCAATGATTAGAAACGAAGAAAGTAAGTTGATTTAGAAACAGTTGTGAGAAACAGATTAATCTACTGCTCGGAGATTTCAGACTTATCATCGATCGTTATATTATCAGTCCCTAAGCGGATTTAATTCTCTTTTGATTATAGAAACGATTAACAAGCGTATTCGATTCTATATGAATTATATTCCTTTTGTTAGATACCGAATTAAGCAAACGGTATACCGAATTAAGCAAACGGTTAAGAACACGTGAATTAACGAATAAGCTAAGTTAAACACGATTACCTTAAGAAATAGAAATCAATCAAAACTAACAATCATGTATATGAAACTTGAATTAAGCAAACAAGAACAAGAACATAATTGAAAAGAATTAAATAAAACTGAATAATATAAATAACCTCAAGGTCTTGGAGAAATCCCCTTACAGCAGATCAACCCTAGTGGTTTAGCAAGCCATAGAATACTAGAGGCTACAAGAGTTTCTCAAAAACTGGAATGAATAAAATATGAGAGACTAAGGCTCTATTTATAGGCTTTTTCGACTTAATTTCTAAGCAGCATCGTGGTGCGTTGGATTGATCGTGGCGCGATGGGATGGCTGCTTGGTCCTCAAGATTTGCAGATTCTGTGCAAATTTTTTCCATTCTCATCGTGGTACGATATAACCCATCGTGACACGACGTAAACTTCGGAATTTAAATTTCGCTCCAACATCAAAGTTGTATCTCTTTGTCTTAGCTTTCCAACGCATGCTCGCAAGCCTCAATCCGATACTCGTAGCTCCAGTTATGGCCTGCAGAGTGAGAAGAGGTCAAACTGCTGTTTATTTATGAAATAAGTGTGAAAACAAAATAAAAGCAAAACTATCCTAAACTTAGGAAACTCATTAAAAACGCTAGAAATAAGTGGAGAAATCATATAAATTTCGTATCATAAGATAGAAGAAAGTGCATTATAAATACACTGATCAAATGTCTATGAACACGATTCGACTAGTTTGATCACACAATCCCTGTGGATCGATATTTTTATTACTACGTGATTTTCGTGCACTTGCGAAATATTTCATCAAGTTTTTGGCGCCGTTGCCGGGGATTGTGATTGATTCAACTAGGCAATAGTGTTCATATTTTCTGTGTTTTCTTTATCATTTTCTGTTTTATATTTTTCTCCCGGAGCGTTCTACTTGTGTGTTTCATTGTGCATGCGGAGAACAGGTCCAATTAAGCTGGATTTCGATTCTGAAATTGAGACAGCAGCACGAGCAAATCGTAAAGCGGAAGGAAGATATGTTTGAATCATACAATCAAGAGGCACTCTTAACTAGTTGCAAGTTCAATAATGTCTTTCTACAAATCATTACCAAACAACTAGAAGTTCAATAATGTCTTTCTACAAATCATTACCAAACAACTAGAAGCTCAACACCTTCAATCTTGGAGTGAAGAATCACATGAATTGTTCTTATGGAGCTAATCTGAATCAAGCATTTCCTCAAGATCAACATTATGAAGATCACCTTGAATCTTTTGAAGATACTCTTATCTTAGCCATGAAGATGACTCAAGGCAATTTTGAGGTGATGAAGGCAAACCAAGAAGTGTCAAGCGAACGTCATGAAGCCTCCATCAAAAATCTCGAAAATCAAATTGGTCAACTAGCAAGGCAAGTCTCTTCTCTACAAACTCAAAGTGGTTTTTATGGAAACACCACGGATCTTCGTAATGAAAGTTGTAATTCCATTAATTTGAGGAGTAGAGAAGTTTCATCACAAGAAGTAGTGGAGAATCCTAAGAAGGATGAGAGTAAAAATGGTGTAGTTGAAAAGATGAGGGATGGTGTAGTTGAAGATAGAAAAGAAAATAAGGAAGAAGAAAAAAATAAGGAAGAAAAAGCTTATGAGGGTGAAGTTGAAAAGAGAGTGGAGAGTGAGTCTAGTGCCAAGAAAGGCAAGAAACCTCTTGTGAAGGGCCCCAAGTTTCAAGTTCCTTCACCATATGCTAGAATGCCTTATCCTAGGATGAAGAAGGTCAATAACCAAGACCTTGAATTTTGTGGAGTGGTATCCGAATGTTTCAAAGTGGAAGTGCTAGAGGAAGTGGTAAAAGATGAGAAAGAAGAAGAGTGGGATCATGAGATTGAAATTTTTCTTCAAAACTTGGATAACCCCCTAGAAGAGGAGAAAGAGCCAAAGGCAATAAAAAAGCCACCGGAATTGAAAGAACTTCCTCCTAAATGGAAGTATGTGTTTTTGGGTGGCGACTCTAGGAAACCCGTGATCATAAGTGATTTGCTCACTCCACTAGAAGAGAATGACTTGTTAAAAGAAGCGGAGAAAGTGAATGACGACCTAGGATGGGACTTGGATGGTGTGGTTCCTATCTATTGTTTGCACAAGATGGCCAAAGAAGAAGAGCCCGATCCGGTTGTCAATCCTCAAAAGTCTTCCACTTCAACATTTAAAGCTTCGGTGAAGAAAGGTTCTAAGAAATCTTCATCACGGTCTAGTAAGAAGGAAAGAACCAATTTGAACACCAAAGGGGAAGATCTCAAGAGTGATTCGGGAAGTGTGAAATCATTACCTATTGATATTAATATTGCTCCTTTGAATGAAGAGAACAAGAGGAGCCGGGTTGAGTCAAATTTGAAGTATCCTCCCTAACTTGTGAGGATGAAGCGTCAAGCTAATGACGAGAAAGAAGCGCTTCATGGGAGGCAACCCATGAGTTTACGGTCTTTTCTTCCCTTTCACTCTTATGCTACTTTACTTTCGTTGGGTTGTAATAATAATTTGATGTTGCTTGGAATTGGCTGGATGTACTATTTTAACTCTGAATTTGAATCTTCTTTTGTATGATTATGGAATGGTTTTTACTTTTAGAGTTTGTTTCAATACTTGGGCATGTTCCTTCTAGTTACTTGAGTATCAATTGCTTGATTGTCTCCGCGTGTGATATGTGAAACCTGCAGTGCAATAGCGTGTTGCACTCATGTGATCAAGAGGCAAAGGAAGGGAACGCACACTTTTTGACCGGTTCTTTGATTCGACCCAACCGTGAGGTATTGAGCCAAACACTCTCATTCTTTCTATGTGTGATATCCACTCGTGTATTGTCTCTAGATTTTGCTTGTCGTCTCTTTATTTGATTGGTACTTTTGTAGCACACACGAGGCATGTTTATTGGTACCTTGAGCCTTTTCTATCCACCCTTCCATGTTGATATATCCTTTGCTTACCCAATTTGAGCCGAAAGAAAATATGTTATTTTGCAAACCTTAAGAAATTTTTGATGAAAAAAGGAATGACTTTCTTGGAGGTTAGGCACCTAATTAGTGGTTGATGCGCATTGCTCACTACTAAGTTTGGGGTTGCTCTTTGGAATTAGCAACAAATAAAGTTTGGGGTGAGGGTACTAGCGAACTTACAAAAAGTTTTGATTTGAAAAATTGAGAAAAATTTCAAAAGTTGCAAGGCTTTAGTCATTTTGAAGGAAGAAAAAGTTAGAAAATGAAAAAAAAGATGAAGGAATGAAAAAAAAAACAAAATATAGAAAAGAAGTGATAGCCTTGAATTCAAAAGAATTGCAAAACTTTGTTTGATGTTTTGGAACAGTTCTCTAGTCCACTATATTTCAAAAAGGGGTTTGGTTTATGAAAATGTTGACCATAGGGGGATCTAACTCCAAGTTTTTCTACTACTTATCCAAAAATGTCACCATCCACCCTAGCCATGCCACGCTATAACCCTAAAAGACCTCTAATGTGTGTGCACAAGGTGAACCGAATGAATTCTTAGACTACTTGCAAAATTATTGTTGACTTGCATTGATGTGTTGATTTGAGCGAATTACCAAAAAACTGAAGAGTGCATGTGAGTAGTGTGATGAAATCATAGAGCCTTGGTCGAAAAGTGTGAACTACTTGAAAATGTCTTGCGGGAACGGTTGTGCAATTGAGCATTGTTTGCAGGTGAATCATTGATCATCAGGTGAGTCTCACGTATGTATGATTCGAGTGAATTTAAGGAAAATGCCAAGGTCTTGACACAAAAGCTTGAGGTAAAAGTTGTTTCCTTGAGGACAAGGAAAGGTTTAAGTTTGGGGTTGTGATGACAAATCGTCACACTCTCTAATCCATGCCTATTTTAGCAACATTAGATGCATTTTAGTAGGTTTTTAGCAATAAATATAAGAGAAATCTAACCATTAGCTTGATTACTTGTTTTGCAAGAAAACAGGAAAAACTGCAGGAAATGAATGATTTTCACTACGCTGGGGGCGTAGCCCATCACGCGCCGCGTGATGGAGCTCACAGGGAGCCAAGATTTTCACTCTGATCACGCGCGGCGTGATGCCTTACCACGCGCGGCGTGAAGCTTTGCTGAAGAAGAAGATTGTTCTCTGACTTGATCACGCGCCGCGTGATTCTGTTACCACGCGCGGCGTAGTTGATGGATTTGCAACCACGCGCGGCGTGATAGATCTGGCGCGCGGCGTGGTTGCCTTCTGTATATATATTTTCTGCATAATTCTGTTTTCGGGTTGGAAAATTCTGCAAAATCGATCTACATTCTGGGTTTTGGAACTTCAAGATCGCGATTCAAGACTCCAGAGGATAGCTCCAAGCACATCGAGAGCATGGATCCACAAACCATGGCGGTGAAGCGAGGAAGCGAACGAAGCACGATGAGGAGCTAAGCTCCTTTGGAGGTAGAATCTAGGATAGTTTAGGATGTAGTTCAGCTGAATGTAATCTACAAATGTTGTAAGAATTTACTCTCTTTATAGTGTTCATCCAATGCAAATCTGTTTTTAATGCTTTATAATCCTTCATTAGTGTTATAATGATTTCGAGTTAAGTCACGTGCGAGAGTATTGATTTAATTTCTGAACTGAATTGCATTGAGCACTCGAGTGTCTCCGGTCGAGAGATTGAGGCATAGAGTGTAGCGAACGATTGACGCGCGTTAATATCATTCGTTGTAGGTAGCTTCCGCCCGAGAGATCGGGGGAGTATCGACAACGAATAGAGTGGATTTTGACAAGAGATTGCGATTCACTAATTTGTCGATCTAGTTGTGAACACTTGAGCAAATTCCTATGATATAGTAGATTGCATGTGGTTTAACTATAGACTAGACGATTCCGATGATTCTACCTCGCTTTTCCATTATATCAAAGCACGTTTTCTAGCAATTCATTACTCAACATACCCCCAATTTATGTGTATTTTCTGTATAATGTCTATGAACACGATTCGACTAGTTTGATCACACAATCCCTGTGGATCGATATTTTTATTACTACGTGATTTTCGTGCACTTGCGAAATATTTCATCAGATACCAACCTTAAACAGATAATAAATTAATGCTACTATAGTCAAATTGTAAAAACAAACAACATATGAATCATTGCATAAAGCTGACAGCCCAACAAGGCAACAAATGCTACTACTAGCACATGTTCTAAATTGCTTCCCCTAGAATTTGTATGTGAATTCATAAAAAAAAAAGACCCAAAAAAAATTCGGTAAGTGAGGAGATGGGGGCTACGCTGAACAGAGGGTGAGTGCGAGAAGATAAGTTTCTTGTTCCTCTTGCATTTGATTTGGGTCAATAATCTACACTTGCATGAGCTTCCTATAATGGGGATTTGGAGAAATTTAATATTTGGTACATGGAGGAGTCCTGGAGTAGTGTGAAGAAGAGACAAAGCTTACTGAGTTTTTGTTTTCCATTTTCCTTTTGTCTCTACACAAAGGCTCTCACCCTTTTTTTTTTTTTACTAATTTACCCCTTTCTACTTATCAACAATAGATAGTTAGTTTATGTCTCCTTTAAAATTCTCCAATTACTCTAAAAATAAAAATATTATCTTATCTTAAAGTTGAAGTCTATGATTAACACCATCAATATTAATTAGAGTTGGGATGTTACATAAAATCACAAGCTTAGTATAGTTTATTTTGATTTCCTCCTCTAAATTCTTTTGAACATTTTAATTTTCTTTTACCTAATGCCATGTTATACGGTACTTCATTCTAACTATTAAAGCCAAAATCAATTCTCACAATGGGTGATATAGGTCTACAAAGAGTAGCTTATATGACTTTACTTGAAGAATTCATCAACTTCCTTGGCATCAGTGGGACATAACATAACAACAACACAACACACTGTCAAACTAGAGAGATGAAGAGAATTACTTTCACACCTTATTTTGATTTACAAACTGATAATCATCATTATATAGGAAGTGGATGAGTCTCAGTCACTCCAATCAAAAATTTAAGCAAAATGGCTAATGAGTCAAATTTAATGAGTCACTTTAAGTGTTATGTCATACTACTTTGGTGTAAGAAGTGGAGTAAGCTTCTATAGCAATTGAAAATCACAATATAATATCTTCCACTAAAAATCACAACTCTAAACACAACACTAGAACAGTTGAAAAAATAATAAGTTTCTAAATTAAATCAATTTGCAATTGTAAGCATATACCTTAATGACAGCAGTTTGAGTTGTGAGAGTGCGGCGACGAACGAGACTACCGACGGTTAAATGCATGGGTTATTGGATTAAGGTTCTTGGAGAGAAGATGATTTACGGGTTATGGGTTAAGGTTCACAGTGGTTTATGGGTTCTTGGATATTAGGATTGACGAGTGTGATTGGAGAAGACGAGTTGAACGATTAATCTGGGAAACAACCTCTGAGTTTTGATTGCTCTAACTTCAATTTCTCTGAATTCCGATTACTCTGAGTTTGATTACAGAGGAATAAGATTCCTTTGGGTTTGATGATCGATTTCGAATCTAGGGTTTGAGTTCATTGTTTGCTGAATATTGATTTTGTTTCTAGGGTTTGAATTCAATTTTTCCTGGAAGTGGATTGAAGATATCGTGCGTAATTTTGATAGATCACTGCGTTTTATTTTTAATTTTTTCTGTTTGTTTATTTTATTTATTATTTATTTTTTATTATATTGTATTTAGCAACCAAGGGGTCAAGGGTTCGACACCCACGCACCACAATTTTTATTTATTAATTTCCTTTTACTATAGCGGTTATGTAATAAGAGCTATTATAGGGTATAAGCTTTAATAGCACTTTTTCAAAAGCGCTAATATACAGGTGCGCGTTTGAGTCTTTAATAGCAGTTTCTTAGAAAGCGCTATTATAGTATACGTTGGTTCAAGGATTTAACAGCGCTTTTCCAAACAACGCTATTATAAGGGCTCCGGTTTATCTTTTAATAGCGCTTTTTAAATAAACGCTATTAAATGGGCGCTATTAAAACTCCTTTTTGTAGTAGTGACATTCTCTGTCAATTCTCCATGTAAAAATGCACTTTTTACATCCAACTGGTATATTGTCCAATTCTCACTGGCTGCAACTGCAAGAATAGTTCTTATGGTATCCCATCTAGCTACAGGAGCAAACACTTCATTGTAATCAATTCCATGTTGCTGAGAGTAGCCTTTAGCAACAAGCCTAGCTTTGTGCTTTTCAATCTCACCCTTCTCATTGTACTTTGTTTTATAGATCCATTTCACTCCAATCTTTTTAGCCCCTTCTGGAAGAGTTGCTAGCTCCCAGGTATCATTCCTTTCTATGGCTTGAATTTCTTGATTCATAGCCTCTCTCCACACATCATGTTTCACTGCTTCATCATAATCATAGGGATCATTGCTGGTGCTAAACATTGCTTGGATCATCATATTCTGCAATTGCTCATCAATTTCATCACCTGTAACATAGTCATTCAAGTAACCTGGTCTTCTTACTTCTCTTGGACTTAGTTCATCACTTTCTGTGTTCATGTCACTGCTTGATTCTGCTTGATCATGTCCTTGAGCATTGCTACCTTCAATGATGTCTTCATCCTCAGAATTTTCTTCATTTTCACTGTGTTCTTCATTGTCATTTGACTCACTAGTGCTGCCATCAACACTTATCATATCATTGGACTCATGATGTGTATCATTATTCCAATTCCATGCTTTATCTTCCTCAAAGACTACATCTCTACTGACCATTACCCTTTTATTTATTGGATCATATAGCTTGTAGGCCTTAGATTCTTCACTTAGACCAAGTAATATGCATTTTAAGCTCTTGTCATCAAGTTTTTTTCTGTGGTTATCAGGTATATGCATATAGGCCATACATCCAAACACTCTGAAGTGTTGAACAGTTGGTTTCTTTCCACTCCAAGCCTCCTGAGGTGTCATGTCTTTGACAGATAGAGTGGGACTCCTATTGAGGATGTATGTGGCCCAATTGAGTGCTTCAGGCCAGAAACTTTTTGGTACACTCTTACCACTGAGCATGCTTCTTATCATATTCAAGAGAGTTCTATTCTTTCTCTCTGAGACTCCATTTTGCTGTGGAGTGTAAGCAGTGGTCAATTGTCTCTTGATCCCATGGTTACTGCAAAATTCATTGAAAGCAGTTGAAGTAAATTCTCCACCTCTATCAGTTCTAAGGCACAATATTTCACATTTTGACTCTTTTTCCACTAGCATTTTGAACTTCTTGAATTCATCAAATGCACTGCTCTTATCTTTCAACACATAAGTCCAAGTTTTTCTACTGAAATCATCTGTAAAGGTGATAAAGTACCTGTTGCCACCATTGGACTGAGGAGTTATAGGTCCACAAATGTCAGAGTGAATCAGCTCAAGCTGCTTAGTAGCTCTCCAATTTGCAGATTTTGGTATTGGTTCCCTGTGTTGCTTGCCAGTCAAGCAATGTTTGCAGGTGCTTTGTTCATCTTTCAATTGAGGAAGGCCTTCTACCATTTGCTTTTTCACTAGAGTGTTGAGCCCTTTGAAGCTCAAATGACCATATCTGCAGTGCCAAAGTTCATTGTTGTCTAATTTTGAAGTTTTTAAGCACATTGGAATGGTGATGGCTGCATGAACAACATACATGCGATTTGCAGTCATCTTTGTGGACATGATCAATCCTCTTTCCTCATGATAGACCTTGCAGTAATCATGCTTGAAGATGATTGTAAGACCCTTTTGTTGAAGCTGACCAATGCTTAACAAATTGTTCTTTAGACCAGGAATGTAATACACATTGGTGATGATTTGGGTGATTCCATTGATACACAATTTTAAATTCCCTTTTCCTTTGACTTCCATTCTAGAATCATCACCTAATTTCACAGATTCTCTGATATTGCTATCAAAATCAAACAACCAGGTTTTGTTTCCAATCATATGATTGCTACAACCACTATCAAGGAACCATACCTCATCTTTCAAGATTGATTCTTTATCTTGTTGAGCCATGAGCAATACTTCTCCAGTTTCATCAAAGGCTGCATATTTTGCATCTTTTTCTTCCCAACTTGGACAATCACTCTGATAATGACCCAACTTATGACATTTGAAACATTCAACATTTTCTCTGTCAGTTCTTCCTCTCCCTCTGCCTCTGTAGCCACCTCTTCCTCTGCCACGTGTGCTTCCACCACGCCCAGAACCAGCTACTTTGAGGACTTGATCATCAACCTTCTCAGCCTGAGATTTCAATCTTTGTTCTTGAACCAATAAAGAACTCTGCAACTCATCAATTGACATTGTTGTAACATCATTGGATTCTTCTATTGAGCAAACAACATAGTTGAACTTAGGAGTTAAAGATCGCAAAATCTTTTCAACAATGGTACTAGTTTCCATTCTTTGGCCTTGAGCTGTCATGCGATTTGCAATCGCCAATGTTCTTGCAAAGTAGTCATTGACTGACTCACTTTCAGTCATGCCAAGAACCTCAAAATCTCTTCTCAGAGCTTGCAACTGAGCTCGTTTCACCTTGCTTGAGCCTTGGTACTTCATTCTCATAGAATCCCAAATCTCTTTTGCAGATCCTCGATTAAGAATGGTTTCAATAATCTCTCTGTCAATAGCTTGAAAGAGGTAATTCTTTACCTTTAGATCTTTCAATCTGCTATCTGATGCTGCTTTGAGTTGTTCTTCATTCGCATTTGGTGGTGCTGTTATGATTCCATCTTCAATCTGATTCCAAATTTCTTTGGAACGAAGCAAATTCTCCATTAACATGGCCCAATGCTCATAATATCCTTCGAATTTGGGAACTGAAGGACGATATTTCTCAGTCATGGTGAGAAAGGAAGAAAGAATTGCAGGATCAAGATCAAGAAAGAATGGAAGAAGATGAAGATAACCGTTTTCTGGTTTTGTAACTAACTTTTCTTATGCACACAACTAACAAACCGAGTTTGTTATGAGAAAGGATCTTTCAGGCCTGTGATACCACTTGTTAAGATCATAAGTGTGCATTCTATCCATTCGCAACAAGGGAAGCTCCTTATATAGGAGTTACAACACTTAGCTTATGGGCCAAGCAAGCTAACTAGCACAAGCCACAAGCCCATAGGCAAGCCCAACGCTTACAAGCCAAACTAGATTCTTAGTGGGTAGATTACACCTAACACAAAAAACTCATCACCAGAAGAAGAAGCGCCTAACAAAAATTACCGTTAGAAAAAGTAAAAAGTAAAAAAATAATAAAGGAATTCTAAATAACTATCCAATATTTTAGGAAGTGTTATAAACTAATGTAAATAGGAGCAATAATATAGATTAAGAAGAGAGAAAGAATAGTGTATGTTATTCACCACTAGGATTAGGGTTACAATATAGTGATACATAGTATCTATATATAGGTAAACATAATGGGCCAATTACATGGGCCAGGACATCCACTAATAATATTCATAATACTCCCCCTTGGATGTCCATCGAGGATATGCCTCATTAAAACCTTTACTAGAAAAAACCCGGTGGGAAAAAAATTCTAGTGAAGGAAAAAGAGTACAACATCCTTTGTATTTGAACTGCCTCATTAAAAACCTTACCAGGAAAACCCAATGGGACAAAACCATGGTTAAGGGAAAAAGAGTGCAGAACACAATTATATCTCCCCTTCATGAAGACAATTATATCTGAGACGAATAAGAGCAATTAATCTTCAATATAGTTGATCAGAAGCTTTACTTGATGATGACTTTGTAGAAAGATTTGATTCTTCTTCTTTAATATAATCTTCTCTGAATTAACTGTTGATGCAGTATTATCTTCTTCAAATTTATTGTATGTGTAGAATCACAAACTTCAACAAAACCACACTCTGAACTTTCTGAATGTAGTGTTAAAACTTCCACATAATCGGATGATATTGTTGTATCTCTAAAATACAAATTATATACTTGACTTTGTTCAAATATCTTTGAGTTTATTGATATCATCACATACATAATTAGCAAAATGCAATAGTGTTCTCAATTGAACTAAAATATGGTCCTTCAAGACCAATTCAAGTAAGTGATCATTTTCTTGAGACATGAAATGATATTTGTTCACTTCAAGTGACAATAAATTATATTTGTTAATATCAAAATATATTTCATTTCAAACTTTTCTTTAATCAATAGATTTCAAGAACTCTTCAGGAGTTTATGTCATCATATAACAAATTCATTTCCAAAGTGACTTATTCATTTCATTAAGTCATCTCTTCAATAGTTTGAAATGTATGTCTCGTGGAAATTAAATTCTTCATGGAGTTTTATATAATTCACACTAACAAGTGAGCCATACAAATATATCGTGACACATTTTTCAAATAAATTGAATTTTCCATGTGTTAATAAACTTAATCAAGTAAGAGAAGGATTTGATTTCACTTCAGGTGAATATTTCTTTTCACATTCAATGGCAAACTTTTACCAATATGCTTGAATAAAAAGTCAAGCTTTTAATATTTTTATTTCAAAATTTTTTATTCACACGAAAATTAATTCGTATCTCATCACTTTTACATCTTCAGATGTATGGACTGCTGGTCCTAAAATCATCACTTTGCAAAGTAACTTTAATTACATAGCAATTGTGTTTTCATTTAGACAATCATTGTCTATAATTCTCAATAGAATTTATTTCATGATCCTCATTAACTCTTTTCACATATAGCGCTATATTATATATAAAAATATCATCAACGTTGACTTCCTTTCGGTTCCATCATATTCCATTCATGACATAATTTTCATTCATGACATAATTCGTCAAGATCTCTTTATTATCATAAATTTCAGGTACCTGAGAAGTTCTTCTGGAACTTAAAACTCAATTATGTCAAATACTCTTTTTAAGTTTTCATATCCTCACTTGGGTCATCTTTCTTTTTAGCTCCTTTTCTTATTTGAGGATTTTTATCGTTGGAACCGACTGATCTACCACACTTCAGGGTGGTTAGTACTGATTTGCAATATAAGATTGTCCAACAGGGACATCCATTTTGTTTGGAGCATTAGCAGCTAATAGTTGATTTCATAAATTTTGCAAATGATTTATCTTTTGAACATTTGATTCAAACTATGAGGATCAATGTGAGATAATAACATTAATTTATTTCAAGTGATTCATTTGAACTTCTGGTTCATATTTTTCAGCTGCTTATTTTCCCCCTTAATATTGGGAAAATTAATTCATCACTTGAAAATCAGCCTACAGGGCTGTAAATAATTCTCCAATTTTTGGCTCAAGATGATTTATAATAGATGGAGATTCATATCAAATACATTTTCCCAATATTCTTTAAGAACCGTTTAAATGCATTCTATTGGAGCAATTGCACATACATAACACATCCAAAAATGCTTATATGGGAATCATGTTTATAAACAAAGTTCAAATTGTAAATTAGGGGAGAACTTATAATAACTAGTTGGATTGATGCGAATCAATATCTCACATACATGTTTGAATGTTCCCAAAATATAAATTAGAAGTTATGATCTCATAAGTATCGGTCATGTAATTAACTTTAGACGTCTAAAGAATGGATCTTCAAGTCCATTTTTTTCTTGTATAAACATACTACCGGATGTTTCATAGTAATTTCAATTGACATACGATACTTATCAAATATTTTCTAAGAATTTAGAAAATGAGATCTTAACAAAACTATTTGAGAAAATAAACTCACAAACTTCTGGTTGTGAGTAAACATGCATATGACCAATTTAGTTGATGCATCAATTTAAGTCACAAAGTGTCTAAATGATCCATATTCACAAATTATCAATTTCTTTTGGGAGCTAGTAACACATAAAAATTATTGGAATGAAGGAACTTCAGGCCCTTCAATACATATCTATAGATTTTTTATTTTCGCATCATAATAAATTCGGGATGACCCAACCGGTATTGCCAACAATAAATTTAATATGATTTGTAAACTTCTGGTTTACAATAATTTGTGCTTCAATTGCATTATTATATATAAAAGTGTAGTATAAACTTCTGGTTTATAACTTTTTCATTACACTTAATTTATCCAAAATATGTGTAGTAATATATAGAGATATCCAACATCTCTTCATTTCTTGTTTCCATATTGATATTCATATATTAATGACAAGAAGATTATACTTATGCAATCAATTATTCTGCAAATCAACATCTCCCTTATTACTGGGCTGAATTGTTACTATTGTCATTTATGTCCGTTTAAAAACGTTTCATCATATATTAGCAAGTGAGTGCCCTTACCAATCATTGGTACATTTATATAAATGAGCTCCAAGCAAACTTCAGGTTGCCACTCGAATTCTTCCTTGCAAATGGAGCCAATAAACTTTGATGACTTTACAAGTCATCTCAAATAGCCACAAATCAACGGCAAACCAATATATAATAATTAAAAAAAACCTCTAATAATAAATCAATGCAAGGATAATTTAATACTCAATTGTCTTAATAGTTCCTCAAAATAATAATTTCAATAACAGTTTGCAAGTGAGCATTCTAATAACAACAAGACAATATAAAATTTACAAAATATTTACAAATATTCATATAAATAACATTTGGTGTAATAATTATCGTAAAAAAAACATTTGGTGTAATTATTAACTAAATTGAGCCTAAAATAAATTTCCAAATAGAACACTTTAACAAAATAATTAACATTAGTGGTACAACTTTTAAAGTAAAAGAGAGTTTATCATATAATATTTTAGGCTCAAATCGTGAGATTATATAGTTTAAAATTATATATGATTCTCAATTCTCACATTCAATCAACACCAAATATTTAAAAATTTCACAAAATAAATTCAAATCCCATAAACCAAGGATATGATATTAATATTAAACAAATATTCTTGAATTGAATATATATATATAAAAAATATTCCGGGTATAAATTATAATTAAATTTGTTTCCAAAAGAAAAAAGATATGATTAAGGTATGAATTATAATTTTATTTACAAAAGAAAAAAATATCAATTAAATTGATTTATTATGGAAGAAAAATATTTTCTTAATAAGACACAATTCATACCTTAAGCATTGTAGTAGCTGAATTAATTCATAATAACACATAGTACAAAGTTATCGTATAAAATAAAATGAATAAAGTATTAAGTCATGCACACATTTTATTTTAGTAACTTTCAAACTTAGTATATGAAAGTAACAGGAAACATCATAATTGTCAAATATAATGTAAATAAATAATCCATTAATTCATGATTTAAAAAGGTTAATATTAATAGGTAGTATCACAATTACAAAAATTTGGCTAATAGAAATCACAAAAGAAATTAAACGATATGATATTTCAATTGATATTTGAAAATTTGTCAAATCAACTAGTTTTATTTTCAAAACAAATCATTTAATTTCAAATAAATCAATCATAATACTTCATTAACCGATAATGTAATAAATTGAAAACAATAAAAGAAAGAAATAAAAGGCATTCAATTGTTTTCAATGAGATTGATTGACCAAATTAACATATGAATGACATTTTTTTTTTGACGGTACATATGAATGACATATGAATATATTAGTAGTGTACTAAATTATTAAATTCTTTTGGAATTCACACGGAATAATCTTGAGTTCTTCATGAACTACCCTTTTGAATTCTTAGGAATTCATAGAGAATAATATGAGTTCTTCAGGAACTATGCTTTTGAATTCTTCAGGAATTGACATAGAATAATGTTGAGTTCTTCAAGAACTATGCTTTTGAATTCTTCGGGAATTCATAAATTAAATCAGTAAGGCCGTAAAAACGGTGCGATTCATGCTACATGCTTTTGTGAAATTTACTTAGCAATTGAATTTTACAATTTTATCCATTGAGTTCTTCATGAACTATATAATAAATCACTATCAATTTACAATCCTTCAAGGATGTATGAATATTGAATTCATCTAGAATTCATTGAAGAGAAAAAGAAGTTGTTTTATTAGTTCTTCAGGAACTATATAACACATAAAAATATTTTTGATGTGCAATCCATTAGGGATGCATGGTGATAAATGGTGATATTTCGTAAGTTCTCCAGGAACAAAATTAATTTTTTTCTAAGTTCTTCGGGAACTAAGATTATGAATTCTTCTGGAATTCATGTATTAAATGTCTAAGTTCTTCAGGAACTGAGAATAGGTTCTTTAGGAACCAAGATTATGAATTCTTCGGGAATTCATGTATTAACTTTCTAGGTTCTTCAGGAACCAAGATTATGAATTCTTAAATATGTTTATGTTCTTTTGGATGATCGAAGTGTCGATGTTTCACCATACAGGTGTCGGTCACGAAGCATAATGATGCTTCACCAGACTATTGTCGGTCACGAAACTCAAACAATATCAAACATCCAAGATACATATTATAAATAAATAAATAATTGATCAACATTTTATGTAATATTAATGATCAAAGTGTTATGCTTCACCATACAAATGTCGGATATCACGAAGCGTAAACAACATTGAATCAATTAAATACATAAAGGAATGATGCTTATTTATTTATTTATTTAATTTTAATTATTATTATTTGATCTTTATAAGTATACAAGGTTCAAACGATTCATAATCATATAATAATCAAAAATAAAAACTACTTGTGATTTCATAAAAATAGAATAAGAATTGCGTACCTTAGTTGGTAAGCTCGTGCTGATAACGTTTTATAAACTAATGTAAATAGGAGTAATAGTATAAATTAAGAAGAGAGAAAAGAGAGAAAGAATAGTGTATGTTATTCACCACTAGGATTAGGGTTACAATATAGTGATACATAGTATCTATATATAGGTAAACATAATGGGCCAATTACATGGGTCAGGACATCCACTAATAATATTCATAACAGGAAGCATTATTTTCATTTTAACTTCCAACTCTAGATTGGTAGCATTTTGAGTTAATATTTTTTTCCATAATTTTTATGCACTCTTATTCAATAATATTAATAATTATTTTCACTATCATTCTACCAACTTTTGGTCACCGTGTGTTATTTTTTAAGCTTTTAATTAAATTATTAATAATTACAATTAAAAATTTTAAAAGTTAACTTTGTTGGGTTTACTACACTATTTTCAAGCAAAACTTTCCAAATTTAACTTCTTAACAAGTGTCCCTGAGACACTATTTAGCATTTGCCGATAATTAATAATTACCATGCTTTGATTTTCATATATATATTCTTCGTACTTTGTTTGAAGCTTCACAATAATCGACCAAATTAAACAGTGGGACTGGGTTGTATAAAGAAAACGACATAGATTGTTTTGTGGCATCCATAATAAAGCAGGACCACTCACTCACTTATTTAAACATCAACATTAATTTAACATGGTTTCTTTTTAATTTCTTCATTAGTTTCCAGGTGAGGTTGGGAAGATGAATTAAATTTCCCATGATGGGATTTCACCAAAAAAATAAAAAATTCCCATGATGGGAAATGCTTAATCCATGCATTATTATTTATATCTTGGAAAAAAAAATTTAAATATTCAATCAATAGTTTGTATCTCAAATAGGGAACCTGTTATTCCGGTTCCTATTTATTAAACATCGTCACTTATTTCTACTAATTACTCCATGTAAAGTCATTTATTGTAAAAAAAATTCAGTATAATTAGTTGTTATTATTCTTACAAAAACAAAAAAATAGTTGTTATTATTATAACAAAATTTCCTCGCTAATAATTGTGACAGGTTTAAAATTCCTCACTAATATTTGTGACAAATTTAAAATTCCCTCAATTTCCTCTACTTCAATTTCCTGACAAATTTAATACAAATCACTTTTTCTAATTGTAACCATAAGTTTAACATATTAACATAGTTCTTGAAATTATAGTTTACAACCAAATTCTCAAAACAAAAATATACTATTTACTATAACTAAGAATTTACTAGTCTTTTTGTCAAAAAAAATAAAATAAAGAATCTACTAGTCCTAGAGAAAAACGTCATAAGTCAAAATAATAACTCCCTAAGCAAATGTGGTTCTCTTGAGCTGAACGCAACTCCACCATAGCTAAAAGCAACATTCTATCTAATGCACAAATTACTTTCTTATTCGTCTTCGATTGTCTAACCTGCATTAAAATGAACAAAAATTGTAACACAATCAAAATTGAAACATTTGATTTGCCTAAAATTTAAATTTCTAATTTTAAATTACTACATCCAACACAATCAAAATTGTCTAAAACCAAATTTTATTATTATGTACTAGCAACTTTTTAAAATTCCATAATTATGGGTGCACATCAAGTACACTCATATTTCCTTAAATTTTTTCAGCTAAGTTATGCCTCTTAAGACTCTCTTTTGTATAGACTTGGTAATAATTCTCACATGCGGTCCCCCCCTACCAAATTTGTTTTGACTGCATGCTACTGAAATAAAATTGTATATATTGAAACTTTATTTTTTTTTTTGGTGATATATTGAAACTTTATTTTAAAGGGTTATTTCCAATTCATGGAGACGGAGACACAATGATATAAATGGGTTTTTCAAAAGTATCATGCCATTGAGATTAATTGTGTATACAACCAATGAGATTTCTACATCTAAAATGTTTATTTACATTTCTAGTAGGATTTGAAGGGATTTTGAATAACACTAGAAAGAAATCGTCAAAATGTTCAAGGGCCAAAACCAGTATAGCCTGTCATGTAAATATGTCAATGCTATAAGGAAGGAAAAATTCTCTTAGCCAACGTTTCTTTTATCCCCTGAAATTACATCTTTGTCCATGCAAAAAGTTCGGAATATAATTTTCGAGTTAAAAATAATATTCATAGTATAAAAAGTTTGGGAATCGAAAACCAGTTCTACAATCAAACCATTAAAAATCAGCGTGACCCGACTGGTTTAACAGTCAAACCGGTGAACCAGTAAAACCAACACTGAATCGGACCAGCTTGAGATGAGTTTAATAATTAAATGAAAATTTCATAAAAAATTTGAAATGTATCCTCACCACTAGGCCAAATGAACATTTTTTTGGCACACTATATTTTTCAACACCTTAATGCTCCCAATCAGACTCGACCACTACATATGGAGGTGTAGTGTGAGCGACGACATCGGTCCCCAACTCAAAATTTTGAGGTCCAATAATAATATTTATATATTGTTAATATTTTCCAATTTAGGTCATAAGCAAACCAAGCTCGGTAGGCAAGTGAATAGAACAATATTAATAAAATAATAGAAATGTGTAGATAAAAATGAATTTGTAGATAAATATTCTAATCGCTCTTGTTACTTCAAGTTCAAACTATAATTGCACACTACGAATTGCGTAAAATAATGGAAATGTGTGAGAAGGATGTGAAATTGGTTAATGTTCTTTGCGGTCTTCATCTAACAAAACCATCGGCACTTTACAATTGTTGTCAAACTATAAGCATAGAATAAGCATAGAATAAGAACAAAACACCAATGGAAATTGGTTAATGTTCTTTGTGGTCTTCATCTAACAAAACCATCGGCACTTTACAATTGTTGTAATTCTATATTTTATACTCCCTCCGTCCCATAATATAAGAATTAGTTGACCACTGCACGTACATCAATGCATAAAATTCACATTAAAATGGGATGGGGATGGAAACTCAAAATAAATAAAATTGGGAATCAAAAATTAATTTTTAAAATAGGAGATTAAAACCTCATTTTTTATTCTTTTAAATACAGGAATACAAAATTCATTTAAGCCTACTTTTTTTTTTATCAGATAACTTAATGACTAAAAATTTTATTTTTAAGTGAATAAATTGGGTGTCCCACATTCGAATCTTAGCTTCTATATATATAAAACGTAATATTCATATCAATTGAATTAAGCTCACGAAACACAAGAAATATTACTATATAATAATTGGCTAATGCTAGTTTTTGAAATTGAATCCAACAACTTTCACTTAAGAAAAAACTCCTTCGGTGTCACTTCACTTTTTTACACTTGTTCTAATTTCATATAAATGTGATATTCCCATCTATTTTATCTGAAATTTATTTATTTTTAGTTTTAAGTGTGTGTCCAAATACTCTTTCCATCCAAAATTATAAAGCAACAAAAAATTATATTTATTAAAGAAAACAAAAACATGATAATTTAAATTATTTTTTTGTATATTTTTTAAAAAATAAGTTGTATAGAAAAATGTTAAAACAATTTTTTTTGTCAAGTAACTTAATAGTTAAAATTTCAATTTTTAAATTAAAATGTGATAGTAAAGGTTCAAACCTCAATCCCTATTTTTTATAATTATAAGCAATGTCCCTACCAAGTACCAACCGAGTCATACTCAAGGGATAAACAATTTCTATGGGTTATGAAGAAAATAAAGAGAGTAAATTAATTGTAAGGCCATTGGAAAGCTCAATTTGTGCACGTACACACGATGAGAATTGAGATTAGGGATGGCAAAAATATCCATACCCGCAAATTTCCGCGGATAAAATCTGTCACAGATACGGGACAGATAACTATGGATATCCACGGATGAAATAAATGGATATTTTAATTACCCATATTTAATGGACATGAATACGGATTTAATGGTATCCACGTCCGCGGATATCCATACCCGCTAATAAATAAGAAAATTCCTTAAATATCTTTAGTTATTAAATATAAAAGAGGCTTTTATTTTATTTAGAAATGTATGTATATTATTGTTTTAAAGAGAAATATATGGATATTATATTAAATTTTTGTAAAAAAAAAAGTGAATGTGGTGACATTAATTTAAATTGAAAGTGAAATAAATGAATATTATTATGTACTAATATTTTTTAAAATATATTATCCATGGATTTCTGTTAATATCCGCAGATATCTTAAAACCCCCAAATTACCCGTTTAGTGGGTACCCGCATGAATATGAAGCGGATACAAATATCATATTTATCTAATGAAGTACACACGAATATCGTACTATATATATATCCAGCCATAGATATCTATCGACATCCGTACTTGAGACTCTTCGATTGGAGTAGTAATGACATCTCATAATTGGATCAATTTAAAGGCTAACACCCTTCCCAAAAAATAAACCATTGATCTTCTTGTAGCTAATGTCCATCCGTAAAGTGACTTTGCAATACTACTACTTTTGAACTTCAAAGATTAACACAAAATGCATTTGGTTCTGCTTCCAACATGGTAGCAACTTCTCGTGATTCCAAAGGTACACTACTCATTTTAAAAAATACAACTATTATTTTTAATGAGGAGAATGAACAAGGCTGGGTGTGGCGGTTAGTTGCCGGTGTTGGTGGTTTACGGCTGAGAAGAAAAGATAGTGCATCGAGTAAAAACAAGGCTGACAACATATTTTCCTGATAGCTTGTGATGATAGCTTTCTCTTTGCAGTATAGAAGTGACATTTTTGTAGCTTGTCATCATAGCTTATCGTGTTTCTGTTTCCAATGTAACAATGAAACCATTATTTACACTTTGTTTAGTTGAGGGAAGAAGTTGAGAAGAGATAGAGATCGTGGCTTCTGATTCTAGAATTGATTTTTACACTCAAATTTTTTGTTCAACTCACTTTTTCATGAATATATCCAAACATAAACCACTTCAGCTTAAAATCAATTTTGGCCAGAATCAATTTTACAGAATCAATTCTGCCAAAATCAATTCTCTCCGCCGCAGAACCAAACACACAATAAGAAGGTGCCATTTAAAATGCAAGAATATCCATGTTACACTAATAGAAGAGGATCTGGACTCAATTGGGATGGAAAGTTTGATGTTGGTTATTATTGTAGCACCTTCAAGTTCTCAAAAGCAAAAAATGTTCAATCTTTTGTGGCAATATCAGAAATATCAGTAGACCCAAATTCACTGCGGTTAAAAGATACAAGTGAATGTGAATTGAAGTTGTCGAGTAAAGATCAGACGGTTCGCATTTCAACTTCAACAAATTTGATTGAAACCACTATTTATTCTCCGATCAACACCACAACAAATTCAAATTCAAATTTAATCTCAATGTGCACAATTTTATGAAGAAGCGAAGAATGCATACTCTAAAATTTAGACCAAGCTTTCAAAAAAAAATGTACACCAAAAAACATTTATCTTTTCAACGATTTTGTTTAAATTTTGTTACGTTGGGAAATGTTGAAGAATGTTTGAGTTTGTGAAAGAAGCAACTTGTAATTAGTCCTGCATTTTGTTATATTTTGTCATGTCATGCTGAATAGGATTATGAACAATACTTTGGTGAAATTAAGTCTTTATTTTTGGGTGAGAAGATTCCGAGCAATATCACAAAACAAATTTGTAGGACCTTCACACTTTATCTTTTAGCACAAGTTTCATCCATAATCTCTCAAATATTCCTAGTGACATATATGAATTTGTTGTAATTTATACGGAACATATTATTTTACTCGTTAATATAAATCATATTATTTTAGTAATTTATACATAGTACTATATAGTTTTTTTCTTTCTTTCTTGAATATAGTGTTTATTGTGTTATCGTGGACTGGCGGATCAGAAAAATTCAATTGAATCGACGATCCAAATCAATCCAAACTGGAAAAAAATCGATTTTTATGGTTCGGATTAAAAACCCAACCGAATCAATTGAAAATCGATGCGGTTTGGTTCGGTTCTCGGTTCCAGTTTTAAGATTCATTGGACAAACCGAACCAAACCAATATATATATATATATATATATATATATATATATATATATATATATATATATATATATATATATATATATTTTAGATTTTTATATAATTCAACATATATGATCTATACGATATACGCTTTCAATTCAACGGTGGATTTTGTAAAATTTGTATTCGTTAAAGCGTTATTGAGTGGTATAACATTACTCAAATATTACACCGGTGTAATTTGATCCATCCCCATATATATATATATATATATATATATATATATATATATATATATATATATATAGAGGAGGGTTATATTGACTCCAAGAGTAAGTTTTATAACTTACTCCAAATCTTGACCTTTGATTTTAATTCCAATTAATGGCTAAGATGGATTGATAATAATTGTTAAGGTGAGACTTATTCCTTTGTTGCACTTGAAAATCAAGATTATCAAAACATACTTTAAATAGAATATATTAACTCTAGCAATTAATTGTAAGTACACAATTATTTTTTTTACGAATAAACCATTTTTTTTTGGACACTTTAAGTACAACATTTCTTTTTCTTTTTTTTTTTGTTGACAATACACCATTTATTTCATGTGTGCTCTTTTCTTCTCTTTGTCTATACACCTAATTTTATGTTTGTTCAATCCGCGTTTATGATGATGGTTGGACCATAGTGATGATTTTTTTTGGATTTTTATATCTTTTGCTTTTGAACTTTTAGCTCTTATTATGCTTATGGCAAGAGTTAATGTTGGTTATTTAATTTATTTTTTTGGTACATAATATTGGTTATTTATTTGTGTTATGTGTTTTATTCATGTGTTCCTTTGCCGTTGTTATGTTGAACTATTTTAAATGGAGTTGATTATTTTATTGTATATTTTTTATAAGAAAATGTACCAATTATTGTTATTTTTATGCAATCATTTGTTTACCTTTTTTTTTGGTTTAAAATTTGTTTTCTTTTTTTGTTGGTACAAATGTTATCATTTGTATTTTTATACTTTTTTTTTGGTAGAGTATTTTTATCCTTTCTACTATGCAATTTATTATGCGTATAAAAAATTAACAAAGGCGAAGAATCATTATTTTGATAATTTTGATTTTTGATAATTAATGGTTTAATTTCTTCTTTTTTTATGGTAGAAGAATTCATTAATTCATTCTATTTGAGGTATGTTTTGATCATCCTTATTTTCCAGTGCAACAAAGAAATAAGTATCACCTTAATAATTATTATCAATCAATCTTAGCCATTAATTGGAATTAAAATCAAAGGTCAAGATTTGGAGTAAGTTATAAAACTTACTCTTGGAGTCAATATAACCCTCCTCATATATATATATATATATATATATATATATATATATATATATATATATATATATATATATATATATTATTAAGTTAATTTTTAGTGCAGCCCAACCCACACATCTATTAAAAAAGAAATGTACAACCCTACTTAAAAAAATCACTAATAACCGATATGGTTATATTTTATATTTGATGAACTATTATGAACTTAATGGTTGTATTATTCATTTGATGAACTTATGAGAATTGTATTTTGAATTTGATTTTAATATGGTTGTTTTATGTATTTAATGAATTTATGGAAAAAAGAGATGTATTTTGTATTTGTTGTATATCGGAACAAAAATAATACCATGAAAATACATCGAAAATAATTCATCGAAAATAATGCGATATAAAACCGAGCAAAGTATCCGAACCAAATCGAACCAAACCAACGAGTTTGGTTCGGATTCATTTTTTAAAAACACTAAAAATCGAACCAAACCAAACTAATCGATAGTTCATTAGTTCGAACATTTAATTCACTCAAAACCGATCCAAACCGGTCCAATTACAATCCTAATGTGACAAACTCACATTAAGATTTCAAATCTATAAAATTACGTGACTTTTGTAACATATTATTTCATATTAAATATTATTTAAATTCAACACAAATACAACTTACTACCTCCGATTTTATGGAATAGGGTTACAGTATGGAATAGGATTACACAGTTGAGATTACCGGTAATGATATCATCTGTCCGATCTAAATTACTGGTTGATATTTATTGGTGTCAGATTAATCAAAGCCGTCCGATCTAAAATCAATGGTTGTGATTTAAAACATTGAGAAACCGTGTCAAATGTTACTGCCGCATATTTGAATCCATATTTTGTTTATGTAAGCAGAGAATTTCTTTTGCCACCCTACCCATTTTGTCATGCGTCCTACAAAATTACACTAACACCCCAACCTGCGACTTAGTAGTGGGCATGATAAAAATGAGAAAGTTTCACATTAGGAGGGTGTTTTTCCTTAAAAAATTGTCATTTTAATAACGTCCGCTAGCTAACGTTTAAAATCATTAAATTTTCATGTTAGGGGGTGTTTTTTTTCTCAAATTTCTTATTTATAAATGTCCACTACTTAAATAGTTGATATTTAAACTCATGGAATTTATATATGATTTTTTTCTAAAATTTCTGATTTTTAAGTAGTAAAAACTCGTCGAACGCGCGAGAAACTAATAGATCGGTGACAAAAAAAAGTCTGATAAGAGCAACACGGAAGAGACCATATCTATTTGGGTCTGATAGAGATAATAGCCCATTTAATCGGCAGCCCATATCCATCCATTGACGGAAACTATTCATCCCTCGTTACCACCGAACTCAAAAACGATATATCTTCCATTAGAAATTTTAAAAACAAAGTTTCTCCAAAATGGCAAAAAACTTCCAACGTTAAGATTATTGAAACGGTAACATTATTGCTAAAAATGATAATCACTTTTTCTTTAAAACCAAGTAACCACACCACAGCTTAATTCAATTCATTCTCTGATTTCACTGAACATATATAGAAAAAATGGCATACTTAGATGACCAAGAAATTGTAACTTTACCACCACCTCCGATCACCACTGAAACCAATGCTACCACAGCCGCCGTCAAGGCCACCGTCACCGCCACCGTGAACATCCTTGTAGCAGACTCCACATTCATAAAGTCTCTCTTTGCATTGGCAGTTTTCCTCAGTTTGTCTCTCAACCCAAACCAAGTCCCATCCAATACGCTATCTCCTGATCCAGCATGTGCTCCCACCGACGACATCCCGGCGAGCTTGGTTATCTGTCAGTTTTATGCCTTAACCTCCTTCATCTGCTCTGCCATCACAGCCTTTGCACTTAGAAATGCCTCCGGCCCTACTCTCAGCTTTGGCTGCCGTACTATGCTCATCCTCTCAGATATTGGATTTATTCTCGGGGTGGCATTCCTTCTGTCCGTCATTGTTGACCTCGCTCAGATGAAGCTTGGAACACTCTCTTGCGGCAGCTCTTCGGTCACTTTGGCTGCTGTTGTTCCCCTTCTCATATTTGCTCCTTTGTCGCTTTTGTTTCTCATATGGCAGCTTAAATAGTGGCATGAGACATGGTGGTTGATTGTAAAAGGGGTTTTAATTATATATATGTGGGTTTATTTTAAATAAATTATGTCATTTTCGTGTTTAAGTGTGTCAGTATCCGTGTTGTGTCAAGTGTTCGTGTGTGAGTCTATGTTTTATAGTTTTCTATTATGTTGTGTAATATCATTTCAAGTTGAATTAATGATGGATAGTTTTTATTTGAATAACTGTGATTGATTATAATATAGTTGTGGAATCTTGCAATTTTTTTTGTGTGTGTTCTCAAAGTTGAATTGGTTTTACTTTTACTTATTTATATTATAAATTTGAATTTGGCTTATTTATTAATTTTGACATCAATGGAACATAGATTAGGGAAACTCTTAGTACATGATTAGGGAAAGCTAATGAGGATTTATGGAACCAGTTTAACTTAACTTTCTGATCAATGACCAGTTTAGCAATAACAATTTACAATCAAGAGTTGAACAATGAATTTTACTATCATAACAATTTACTATGTATTATAACTACTCACTTGAAGTAATGTTTATAAATTTGAGTTGCCTCTCTTAAAGAAGAATACTAGTCTTTTCTCGCCATCTATATGCGCGCGCACACACAGACACACTCTGGTTTATATCATCAATAGCCAAGACTCGAGAGGATGGGCCAGCTGTTTTATGAGGTGGGAAGAACGATGAATAACGATGAAAACTTCGCATCTCTATAATATAATAAAATAAATAAATAACATCGGCGCCCAAATACAACTCATATAATTAAATATCTATGGGGCACAAGTTTGAAGCCACAATTGCCCACTTCTTAACACATAGTTTGAATATGACTTTTGCTTGGGACTATAAATATGACATTCGCTTATAACGTCAGAGATTATATTAAGGATTTGTTAATCAGATTAACTAAAACTTGAAATATTTAACACAATATGTAAATAATTATATATTAAGATTAACCCACTTGGGGTTGGTCGAGTGGTGTTGGCTTGGGCCCTTGGAGTATGCTCCTCTCAAGGTCTCAGGTTCGATTCTCACTGGTGCCAATTTCGGTGGGCTAAGTCCATACAGAGCAAAAAAAACTCTGGCTTTAAATGGGGCTCCCGCAAGTGGGCGGTGGGATTGGTCCCCTTGGATTAGTCGGTCCTAAGACCGGATACCAAGTTTTCAAAAAAAAAAAAATTATATATTAAGATTGTTGGTGTTTGTGTTGTTATTTTCAGGCTTCATCAAGAAGTGGTGTTGGGGTTTATAAGGAGTGCAAAGAATATGCTAACAATTGATGGTGAAATTCACATTACACACAAGAATAACAAGCCTTTTTCTAAATTGAAAATAGTAAAATGTGCAGAGAAATTTAGTTTGGTCTTTTGTTGAAAAAGTTCCATTTAATATAAGTGATTATCCAGGTTATGTAAATAAGAGAGGAACAGGAGAAAATTGTGATAGAACTTTTCCTATAGGTGATTCAAGCACTTTCAAATTTTCAAAACCAAAATATGTGAAATCAATTTTTTTGGGATTACCTATTGTGTTAAAAGACTCAGATTCAGCACAGTTGAAAAATTATGTTACTAAAACTATGTTGGTAACTCAAAATCAAAAGGATCTTAGGATTTGATTCCAAAATGGAAGGAAGATGGATAAAACAACTAAATTAAGTTTGGGGGAAAGAAATTTATGTTTCCATTTTACTATGTATGGACTATTAAGATGAAGAACTTAAAAACTTGATCATTTCACAGGCATGCATGTCAATGTTTATGATATGATCTTAACAATTTTTTACATTTATCGTGATTAAAATTATGGTCACTATGACAAGTACACCAAGTGTGATTAAAATTATGTACACAAAGTGTTAAGCACCATCAATTCTCATTGGAAAGATTTCATACGACAGCTAAGCATCATCAATTTTCATTGCATGGTTTAACCAATTAAAAATCGATAATTAGAAATCTAGCAATTCTCAAGTCTGTTGATATGAAAAATAAACACATTCCCTCCGTGGAAAAGTTGTCGTTTTGGGCGGAAATTTCAGACGAATTCTACCAGTAATATCCAAAGGTACAAGGCCAGAAGTTGTTCATACTACTATCGATTCTCCAGTTCTTTGGGATTTTTGTGAAGCTTTAACATTGAGTAAAAACACGAGGCTTTTCAGTGGTGCTTCAAGTACAGGCGTTGAACAAAAGAGATTGTTTTCTGAATGAGTTTTGGGTGTCTGCGAGGGAGAAATTGGAGATAGCAACGACTGTTATTTACAACTTGATATTCCATTAGATTTACTGATTCCAAATTCAGGTGATCTCTTGCTTCTATATCGTTGAAAGCACATATCCACATATTTTACAAAACATGAAAGATACAACATATTTCCAAAATAGAGCTATACTAGCTCCTAAAAATTCCGTAGTCGAAATAATAAATGATTATATGTTGGATTTAATTCCTGATGAAGAAAAAACATATTTGAGTTATGATACTCTACTCGCACACAACGTAGATGATCAAGTAGTGGATGATGTTCACACTCCCAAATTTTTAAACATGATTTCTACGTTGGGGCTTCCAAATAACAAGTTGAGACTTAAAGTTGGAGTTCCAGTTATGCTATTAAGGAATTTAAATAAAAAATTAGGATTTTGCAATGGAACAAGACTTACTACAAGAATGGGAAAACGTGTTCTTGAAGGAAAAATTATTTCAGGAAGTAATATTAGCGATCAAGTTTTCGTAAGAATTCCTTTTAATTTTCAACGGAGTCAATTTTTTTCATTTCTTTTGCGATGACTACTAATAAGAGTCAAGGACAATCTCTTAAGCATGTTGGGATATATATATTTCGTCGCAGGGTTTTCACATGGTCAGTTATTTGTTGCGATTTCAAGAGTTACTTCTAGAGAAGGATTAAAAATATTGATTATTGACATGGTTCAGTGATTAAAAATATTGATTAAAAAAACTAAAATAAATTCAAACCCAAACAAATTCATACCCACACATTAGAATTTATTTGGGGTTTTTTTTTAAGAGTTTAATTTATTTTAGTTTGTTGTGTTTTATTATGTTTTTCTTTTTTAAATTAAGGTTAATTAAAATAAAAGGCAAATGGACATTAAAAAATCAACAAATTATTAAATATTGTACTCATAATCCCACATCATCATATTTAACAGATATTTAACGTTTTGAACCTAACTGACTAACGAATTTAACATTCAGGGAGTTACAACACTACAAATTAGTGTAAAACTCTTCAAAATAATTTTCTTTTATCGAATTTACAACATAAAAGTAAACCCGAAAATACCAACAACACAAACTCTACAATGACAAATACCATGAAAAAATTGAAGAACTATTACATGCACTTTGGAAACCATCACAATCATCATCAATTACCAGGAAAAATGGATTTTCCCACTTGCAATTTGTTGTTGGTACGGATCTGATTGAGTTTGTGAAGCATGATATGTTTAAGAGATTTGAGAATGTTAAGATGATTTGTTGAGAGGTGATTAGTAGAATAAAACTTGACTTTAAGAAGTGATTTAGTTTTATTAAAACTTGGATAACTAATCTTAGATTGTGTTTTGTAAGTAAGGTGATTGATGGTAATCTTGGAATGGAGGAAAAAGATGAAAAATTAACTTTGTTCTTCTTTTTAATATGAAAGAGGTTTTGTTATCATTTTAGTCCCTTGCCATGTGGACATTCCAATAAGCATATGATGTGGCAGAAAAAAATGGACACATCATTAGAGTTAACACCAATTTAACGTTTTGGACTATTTTAACTAATAGAAGTACGAATTAGGAACTATAAAAAATTTATAATTGATTTAAGTAATTTTTACTTTAACGTGGGTTGTTTATAAAGAACAAAAAGTTGACCCCACATATTAATATAGCTAATTCATGTTCATTTTCATAATGATATAAATTATTATTATTATTATTATTATTATTATTATTATTATTATTATTATTATATGTTTGAAGTTGGCTTAGTTCACGTTGGTTATATTGTTGCCGTAAACTAAGTTTTAGTTGACCACTTGCCATGTCATGCTTAGTCCAATGCACAATTCTTTATAGCACAATTCTTTATGCTTCTGTATTATTATTTTTTTTTTACAAAACATTACTACTATTATTGTTCATCGACAAACTATATTCTTTCTTGAGTCAAAAACTAACAAACAAACACTCCATATACTAATAATAAAAATAGTCTATATTCATTTTGTTGCAAACTTGGAGTTGGATGCATATGCATGTGCCTAATTGCCACTTTCGACTTTTTTTTTTACAATTGTTTTTATAGGAAAATAATACATAAGTAAATTTAGATTGTCTAATATATTTTACTAGAAAAAGAAAAAAACAGACATTTACATAATATATGGCCCCCTGCATTATATATATATATATCTTGTTTGCTAACAGTGTAGCCATTTATTAACGTTCTTACAAAATATTCTACTAAACAATGTCTCACTTATATGGGGAGCTAGATAGATATTTTATCTATATATTTTATAATAAGTGTTTCATTACTACTTTTCTTTTTCTTCACTATATCATTATTTATTGAATTTTATAATATAAGGATGTTTTAATAAATAATATTAATTTTATTGTAAAATCAATAAAATTAGTCATTTTCTTAAGAATTAGCACACAATCTAAATGCACAAAATTTTGTTTTGTTAATATATTACTATTTGACTTCTTCAAAAAAAATTATTATTAGGTGAGTGACCCTACTTAAATTTGCATAATTAGTAGGACTATCTCTATTTTTAAATATAGAACTCTCTTAATTTTTTTCTTGTCTGATAGAGATATGGAAAATGGCTGATATGATATGTATTCACGTGACACATGGTTGAATGAAATGCATCACAACTAAGATTTTCTATAATTGCCAGTTTCTAGTCCTCTTTTTTTTCTCCAATATTTGAAACAAACAATATTATGTGCATTAATTGATTTTTCCATTTTCAACTAAAGCAAAAAAAATCATCAAATTTAGGAGAATCTCAAGAGCAACTCAAAAGACAAAAATAAAATAAAAAAAGTTAATCACAATGAGATTCACCACAATATAATACAGCAACTAACCCACTAGGTTGGTCTAGTGGTGTTGGATTGGATCCTTGGAGTATGTCCTCTCATGTTTTTAGGTTCGATTCCCCTGGTGCCGATTTCGGTGGACGAAGTCCATGCAGAGCAAAAAAAACTCTGGCTTTAAATAGGGTCCGCAAGTGGGCGGTAGCATTGAGGGTGTGTTTGATTTGTTAAAGGATAAGCACTGGACAGAACAGTGCAAGACAGAACAACACAACACATGACAGAACATCACAGAACAAACTATTGAGATATTGAACATTTTTTGTCTTATACGATATTTTGTTAATAAAATGGTATTTTGGCATTTTAGACAACTTGTACTGCGGACAAAAAGTTGTGCTGTGATTTAGTGAGGGACAAAAAATTCTGTTTTTGTCCTGTCCATTGCCTCCCAGTTTGTCCAGTTCCTGAAACAGTTTTATAATCAAACACAGTACAACTACAGTTGTCCTGTCCAGTCCCTTATTTTTTAGCAAATCAAACGGACTCTGAGTGTCAATTTAAAACTCAAGGGCAGAATAGTCAATAAAGGAATTAGTTAACGACATAACGTATTCTAGTTTCTTCTTCGCTATTCTACTCTGTTTTTCACAAAGATCCCTTCTTCCTTCTTCTTCATCATTCACTCTTCAAAAAATATCTCAACCCTTTATTCTTTCTTCATTCATCAATTTCTTCTTCAAAATCCTCAACAATGTTCTTCTACAACCTTTTCTCCCGTTTCTCAACAACCATTTCCTGAACCTCACTTCTCTCTACTCAGCGAATTCCCCAACAACAATTCCATAACTTCTCCAATCAATTTCATTCCCTAATCATTCCTCAATCTACCAACAAGGTTCATTTCTAAACTTGCTAATCAATTTTCATTTTTTCCTATTTTTTCATGTTGTAGGATTTTTCCTAAACTTCTTCTTCTTAAGTCTTAAGCATATACACAGTACCCTTTCTTCTTCAAACTCTGTTTTTCAATAAATATAATCCCTCTTTTTTCTTCTTCTTCTTCTTCTTCTTCTTTTTGTTATAATGTCATTGTTCACTTTCACCTTCAGTGGGCCGCCGACGAGTATATCACCGGCCTCCTTCCCTGAGCCACCCGATACTATATTACCGACTTTCACATTTGACCACCCTGACTCCAACCCCTACCGACCACCATCATGGGTAGTTGGGCTCATTATCGGGGTTTTGGGTTTTCTGGTTTTGATGGTGGCTGTGGCAGTTCTGTGCTGCTACAGGAGGAGGAGTTTAACTCCTCAGCCACCACCAGTGGTGTTGCCGCCTGTGCCCATGACTGAGATTCAGATGAAGAGGTTGATGGAGCGACGACCTTGATGGAGCTGGAGGAAGTGACACAGTAAAACTCCCTAATAATATATTGTAGCTATTTATTTATTTCATCTCTAATTTAATTTGGCCTCTAGGACTTAGTATAAATAAGGCCAATCTCCATGTATTTTCAATCAAAATTTGTAAGAATTATAAGTAGTTATGAAATTCCATGTATTGTGTTTAAATCTCTGTTTTATTTATCATTATTATGATATTTAAACGAGGATATATAGTACTTTCTTATTTTGCTGTAAACCTTGTTAGTAACTTAGTATAATAATCATATTTTAACTTGAAAGTAACTGCAAGCTTCTTATACCAATGAAGAGAATTCTTAATATTTTCCTCCATTTTTGCCATATTGATTCTCACCGTGACTCATTTTGCGTACTGGTTTTTGTTTGTATCTTACAATTTCATTTTGCCAAATTTCATTTTAAAACCTAAGACATGTTGGATATGATCTTATTCTGATGTTTTTATCTATCTCCCCTATTGTTGTTTTGAAAATAACTTGGTTGTTTTTTGGTTCTGATGATCAGTTGAAAGGTTGTAAATATGATGATTGGCTTACCTTTGAACTTTGATTGGTTAAATCAGGTGGGGAATTTGAGTAAAGACCTAGGCATCTTAATGTGTTTCCATACTGTTTCATGGTTATAAACTTATCATGAAATTATTTGTCCCTCGGGCTATTGTTTTGAAGGTATTGCTTCTACTTACAGGTGCTTAAAAAGTTTGGAGTAGAAAAATTTGACCCTACAAATGAGCCCTTTGATCCACATAGGCACAATGCAGTCTTCCAAGTACCTGATGATTCCAAGCCCCCAGGCACTGTTGCAGCTGTGCTGAAGGTAATTTAGATAATTGCTTGATGGACTTTGTTTTTTTTTTCCTACCAATTTTGAAATTTGTTTCAATCAATAAAATCTTTATGTTGATCACTATGCTAATTGGAAACATGAAGGTATGTACATAAATTATGTAACATAATATAATACACTCAATTTGGGGTTACATATAACAAAAATATTTCAACACTTTGTTTTACTTGTGTACATATACACACCATTTTGAGATATACTCACCTCGAAAGCTTCCTGTAAAATGAATAAGATTGATATTGTGTGATACACCTTTATTTATGTTATGTTGTTCTTTAATGAATATAAGTTTATCGGTGATCAGCTATTTTCAGAGCACGGTGTTAGTACACCAAGTAGTGGGTAGTAAGAAATCCACTGAGGCTTAGTAGTCTCACCCCACAATTATTGATTTTAGGTAACAGGTTGCTCATTCAAGAAGCTGAGGATTGGACAAGTCAGTGAGATTATGGAAGACGGTTCGATGTTTACCTGTTTCAAGCTTAATAAACACTTGTATAGGATTATGCTACATGTACATGTATTTAGCAGTTACCATGACTCTGATGTAAAGATGTTAACAGTTACATAATGACAGTTATTCAGTTTAATTAAATCATGTATATTTGTATTTCCTTCAGACTACTTGTGTAAAAGATCAGTTTAATTCCTCAATTTTAATATATTCCGGTCCAGTTAGACCTGCTCTTATTGATATTCTAGGTAAATCAATATGGGGTGTTATAACTTATTGAGAACCTTGTAATGATGAGGAAGACTTTGCATGATAATTAAGTTTCTCACCTTCTAAATTAATTCTTTTATGATTCAAATAATAGTTTTATAATATCTTCACGAAGAATATGATACCATTTACCATTGTTGCAATTTTCTAATGCTACTCTGATTCTTTTATGTTGAGAAGGTATGATGCACTTTTTGGTGTGAGTGATTTATTATGTGATTATTGTTCTTTCAACAAAAACTCAAGTGAAAACATATAGATCTGGAACATTAATATAGATATAGGCCAAGTGATGCAATAATGATACATAGTAGTTAGATAACGAAAGACTTGGGATAATGAGGGTGAGAGTTACACTTGATTGACATTTTGACAAACCTTAGACTAGAGGGGCAATGATGTTACTCATGTTATTGTGGAGTTGAATAAAACATTATCACGACTTTCACTGTCAATATTAGATTTTTTATAATTTAGGCATGGTCATGAAACACAATGGCTTTTTCCTTCTAGTCTAACATTTTCAAGCTAGTTGTGATGCATCATGCATCTAAAGAATTGTATGTTATATATTGCATTGTGAACATGTTTCATTATGTGTTTCTATGACTTTTGTGATCGATGCATGTTGTTATGAGAGTTTATCTACTTCTACATAACATATGCCCTTGATGACTTTTTATTTTATTGAGCTATTTTAGTATCCATGTGTGCAGTTTTGGAATGTATCTTTTCAATATTTTTGAAAATTCATATTTTTACCAAGTATAAAATATTTTTATGTAGACTTAATTTCACTTTGAACTCTTCAAGTATCGCGATTTTTGCACACCACTTTTTTAAACAACTTTAACCTCATATTTTCCCCTTTGTGATTTAATAGTCTCCTTTCCAAAGTTTCCACAAAACAATTATACTTTTATATTATGTAGCAATTTTATTTAAAATTAAGAGATAAATAAGTTTTTGGTCCCTATAAATATCTCAAATTTTATTTTTAGTCTCTCTAATTTTTTTTATCAAGTTTGGATCCTTGATTTTAAGTAAACTCATGTGTATCCTTCGTTTTTTTTTCTTTCAAGTGACCAGCTTAGCATTTGGTAGTACATATCTTCATTAATAATTATTCTTTATAATTGCAATAAGGTTCAAAATTGAAATTTGAAATACCTTGTGCCTATTTAGGTAAATGAATATACATTATGAATATCGACATATTCTTTATAATTGCAATATGGTACAATATTCACTAAATTATATAGTACTCAGTATCACTTGTGATTTGGTTTTGGTATGAGTATAGTATAGCCAATAGCTGTATAGATGATAACTGTGCTATTCTGCAGTTGCACTATTTTTGGGGCCACTGGTTTTCATGTCCTTTAGTGAATTGTGTGCTTGCAAATATAATGTCTTTTGTCTGTGATCATACAAATAGCTCTATGTTTACTATTTCTAATGCACATTTGTCCAAACTCCAAAGTAGCATTTGTGGTCCTGCTTTGTGAATATTTAGTGTTAAATTAATTCAAAATATTTACTGGATTGTGACGCCATTTGAATGACTGAAAATTCATTAGT
The DNA here is from genome assembly GCF_020283565.1 of Trifolium pratense. Taxonomy (NCBI): domain Eukaryota; kingdom Viridiplantae; phylum Streptophyta; class Magnoliopsida; order Fabales; family Fabaceae; genus Trifolium; species Trifolium pratense. The sequence continues at coordinate 952,355 of NC_060062.1, forward strand.
GAATTGATCCACTTGTATCATGTGAGAGTCCTGTGACTTGTACTTCTTCAAAAAGATCCACTTGACGTTTTTTATTTTTTTTGTGAGCTGCAAATTAAATTTATTGAAGGCACTTCCAAGCACAAGCTGTGCTTACAGGCCATAAGGAGCATAATACTACGTACACAACCATGACAAGTGATTGAACCACATACAACATAAAATTCCCCTCCCTACAAATAGGTCCTAGACCAGTAAAACAATAAGCATCAGGGAGCAAACAACACCAAAACATGCAGAGACTAAAAACTATCCCCTTAACATACACTCACTCACCCGGAGCATAGCAACTCCATTTCCAACAATTTCCTCTCAAACTTCTCTCTTCCCAGTCCCACCTCAACTTCAATTATTTTCCTTATTTCCTCTATATATATATATACATCAATCTTCAATAGCTATACCTAGCTATATATAACACACTTCAAAAGCAAAATCCAAAGATCTCTCTAGCTTTTTCATCCTCCATCGTACGTGTGTCCATGGCACCCTCACACATGCAAAACGGTGACTACTACAACACCACCGATGACGAAAACGACGTTGTTAACTACTACAACACCACCGATGACATAGAAGAAGAAACCGAGGCCAAAACCAACAACATTGTTTTCAATGGTTCTTCATCTTCACGTCGTTCATCATTTTCATTGAGTAGGGTAATACTTGACCCGAGAGGAAAATGGGTAGAAGTATGGAACCGGATTTTTCTTTTGGTATGTGCAACGGGTTTATTTGTGGATCCATTGTTTTTCTACACGTTGTCTATAAGTGACACGTGTATGTGTCTGTTTATTGACGGTTGGTTGCTAGTTACCGTCACCATTATCCGTTGCATCACGGACGCGTTACATCTATGGAATATTTGGTTACAGTTTTATATTGAGAAACGCTCCTCTTTTGGATTTGTTCATCGTACTACTCGTCCTCGTACTTCTTCACATGTTTTTCCTTACTTCAAATTTAATAAGGGGTTTTCTTTGATATCTTTGTCATCCTCCCTCTACCTCAGGTAGTTATTTATTTTTGTTTATTTTTTTTGTTTATAGTTAAGACTATAGAGAAACTCTAATATATATCTCTAAATTGCATTTTGTAAAAAAAAAGTAATATCAAAATTGTAGTTGCACTTTGGTATTCCTGGCAATTGCAGCTAATGTGGTCACAAGTTGTGATGTCATTTACTTTCTTCGATCAAATGTATGTAGTCTAAATTTAAATAGAATAGTATTTAACATTTAACATAAGACTACAATGGAGAGAGTTACTAATTAATTTGTGGACTTAATGAGCTTTGTGATTGTAAAATTATTAATCCTTCAACATAAGTACTCTATCCCTTAATTTCTTTTAACTTTTTAAATAGCCAGCATATTTGTTTTTTTCTTTTCTTTTTCAGAATGTACACAATTACTTTGTCATGTTGCATAATTCTGAGCTGGCAAATAAAGGTGACGACAAGCATGAAAACGACTTGTTTTTCTACATGCAGATTGTTGTACTAATTAACCTTACTTACTTGCATCACACTCTCACCCACAACTTCATCAATCATGATCATGTGCATGTTAATTAACATCCTTGTTTATAGCTTAATTATGATATTAAGAATTTACAGACTCGTGGAAAAAAAACTATATTTTACTATAATTCAATAAAAGGAAATAAATGTTGCACACATTCATAATTTTTACGACTTATAAACTATATTTTACTAAACTTAAAAATTATATTTAAATATTCACTCTTTATGGGGACATTATTTCTTTTATGTCCCTCAATGCGCCATAAATCACTTTCTTTTTTTGGGTATAACTATATCTATCTCATTATGTATCCTTATTCTTATCATATTCAGTTTACCCTTATTATGTCGTCTCATGTTACGATTAAGTTTCAATGTTGGACACGAATATAAAGTCAAATAATCTTCGCTTCTAGAATGATGAAACTCATGTAAACTTTATAGATATAATCCAGTGTAATATGCTACAATATTTCGAATACATATTTTAAAAACAAAAAGAAAAAAAAATGAAAGTCATCAATGACAGTGACGACTTTCATAAAAAAATTAAAAAAATCAAAGTCATGGCTGCCATCAAAGTCGTGGCTGCCATCCACGACTTTGCTTAAAAGCTAAAAAAAAAAATAGAAGTTCTGGGTAAATAATTTAAAAAGTGCACCTCTTTCCTAATATCCTCTAAAAAGTGCACTCTTTTGGTAATAGTCTCTATTATTGATCACTAATCACTATATACATTACAGGCATTAGTGTGTGTATTTCATATGATAAAAAAATAAATTTGCCCATAAATATAGTCAGTTTTTAAATTACTCGATACACATAATTACTAGTATTATTTTTATAAAAATGCCCTTGATTAACGATTTTTTTTTATACAAAATAGAAATTTTTAATATACAACATAATTTTCTTAACATATGTGAAATTATTAAAATGTCACTGTTTTGTAGATTGTGTTATGGGTGACAATTCCGTCTATGTTAAAAGACGGATCAATTACGTGGGTGACGATTATATTGTTGACGATGTTCCTATTTCAATACCTCCCTAAAGTTTTTCACTCAGTCAACTTCCTGCGTCGCAAACTCGCAGCTGGTTATATTTTTGGAACCATTTGGTGGGGATTCGCTCTCAACATGATCGCTTATTTTGTCGCTTCCCATGTAAGTCTCTATAATACTCCGTTCGTCCTTTAATATAAATCCTCATTGCAAATTTTACATATATTAAAAAAAAAGTTGTTAGTGTAATTAATGTAACTATTTGTTGATTCAATTAGTCCAAGAATTGGCGGTCTGAACCAGAATATGAACAATAATCATATTAGCTTGTCTTACCTTCAAAGCTTATACAAGATAACATAACTTATTGTGCAATTTTGTGTGTGTATATATGGTGAAACAGGCAGCAGGGGCATGTTGGTATTTATTGGGACTTCAAAGGGGAATGAAGTGTCTAGGAGAGAAATGTGAGACAACAACAGGTTGTGGTTTGAGAACATTGTGCTGCAAAGAACCAATATACTATGGAAGCTATAGCATGATGAAGAAATTGGAGAAAACAAGGTTGATATGGGCACATAACAAGGATGCAAGGTTTACATGTTTAGATAGTGCTGACAACTATCAATATGGAGTTTATGAATTGAGTGTGCAACTTTTAGCAAATAATAGTCCAATCGAAAAGATACTCCTCCCTATCTTTTGGGGCTTAATGACTCTCAGGTAATTTTACATAACATACCCTTTATGTTTCTAAATTGCAGTTATTGTAATAATTGTGGTAATGTTGCAACATTTTTTTTCTGTTGGGTAGCATAGTGACTAGACTCACTAAGTGTGGAAAATTGTGGAATTCAAGATTCGAACACCTTCAATAATGTTTCTAGTAGCTACCAACTGAGTTACTTTAATGGGACTGTTACAAATTTTTATACTACGATAAAATTTGATAAATATTAAAGCCATTTTTTTTTTCTAAATAGTCCAATGACTAGAATTTGAACCCTTAAGTTATTGATGCTTTGTTGAAGTTATTGATGCTTCATATGCACTCTATATGTCATTATCACAATTTTGTTGTTGGCATGATCAGCACTTTTGGGAACCTCCGGAGCTCAACAGAAAGGATGGAAACCGTTTTCAATATTATTATATATGTTGATCAGTGGCCTCCTTCTAGTCACTATGCTAATTGGAAACATGAAGGTATGTACATAAATAATACACTCAATTTGGGGTTACATATAACAAAAATATTTCAACACTTTGTTTTACTTGTGTACATATACACACCATTTTGTTTTGGAAGATTAGTTCTATTTTGGTGACATAAATTGCTTTTTTAGCCCTTCAATTCTTATGAAAAAAAGAATTTGATAATTCGAAATTCAGCCGGAAGTTAAAGTTTTTTTTTTTAAATAATTTTTTAAGTTGAAGATCAAATTCAAGTACTTTCGAGTTTCGAATTTCGATAGATTCAAACAAAAATTAGTAGTTTATTATTTAATTTTTATGTGGTGAATGGTAGGTATTTTTAAATGCTACAACATCGAAGAAGCGAGAGATGGAATTGAAGATGAAGAACATTGAATGGTGGATGAACAAAAGACGCTTGCCACAAGAGCTCCGACAACGTGTGCGTAACTACAAGAGACAATGTTGGACTGCAACACGCGGAGTTGATGAATGTCAGTTAATCAAAAACCACCCCGAGGGTTTGCGAAGGGACATCAAGTACCATCTTCGTTTGGGTTTGGTGATGAAATTCTGGTACACAGTAGACAAGTGTTGTCCACGATGTGCAGACACTTGTCGTAACACTTGTCTTAGCAGTAAGAACAATAAAACAGAGCATTAAAAACATATACTGAAAAGCATAAACGACACACATAATTGTTAACCCAGTTCAGCCTAACAGCCTAATCTGGGGGATACCAATCCAGGAGGAAATTCACTATCAGCAGTATTAATTCAGAGCTAAACTCCCCCGTTTACAACTCCTCACTTAATCCCTACCCAATGCAACTTCTACCTAGGAACTCCTAGATATGAGACCCCGTCTCACTCCCCTCAACCTTACAACCAGTAAGGATTTCAATAACAGCATAATGGAGACACTCTCCTTGACAAAGATGAAGACACACTTCAATAACATCACCACCTAGCCAACGACTAAGTTCACAATTTGGAGTTGCTTAAAAGCTTCCTCCAATTACAATACTCAACTCATTACCTATAGGTTTCTGAGTGAGGACATAGTGACCATCTCACAACCCGAGTGGTTCACTTTACACCAACTCTCCTAGAGAGTGGCTTAAAGGCACGAAACCCTTAAAAGACTACATCTTTGATATTCTATTTTTGCTTCAAGTTTCGGTCAATAAAATAGGGTTAGCAGCACCCTTTATATAGCACAGCCTCGTGGGCTTTTCACAATGATTCAGCTCCAAGAAATCTTCTAGATGCAAAATATATATTTTTACCAAATCTTTCTTTGCATCAAATATTCCTCCCATAAATATATTTGTTGTAAATATATTTTAAAATTAAATCTTCTAATCTTCTTGAAGCACAAAGATTTATTTGAAATAAATCTTTTATATTTTCTGCAGCAATCTTCACAAGATATATTTTTGAAACAAATATTATATTTTCTAAAAATATAATTCCTTTAGAAAATAGAACTAGGGTTCAGCTGCCTTCTGAAACACATTGATCACGTGCGCCTTGTTGAGTAAGAAACCACGAAACAATTCTTCAATCAAATCTTCGAAAGATTGAGTAGAAAATAAAAACGCTAGCTGGCGCGAACAATCAGACATACAAGTGTTGTTACATCTGTCGCAACACTTGGCGTAAGCACATATGTCTCAACCCTTGACTAAAAGATGTTTTTGCAAAATGTAGCCAACATACAAAAACCCAACAGGTGAGACAGGTAATGTTGCCAAATTTTGATTACATCTTTTTGCTTATGATTTTGGATTAAAGGTGGCAATGATGATCACTTTCACATGAGGGAAAGAGGACTTGAATGTTAATGCTTCAATATTTTGTTTAGGTGCCATTATTTCAGCATATGGATGAATTGGTGCTAGAGAACATTTGTGACCGTGTCAAGTCCCTTGTATTCACAAAAGGAGAAACAGTAAGTTTTAAATTGCATTTGCCACAGTAACCATCCAATCTAGATCGAAAGGTCAAGATTTAAGCTCACCATTTTAAAATTCTTCAATAAAATTTAAAATCAATTTTTTCTGGATCATTTTGATCATGATTGGATGGTTACCGACACCCTAAATGCATGACTACATATGAAAGCAACAACTACGGTTGAGTAATCATCATTTGATCATGATCGGATGGTTACCGACTGATGACGAATCGTCACACTCTCTAATCCAGGCCTATTTTAGCAACATTGGATGCATTTTAGTAGGTTTTTAGCAATAAATATAAGAGAAATCTAACCATAAGCTTGATTACTTGTGTTGCAAGAAAACAGGAAAAATTGCAGGAAATGGATGTTTTTAACTACGCTGGGGGCGTAGCCCATCACGCGCCGCGTGATGGAGCTCACAGGGAGCCAAGATTTTCACTCTGATCACGCGCGGCGGGATACCTGACTACGCGCGGCGTGAAGCCTTGTTCAAGAAGAAGATTGCTCTCTGACTTCATCACGCGCCGCGTGATACCGTTATCACGCGCGGCGTAGTTGATGGATCTGCAACCACGCGCGGCGTGATAGATCTGGCGCGCGGCGTGGTTGCGTTCAGTATATATGGTTTCTGCATAATTCTGTAAAAGGGTTGGAAAATTCTGCAAATTTGATCTACATACTGGGTTAGGAACTTCAAGATTGGGATTCAAGACTCCAGAGGATAGCTCCAAGCACATCGATAGCATGGATTCACAAGCCATGACATTGAAGCTAGGACGCGAACGAAGGGAGATGAGGAGCTAAGCTTCTTTGGAGGTAGGATCTAGGATAGTCTAGAATGTAGATGGATCAGTTGTAATCTGCTATATGTGTAAGAATCTACTCTGTTAATAGTGTTGATTTAATGCAATTCGATGCTTAATGCTTTATAATCCTTCATTAGTGTTGTAATGATTTCGAGTTAAGTCACGTGCGAGAGTATTGATTTAATTTCTGAACTGAATTGCATTGAGCGCTCGAGTGTTTCCAGTCGAGAGATTGAGACATAGAGTGTAGCGAACGATTGACGCGCGTTAATATCATTCGTTGTAGGTAGCTTCCGCCCGAGAGATCGGGGGAGTATCGACAACGAATAGAGTGGATTTTGACAAGAGATTGCGATTCACTAATTTGTCGATCTAGTTGTGAACACTTGAGTAGATTCCTATGATATAGTAGATTGCATGTGGTTTAGCTATAGACTAGGCGATTCCGATGATTCTACCTCGCTTTTCCATTATATCAAAGCACGTTTTCTAACAATTCATCACTCAACATACCCCCAATTTATGTGTATTTCTTGCATAATGTTTATGAGCACTATTGGACTAGTTTGATCACACAATCCCTGTGGATCGATATTTTTATTACTACGTGGTAATTCGTTCACTTGCGAAAATTATCCATCAAGTTTTTGGCGCCGTTGCCGGGGATTGTGATTGATTCGACAAGGCAATAGTGTTCATATTTTCTGTGTTTTCCTTATTTTTCTGTCTTATATTTTTTCTACCGGAGCGTTCTACTTGTGTGTTTCCTTGTGCATGCGGAGGACAGGTCCCATTGAGCTGGAAGTCGATCCTGAGATTGAGAAAACAGCAAGAGCAAATCGTAAAGCGGAAGGAAGGCATGTTTGAATCATACAATCAAGAGGCACTCTTAACTAGTTGCAAGTTCAATAATGTCTTTCTACAAATCATTACCAAACAACTAGAAGCTCAATGTTTGGTGCAAGCAACCTCTCAAAATAATCCTCATTTCAACACCTTCAATCTTGGAGTGAAGAATCACATGAATTGTTCTTATGGAGCTAATCTGAATCAAGCATTTCCTCAAGATCAACATTTTGAAGATCACCTTGAATCTTTTGAAGATACTCTTATCTTAGCCATGAAGATGACTCAAGGCAATTTTGAGGTGATGAAGGCAAACCAAGAAGTGTCAAGCAAACGTCATGAAGCCTCCATCAAAAATCTCGAAAACCAAATGGGTCAATTAGCAAGGCAAGTCTCTTCTCTACAAACTCAAAGTAGATTTTGTGGAGACACCATGAATCCTCGTAATGAAAGTTGTAATTCCATTAATTTGAGGAGTAGAGAAGTTTCATCACCGGGAGTAGTGGAGAATCCTACGAAGGATGAGAGTAAAAATGGTGTAGTTGAAAAGATGAGGGATGGTGTAGTTGAAAATAGAAAAGAAAATAAGAAAGAAGAAAAAAATAAGGAAGAAAAAGCTTATGAGGGAGAAGTTGAAAAGAGAGTGGAGCATGAGTCTAGTGCCAAGAAAGGCAAGAAACCTCTTGTGAAAGACCCCAAGTTTCAAGTTCCTTCACCATATGCTAGAATGCCTTATCCTAGGATGAAGAGGGTCAAGAACCAAGACCTTGAATTTTGTGGAGTGGTATCCGAATGTTTCAAAGTGGAAGTGCTAGAGGAAGTGGTAAAAGATGGGAAGGAAGAAGAGTGGGATCATGAGATTGAAATTTTTCTTCAAAACTTGGATAACCCCCTAGAAGAGGAGAAAGAGCCAAAGGCGATAAAAAAGCCACCGGAATTGAAAGAACTTCCTCCTAAATGGAAGTATGTGTTTTTGGGTGGCGACTCTAGGAAACCCATGATCATAAGTGATTTGCTCACTCCACTAGAAGAGAATGACTTGTTAAAAGAAGCGGAGAAAGTGAATGACGACCTAGGATGGGACTTGGATGGTGTGGTTCCTATCTATTGTTTGTACAAGGTGGCCAAAGAAGAAGAGCCCAATCCGGTTGTTAATCCTCAAAAGTCTTCCACTTCAACATTGAAAGCTTCGGTGAAGAAAGGTTCTAAGAAATCTCCATCACGGTCTAGTAAGAAGGAAAGAACCAATTTGAAGGCCAAATGGGAAGGTCTCAAGAGTGATTCGGGAAGCGTGAAATCATTACTATTTGATATTAATATTGCTCCTTTGAATGAAGAGAACAAGAGGAGCCGGGTTGAATCAAAGTTGAAGTATCCTCCCTAACTTGTGATGATGAAGCGTCAAGCTAATGACGAGAAAGAAGCGCTTCATGGGAGGCAACCCATGAGTTTACGGTCCTTTCTTCCCTTTCACTCTTATGCTACTTTATGAATAATTGTTTGATGTTCTCTTTGAATTTGCTGGATGAAGATACTTTTAACTCTGAATTTGAATCTTTTTATGTTTGATTGTGGAATTTCTTTTACCTTTGGAATTTGTTTCGATATCTTGGCATGTTCTTTTTATTTACTTGAGTATCAATTGCTTGATTCTATCCGTGTGTGATTTGTGATACTTTCAGTGCAATTGCTTGTTGCACTCATGTGATCAAGAGGCAAAGGAAGGGAATGCACACTTTTTGACCGGCTCTTTGATTCGACCCAACCGTGAGGTATTGAGCCAAACACTTCTCATTCTTTCTATGTGTGATATCCACTCGTGTATTGTCTCTCGATTTTGCTTGTCGTCTCTTTATTTGATTGGTAATTTTGTCGCACACACGAGGCATGTTGTTTTGGTACCTTTGAGCCTTTCTATCCACCCTTACATATATATATATATCATTTGCTTAACCAATTTGAGCTGAAAGAAAATATGTTATTTTTGCAAAACCTTAAGAAATGTTTGAAAAAAAAAAAAATGACTTTCTTGGAGGTTAGGCACCTAATTAGTGGTTGATGCGCAATGCTCACCACTAAGTTTGGGGTTGCTCTTTGGAATTAGCAAACAATGAAGTTTGGGGTGAGGGTACTAGAGAACTTACAAAAAGTTTTTGGTTGAAAAAATTGAAAATTTTTCAAAGATTCAAGGCTTTAGAGAAAGATATGTTGAAAAGAAATGAAAAAATGAAAAAAGAGATGAATGTGAAAAAAATAGAAAAGAAGTACTAAAAGAAGTGATAGCCTTGAATTCAAAAGAATTGCAAAACTTTGTTTGATGATTTGAAAAAGTTCTCTAGTCCACTATAGTTCAAAAGAAAAGGGTTTTGGTGTATAAATTTTTTGACCTTAGGGGGATCTAACTCCAAGTTTTTCTACTACTTATCCTAAAAAGTCACCATCCACCCTAGCCAAGCCACGTTATAACCCTAAAAGACCTCTAAAGTGTGTGCGCAAAGTGAACCGAATGAATTTCTAGACTACTTGCAAAATTATTGTTGACTTGCTTGATGTGTTGATTTGAGTGATTTACCATGATTGAAGAGTGTATGTGAGGATTGTGATGAAATCATAGAGCATTGGTTGAAAAGTGTGAGTTACTTGAAAATGCCTTGCGGGAACTATTGTGCAATTGAGTGTTGCTTGCGAGTGGACCATTGATCATCAGGTAAGTCTCACGCATGTATGATTCGAGTAATCTAAGGAAAATGCCAAGGTCTTGACACAAAAGCTTGAGGTAAATGTTGTTTCCTTGAGGACAAGGAAAGGTTTAAGTTTGGGGTTGTGATGACGAATCGTCACACTCTCTAATCCAGGCCTATTTTAGCAACATTGGATGCATTTTAGTAGGTTTTTAGCAATAAATATAAGAGAAATCTAACCATAAGCTTGATTACTTGTGTTGCAAGAAAACAGGAAAAATTGCAGGAAATGGATGTTTTTAACTACGCTGGGGGCGTAGCCCATCACGCGCCGCGTGATGGAGCTCACAGGGAGCCAAGATTTTCACTCTGATCACGCGCGGCGGGATACCTGACTACGCGCGGCGTGAAGCCTTGTTCAAGAAGAAGATTGCTCTCTGACTTCATCACGCGCCGCGTGATACCGTTATCACGCGCGGCGTAGTTGATGGATCTGCAACCACGCGCGGCGTGATAGATCTGGCGCGCGGCGTGGTTGCGTTCAGTATATATGGTTTCTGCATAATTCTGTAAAAGGGTTGGAAAATTCTGCAAATTTGATCTACATACTGGGTTAGGAACTTCAAGATTGGGATTCAAGACTCCAAAGGATAGCTCCAAGCACATCGATAGCATGGATTCACAAGCCATGACATTGAAGCTAGGACGCGAACGAAGGGAGATGAGGAGCTAAGCTTCTTTGGAGGTAGGATCTAGGATAGTCTAGAATGTAGATGGATCAGTTGTAATCTGCTATATGTGTAAGAATCTACTCTGTTAATAGTGTTGATTTAATGCAATTCGATGCTTAATGCTTTATAATCCTTCATTAGTGTTGTAATGATTTCGAGTTAAGTCACGTGCGAGAGTATTGATTTAATTTCTGAACTGAATTGCATTGAGCGCTCGAGTGTTTTCGGTCGAGAGATTGAGACATAGAGTGTAGCGAACGATTGACGCGCGTTAATATCATTCGTTGTAGGTAGCTTCCGCCCGAGAGATCGGGGGAGTATCGACAACGAATAGAGTGGATTTTGACAAGAGATTGCGATTCACTAATTTGTCGATCTAGTTGTGAACACTTGAGTAGATTCCTATGATATAGTAGATTGCATGTGGTTTAGCTATAGACTAGGCGATTCCGATGATTCTACCTCGCTTTTCCATTATATCAAAGCACGTTTTCTAACAATTCATCACTCAACATACCCCCAATTTATGTGTATTTCTTGCATAATGTTTATGAGCACTATTGGACTAGTTTGATCACACAATCCCTGTGGATCGATATTTTTATTACTACGTGGTAATTCGTTCACTTGCGAAAATTATCCATCACCGACACCCTAAGCAATTTCTCACCGTCAACTAATTAATCATAATCATCATATTATTAAAAATGTTTAACTTGTATTATAATAATTTCTAAAATTACACATACTAATTGGTTATAATTTGTTAACATTGTAATTTTTTTACACCTACAATGCATCAAAATTAAACTTTTTATAAATAGTTAACTAGAAACATGAATTATGTATGGTTAATTATGTTATACATACAGCTAACAAGAGAGGGAGATCCGGTTCAAAGAATGCTATTTGTAGTAAGGGGTCATCTTCAAAGTAGCCAAGTCCTAAGAGATGGAGTAAAAAGTTGTTGCATGTTAGGGCCAGGAAACTTTAGTGGTGATGAACTTCTATCATGGTGTTTAAGAAGGCCATTTATACCGCGCCTTCCGACATCATCATCAACCTTGGTCACACTTGAAGCAACAGAGGTATTTGGACTTGAAGTTGAGGATGTCAAATATGTGACACAGGTATATAAGTATTTCTTTAATCATGTTATTGGTGTGAAATATCTGGATATGGATTGAGTGTATTCAGATTGTTTGTACAGTCATGCAGTCAACTATTTTAATGGTCCAGATCCAAAGTTCACAAAATAAATAAAATGGATGGTTGAGATTACCTGCAGTCAATATTTTGACTGCAAAGGATCCATTTCCGAAATATCTAGTTATGATTAAGTGTCCGTTTGTTATTGTTTTTGTGTGAAAGAATAAGTTTTTTTCAACAAATGATCGATTTTAAAAGGGAAATTTTATTCATTTGTAAATGATTTTTTTAAAAATGAAAACACGAATGAAAAATAAAACTAGAAAAAACTCTTTTAAATAAGAAGCTGTTTTGAGTATCCTCCTTTTTTTTTAACTATTTCGTTTAGAAAAAATAATTTTTAAACACAAAATAGCTTCTTTTCGTTTTCAAAAAAAAATCACAAAATAAATCACAAAATCGTCAAATATCAATTATTTTTTATATAATTGGCAAACCATATTTCAGGGACACATTTACAAACGAAAATGTTTGGAGAAGTGTTAGATATTACTCACCTATTTGGAGAACCTGGGCTGCTGTGGCAATTCAGTTGGCTTGGAGAAGGTATAGACATAGATCGACTTTAACTTCTTTATCTTTTATTAGGCTTTGTAGACCTTTATCAAGGTCCAGATCTATGGAAGAGGTTAGACTTCATCTTTATACGGTCTTGTCAACCTTACCGAAGCCAAATCAAAGATGATTTTGACTCTTCAAAATATTGTGAAAATGATTAATGTATAGTAGTGTATATGTATAGGTGGAGTTTTGCGACAATGGTTATTTTTATTTACCCGAATAATGCTAGCAACACACTCTTTAACAAACACACTCCAACACACTCTTTTTTATTGGTTGAAATTCACATGGGTCCCATAAAAAAATGTGGACCCATATAAATTTTAACCAATAAAAGAAAGTGTGTTAGAGTGTGTTTGTTAAAGAGTGTGTTGCTAGCACTCCTCTTATTTACCCTTTAGATTATTGTACTATTGAACTTTATTTTGACCATGTGCCGATTTTTTTTAATA